>NW_027327663.1:0-303914 GCF_047675955.1 Chlorocebus sabaeus | reverse complement strand
CAAATATCCCTTTGCCATTTCCACAAGAACAGCTGTAGCGAAAGGCTACCTGAAGGGAAAGATGTAACTCTGTGAGATGAATTAACAGAACACAGAGCAGTTTCTCAGAAAGCTTCTTTCCAGTTTTGAACGGAAGATATTTCCTTTTTCACCATAGCCCTCTATGGGCTTCCAAATATCCCTTTGCCAATTCCACAAGAACAGCCTTAGCGAAAGGCTTCTTGAAGGGAAAGATGTAACTCTGTGAGATGAATTAACAGAACACAGAGCAGTTTCTCAGAAAGCTTGTTTCTAGTTTTGAACGGAAGATATTTCCTTTTTCACCATAGCCCTCTATGGGCTTGCAAATATCCCTTTGCCCATTCCCCACGAACAGCCTTACCGAAAGGCTTCTTGAAGGGAAAGATGTAACTCTGTGAGATGAATTAACAGAACACAGAGCAGTTTCTCAGAAAGCTTCTTTCCAGTTTTGAACGGAAGATATTTCCTTTTTCACCATAGCCTGTATGGGCTTCCAAATATCCCTTTGCCAATTCCACAAGAACAGCCTTAGCGAAAGGCTTCTTGAAGGGAAAGATGTAACTCTGTGAGACGAATTAACAGAACACAGAGCAGTTTCTCAGAAAGCTTCTTTCCAGTTTTGAACGGAAGATATTTCCTTTTTCACCATAGCCCTCTATGGGCTTCCAAATATCCCTGTGCCAATTCCACAAGAACAGCCTTAGCGAAAGGCTTCTTGAAGGGAAAGATGTAGCTCTGTGAGATGAATTAACAGAACACGGAACAGTTTCTCACAAAGCTTGTTTCCGGTTTTGAACGGAAGATATTTCCTTTTTCACCATAGCCCTCTATGGCTTCCAAATATCCCTTTGCCATTTCCACAAGAACAGCCTCAGCGAAAGGCTTCTTGAAGGGAAAGATGTAACTCTGTGAGATGAATTAACATAACACAGAGCAGTTTCTCAGAAAGCTTCTTTCCAGTTTTGAACGGAAGATATTTCCTTTTTCACCATAGCCCTCTATGGGCTTCCAAATATCCCTTTTCCAATTCCACAAGAACAGCCTTAGCGAAAGGCTTCTTGAATGGAAAGATGTAACTCTGTGAGATGAATTAACAGAATACAGAGCCTTTTCTCAGAAAGCTTCTTTCCAGTTTTGAACGGAAGATATTTCCTTTTTCACCATAGCCCTCTATGGGCTTCCAAATATCCCTTTGCCAATTCCACAAGAACAGCCTTAGCGAAAGGCTTCTTGAAGGGAAAGATGTAACTCTGTGAGATGAATTAACAGAACACAGAGCAGTTTCTCAGAAAGCTTCTTTCCAGTTTTGAACGGAAGATATTTCCTTTTTCACCATAGCCCTCTAGGGGCTTCCAAATATCCCTTTGCCAATTCCCCAAGAACAGCCTTAGCGAAAGGCTTCTTGAAGGGAAAGATGTAAATCTGTGAGATGAATTAACAGAACACAGAAGCAGTTTCTCAGAAAGCTTCTTTCCAGTTTTGAACGAAGATATTTCCTTTTTCACCATAGCCCCTCTATGGGCTTCCAAATATCCCTTTGCCAATTCCACAAGAACAGCCTTAGCGAAAGGCTTCTTCAAGGGAAAGATGTAACTCTGTGAGATGAATTAACAGAACACAGAGCAGTTTCTCAGAAAGCTTCTTTCCAGTTTTGAACGGAAGATATTTCCTTTTTCACTACAGCCCTCTATGGGCTTCTAAATATCCCTATGCCAATTCCCCAAGAACAGCCTTAGCGAAAGTCTTCTTCAAGGGAAAGATGTAACTCTGTGAGATGAATTAACAGAACACAGAACAGTTTCTCAGAAATCTTCTTTCCAGTTTTGAACGGAAGCTATTTCCTTTTTCACCATAGCCCTCTATGGGCTTCCAAATATCCCTTTGCCAATTCCACAAGAACAGCCTTAGCGAAAGGCTTCTTGAAGGGAAAGATGTAACTCTGTGAGATGAATTAACAGAACGCAGAGCAGTTTCTCAGAAAGCTTCCTTCCAGTTTTGAACGGAAGATATTTCCTTTTTCACCATAGCCCTCTATGGGCTTCCGAATATCCCTTTGCCAATTCCACAAGAACAGCCTTAGCGAAAGGCTTCTTGAAGGGAAAGATGGAACTCTGTGAGATGAATTAACAGAACACGGAACAGTTTCTCACAAAGCTTGTTTCCGGTTTTGAACGGAAGATATTTCCTTTTTCACCATAGCCCTCTATGGGCTTCCAAATATCCCTTTGCCATTTCCACAAGAACAGCCTCAGCGAAAGGCTTCTTGAAGGGAAAGATGTAACTCTGTGAGATGAATTAACAGAACACAGAGCAGTTTCTCAGAAAGCTTCTTTCCAGTTTTGAACGGAAGATATTTCCTTTTTCACCATAGCCCTCTATGGGCTTCCAAATATCCCTTTGCCAATTCCACAAGAACAGCCTTAGCGAAAGGCTTCTTGAATGGAAAGATGTAACTCTTTGAGATGAATTAACAGAACACAGAGCAGTTTCTCAGAAAGCTTCTTTCCAGTTTTGAACGGAAGATATTTCCTTTTTCACCATAGCCCTCTATGGACTTCCAAATATCCCTTTGCCAATTCCACAAGAACAGCCTTAGCGAAAGGCTTCTTCAAGGGAAAGATGTAACTCTGTGAGATGAATTAACAGAACACAGAGCAGTTTCTCAGAAAGCTTCTTTCCAGTTTTGAACGGAAGATATTTCCTTTTTCACCATAGCCCTCTAAGGGCTTCCAAATATCCCTTTGCCAATTGCACAAGAACAGACTTAGCGAAAGGCTTCTTGAAGGGAAAGATGTAACTCTGTGAGATGAATTAGCAGAACACAGAGCAGTTTCTCAGAAAGCTTCTTTCCAGTTTGGAACGGAAGATATTTCCTTTTTCACCATAGCCCCGTATGGGCTTCCAAATATCCCTTTGCCCATTCCCCAAGAACAGCCTTAGCGAAAGGCTTCTTGAAGGGAAAGATGTAAATCTGTGAGATGAATTAACAGAACACAGAGCAGTTTCTCAGAAAGCTTCTTTCCAGTTTTGAGCGGAAGATATTTCCTTTTTCACCATAGCCCTCTATGGGCTTCCAAATATCCCTTTGCCAATTGCACAAGAACAGACTTAGCGAAAGGCTTCTTGAAGGGAAAGATGTAACTCTGTGAGATGAATTAGCAGAACACAGAGCAGTTTCTCAGAAAGCTTCTTTCCAGTTTTGAACGGAAGATATTTCCTTTTTCACCATAGCCCGCTATGGGCTTCCAAATATCCCTTTGCCAATTCCACAAGAACAGCCTTAGCGAAAGGCTTCTTGAAGGGAAAGATATAACTCTGTGAGATGAATTAACAGAACACAGAGCAGTTTCTCAGAAAGCTTCTTTCCAGTTTTGAACGGAAGATATTTACTTTTTCACCATAGCCCTGTATGGGCTTCCAAATATCCGTTTGCCAATTCCACAAGAACAGCCTTAGCGAAAGGCTTCTTCAAGGGAAAGATGTAACTCTGTGAGATGAATTAACAGAACACAGAGCAGTTTCTCAGAAAGCTTCTTTCCAGTTTTGAACGGAAGATATTTCCTTTTTCACCATAGCCCTCTATGGGCTTCCAAATATCCCTGTGCCAATTCCACAAGAACAGCCTTAGCGAAAGGCTTCTTGAAGGGAAAGATGTAACTCTGTGAGATGAAGTAACAGAACACAGAGCAGTTTCTCAGAAAGCTTCTTTCCAGTTTTGAACGGAAGATATTTCCTTTTACACCCTAGCCCTCTATGGGCTTCCAAATATCCCTTTGCCATTTCCACAAGAACAGCCGTAGCGAAAGGCTACCTGAAGGGAAAGATGTAACTCTGTGAGATGAATTAACAGAACACAGAGCAGTTTCTCAGAAAGCTTGTTTCTAGTTTTGAACGGAAGATATTTCCTTTTTCACCATAGCCCTCTATGGGCTTGCAAATATCCCTTTGCCCATTCCCCAAGAACAGCCTTACCGAAAGGCTTCTTGAAGGGAAAGATGTAACTCTGTGAGATGAATTAACAGAACACAGAGCAGTTTCTCAGAAAGCTTCTTTCCAGTTTTGAACGGAAGATATTTCCTTTTTCACCATAGCCCTGTATGGGCTTCCAAATATCCCTTTGCCAATTCCACAAGAACAGCCTTAGCGAAAGGCTTCTTGAAGGGAAAGATGTAACTCTGTGAGACGAATTAACAGAACACAGAGCATTTTCTCAGAAAGCTTCTTTCCAGTTTTGAACGGAAGATATTTCCTTTTTCACCATAGCCCTCTATGGGCTTCCAAATATCCCTGTGCCAATTCCACAAGAACAGCCTTAGCGAAAGGCTTCTTGAAGGGAAAGATGTAGCTCTGTGAGATGAATTAACAGAACACGGAACAGTTTCTCACAAAGCTTGTTTCCGGTTTTGAACGGAAGATATTTCCTTTTTCACCATATCCCTCTATGGGCTTCCAAATATCCCTTTGCCATTTCCACAAGAACAGCCTCAGCGAAAGGCTTCTTGAAGGGAAAGATGTAACTCTGTGAGATGAATTAACAGAACACAGAGCAGTTTCTCAGAAAGCTTCTTTCCAGTTTTGAACGGAAGATATTTCCTTTTTCACCATAGCCCTCTATGGGCTTCCAAATATCCCTTTTCCAATTCCACAAGAACAGCCTTAGCGAAAGGCTTCTTGAATGGAAAGATGTAACTCTGTGAGATGAATTAACAGAATACAGAGCCTTTTCTCAGAAAGCTTCTTTCCAGTTTTGAACGGAAGATATTTCCTTTTTCACCATAGCGCTCTATGGGCTTCCAAATATCCCTATGCCAATTCCCCAAGAACAGCCTTAGCGAAAGGCTTCTTGAAGGGAAAGATGTAACTCTGTGAGATGAATTAAGAGAACACAGAGCAGTTTCTCAGAAATCTTCTTTCCAGTTTTGAACGGAAGATATTTCCTTTTTCCCATAGCCCTCTATGGGCTTCCAAATATCCCTTTGCCAATTCCACAAGAACAGCCTTAGCGAAAGGCTTTTTGAAGGGAAAGATGTAACTCTGTGAGACGAATTAACAGAACACACAGCAGTTTCTCAGAAAGCTTCTTTCCAGTTTTGAACGGAAGATATTTCCTTTTTCACCATAGCCCTCTATGGGCTTCCAAATATCCCGTTGCCAATTCCACAAGAACAGCCTTAGCGAAAGGCTTCTTCAAGGGAAAGATGTAACTCTGTGATTGAATTAACAGAACACGGAACAGTTTCTCACAAAGCTTGTTTAAAGTTTTGAACGGAAGATACTTCCTTTTTCACCATAGCCCTCTATGGGCTTCCAAATATCCCTTTGCCAATTTCACAAGAACAGCCTTAGCGAAAGGCTTCTTCAAGGGAAAGATGTAACTCTGTGAGATGAATTAACAGAACACAGAGCAGTTTCTCAGAAAGATTCTTTCCAGTTTTGTACGGAAGGTACTTCCTTTTTCACCATAGCCCTCTATGGGCTTCCAAATATCCCTTTGGGAATTCCACAAGAACAGCCTTAGCAAAGGCTTCTTGAAGGGAAAGATAACTCTTTGAGATGAATTAACAGAACACAGAGCAGTTTCTCAGAAAGCTTCTTTCCAGTTTTGAACGGAAGATATTTCCTTTTTCACCATAGCCCTCTATGGGCTTCCAAATATCCCTTTGCCAATTCCACAAGAACAGCCTTAGTGAAAGGCTTCTTCAAGGGAAAGATGTAACTCTGTGAGATGAATTAACAGAACACAGAGCAGTTTCTCAGAAAGCTTCTTTCCAGTTTTGAACGGAAGGTATTTCCTTTTTCACCATAGCCCTCTATGGGCTTCCAAATATCCCTTTGCCAATTCCACAAGAACAGCCTTAGCAAAGGCTTCTTGAAGGGAAAGATGTAACTCTTTGAGATGAATTAACAGAACACAGAGCAGTTTCTCAGAAAGCTTCTTTCCAGTTTTGAACGGAAGATATTTCCTTTTTCACCATAGCCCTCTATGGGCTTCCAAATATCCCTTTTCCAATTCCACAAGAACAGCCTTAGCGAAAGGCTTCTTGAATGGAAAGATGTAACTCTGTGAGATGAATTAACAGAATACAGAGCCTTTTCTCAGAAAGCTTCTTTCCAGTTTTGAACGGAAGATATTTCCTTTTTCACCATAGCCGTCTATGGGCTTCCAAATATCCCTTAGCCAATTCCACAAGAACAGCCTTAGCGAAAGGCTTCTTGAAGGGAAAGATGGAACTCTGTGAGATGAATTAACAGAACACGGAACTGTTTCTCACAAAGCTTGTTTCCAGTTCTGAACTTAAGATATTTCCTTTTTCACCATAGCCCTCTATGGGCTTCCAAATATCCCTTTGCCAATTCCACAAGAACAGCCTTAGCGAAAGGCTTCTTCAAGGGAAAGATGTAACTCTGTGAGATGAATTAACAGAACACAGAGCAGTTTCTCAGAAAGCTTCTTTCCAGTTTGGAAGGGAAGATATTTCCTTTTTCACCATAGCCCTCTATGGTCTTCCAAATATCCCTTTGCCAATTCCACCAGAACAGCCTTAGCGAAAGGCTTCTTGAAGGGAAAGATGTAACTCTGTGAGATGAATTAACAGAACACAGAGCTGTTTCTCAGAAAGCTTCTTTCCAGTTTTGAACGGAAGATATTTCCTTTTTCACCATAGCCCTCTATGGGCTTCCAAATATCCCTTTGCCAATTCCACAAGAACAGACTTAGCGAAAGGCTTCTTGAAGGGAAAGATGTAACTCTGTGAGATGAATTAACAGAACACGGAACAGTTTCTCACAAAGCTTGTTTCCGGTTTTGAACGGAAGATATTTCCTTTTTCACCATAGCCCTCTATGGGCTTCCAAATATCCCTTTGCCATTTCCACAAGAACAGCCTCAGCGAAAGGCTTCTTGAAGGGAAAGATGTAACTCTGTGAGATGAATTAACAGAACACAGAGCAGTTTCTCAGAAAGCTTCTTTCCAGTTTTGAACGGAAGATATTTCCTTTTTCACCATAGCCCTCTATGGGCTTCCAAATATCCCTTTGCCAATTCCACAAGAACAGCCTTAGCGAAAGGCTTCTTGAATGGAAAGATGTAACTCTTTGAGATGAATTAACAGAACACAGAGCAGTTTCTCAGAAAGCTTCTTTCCAGTTTTGAACGGAAGATATTTCCTTTTTCACCATAGCCCTCTATGGACTTCCAAATATCCCTTTGCCAATTCCACAAGAACAGCCTTAGCGAAAGGCTTCTTCAAGGGAAAGATGTAACTCTGTGAGATGAATTAACAGAACACAGAGCAGTTTCTCAGAAAGCTTCTTTCCAGTTTTGAACGGAAGATATTTCCTTTTTCACCATAGCCCTCTAAGGGCTTCCAAATATCCCTTTGCCAATTGCACAAGAACAGACTTAGCGAAAGGCTTCTTGAAGGGAAAGATGTAACTCTGTGAGATGAATTAGCAGAACACAGAGCAGTTTCTCAGAAAGCTTCTTTCCAGTTTTGAACGGAAGATATTTCCTTTTTCACCATAGCCCGCTATGGGCTTCCAAATATCCCTTTGCCAATTCCACAAGAACAGCCTTAGCGAAAGGCTTCTTGAAGGGAAAGATGTAACTCTGTGAGATGAATTAACAGAACACAGAGCAGTTTCTCAGAAAGCTTCTTTCCAGTTTGGAACGGAAGATATTTCCTTTTTCACCATAGCCCCGTATGGGCTTCCAAATATCCCTTTGCCAATTCCACAAGAACAGCCTTAGCGAAAGGCTTCTTCAAGGGAAAGATGTAACTCTGTGAGATGAATTAACAGAACACAGAGCAGTTTCTCAGAAAGCTTCTTTCCAGTTTTGAACGGAAGATATTTCCTTTTTCACCATAGCCCTCTATGGGCTTCCAAATATCCCTTTGCCAATTCCACAAGAACAGCCTTAGCGAAAGGCTTCCTCAAGAGAAAGATGTAACTCTGTGAGATGAATTAACAGAACACAGAGCAGTTTCTCAGAAAGCTTCTTTCCAGTTTTGAACGGAAGATATTTCCTTTTTCACCATAGCCCTCTATGGGCTTCCAAATATCCCTTTGCCAATTCCACAAGAACAGCCTTAGCGAAAGGCTTCTTGAAGGGAAAGATGTAACTCTGTGAGATGAATTACCAGAACACAGAGCAGTTTCTCAGAAAGCTTCTTTCCAGTTTTGAACGGAAGATATTTCCTTTTTCACCCTAGCCCTCTATGGGCTTCCAAATATGCCTTTACCAATTCCACAAGAACAGCCTTAGCGAAAGGCTTCCTGAAGGGAAACATGTAACTCTGTGAGATGAATTAACAGAACACAGAGCAGTTTCTCAGAAAGCTTCTTTCCAGTTTTGAACGGAAGATATTTCCTTTTTCACCATAGCCCTCTATGGGCTTCCAAATATCCCTTTGCCAATTCCACAAGAACAGCCTTAGCGAAAGGCTGCTTCAAGGGAAAGATGTTACTCTGTGAGATGAATTAACAGAACACAGAGCAGTTTCTCAGAAAGCTTGTTTCCAGTTTTGAACGGAAGATATTTCCTTTTTCACCATAGCCCTCTATGGGCTTCCAAATATCCCTTTGCCCATTCCCCAAGAACAGCCTTAGCGAAAGGCTTCTTGAAGGGAAAGATGTAAATCTGTGAGATGAATTAACAGAACACAGAGCAGTTTCTCAGAAAGCTTCTTTCCAGTTTTGAGCGGAAGATATTTCCTTTTTCACCATAGCCCTCTATGGGCTTCCAAATATCCCTTTGCCAATTGCACAAGAACAGACTTAGCGAAAGGCTTCTTGAAGGGAAAGATGTAACTCTGTGAGATGAATTAGCAGAACACAGAGCAGTTTCTCAGAAAGCTTCTTTCCAGTTTTGAACGGAAAATATTTCCTTTTTCACCATAGCCCGCTATGGGCTTCCAAATATCCCTTTGCCAATTCCACAAGAACAGCCTTAGCGAAAGGCTTCTTGAAGGGAAAGATATAACTCTGTGAGATGAATTAACAGAACACAGAGCAGTTTCTCAGAAAGCTTCTTTCCAGTTTTGAACGGAAGATATTTACTTTTTCACCATAGCCCTGTATGGGCTTCCAAATATCCGTTTGCCAATTCCACAAGAACAGCCTTAGCGAAAGGCTTCTTGAAGGGAAAGATGTAACTCTGTGAGATGAATTAACAGAACACAGAGCAGTTTCTCAGAAAGCTTCTTTCCAGTTTTGAACGGAAGATATTTCCTTTTTCACCATAGCCCTCTATGGGCTTCCAAATATCCCTGTGCCAATTCCACAAGAACAGCCTTAGCGAAAGGCTTCTTGAAGGGAAAGATGTAACTCTGTGAGATGAAGTAACAGAACACAGAGCAGTTTCTCAGAAAGCTTCTTTCCAGTTTTGAACGGAAGATATTTCCTTTTACACCCTAGCCCTCTATGGGCTTCCAAATATCCCTTTGCCATTTCCACAAGAACAGCCGTAGCGAAAGGCTACCTGAAGGGAAAGATGTAACTCTGTGAGATGAATTAACAGAACACAGAGCAGTTTCTCAGAAAGCTTGTTTCTAGTTTTGAACGGAAGATATTTCCTTTTTCACCATAGCCCTCTATGGGCTTGCAAATATCCCTTTGCCCATTCCCCAAGAACAGCCTTACCGAAAGGCTTCTTGAAGGGAAAGATGTAACTCTGTGAGATGAATTAACAGAACACAGAGCAGTTTCTCAGAAAGCTTCTTTCCAGTTTTGAACGGAAGATATTTCCTTTTTCACCATAGACCTGTATGGGCTTCCAAATATCCCTTTGCCAATTCCACAAGAACAGCCTTAGCGAAAGGCTTCTTGAAGGGAAAGATGTAACTCTGTGAGACGAATTAACAGAACACAGAGCAGTTTCTCAGAAAGCTTCTTTCCAGTTTTGAACGGAAGATATTTCCTTTTTCACCATAGCCCTCTATGGGCTTCCAAATATCCCTTTGCCAATTCCACAAGAACAGCCTTAGCGAAAGGCTTCTTGAAGGGAAAGATGTAGCTCTGTGAGATGAATTAACAGAACACGGAACAGTTTCTCACAAAGCTTGTTTCCGGTTTTGAACGGAAGATATTTCCTTTTTCACCATAGCCCTCTATGGGCTTCCAAATATCCCTTTGCCATTTCCACAAGAACAGCCTCAGCGAAAGGCTTCTTGAAGGGAAAGATGTAACTCTGTGAGATGAATTAACAGAACACAGAGCAGTTTCTCAGAAAGCTTCTTTCCAGTTTTGAACGGAAGATATTTCCTTTTTCACCATAGCCCTCTATGGGCTTCCAAATATCCCTTTTCCAATTCCACAAGAACAGCCTTAGCGAAAGGCTTCTTGAATGGAAAGATGTAACTCTGTGAGATGAATTAACAGAATACAGAGCCTTTTCTCAGAAAGCTTCTTTCCAGTTTTGAACGGAAGATATTTCCTTTTTCACCATAGCCCTCTATGGGCTTCCAAATATCCCTTTGCCAATTCCACAAGAACAGCCTTAGCGAAAGGCTTCTTGAAGGGAAAGATGTAACTCTGTGAGATGAATTAACAGAACACAGAGCAGTTTCTCAGAAAGCTTCTTTCCAGTTTTGAACGGAAGATATTTCCTTTTTCACCATAGCCCTCTAGGGGCTTCCAAATATCCCTTTGCCAATTCCCCAAGAACAGCCTTAGCGAAAGGCTTCTTGAAGGGAAAGATGTAAATCTGTGAGATGAATTACCAGAACACAGAGCAGTTTCTCAGAAAGCTTCTTTCCAGTTTTCAACGGAAGATATTTCCTTTTTCACCCTAGCCCTCTATGGGCTTCCAAATATGCCTTTGCCAATTCCACAAGAACAGCCTTAGCGAAAGGCTTCCTGAAGGGAAAGATGTAACTCTGTGAGATGAATTAACAGAACACAGAGCAGTTTCTCAGAAAGCTTCTTTCCAGTTTTGAACGGAAGATATTTCCTTTTTCACCATAGCCCTCTATGGGCTTCCAAATATCCCTTTGCCAATTCCACAAGAACAGCCTTAGCGAAAGGCTTCTTCAAGGGAAAGATGTAACTCTGTGAGATGAATTAACAGAACACAGAGCAGTTTCTCAGAAAGCTTGTTTCCAGTTTTGAACGGAAGATATTTCCTTTTTCACCATAGCCCTCTATGGGCTTCCAAATATCCCTTTGCCCATTCCCCAAGAACAGCCTTAGCGAAAGGCTTCTTGAAGGGAAAGATGTAAATCTGTGAGATGAATTTACAGAACACAGAGCAGTTTCTCATAAAGCTTCTTTCCAGTTTTGAGCGGAAGATATTTCCTTTTTCACCATAGCCCTCTATGGGCTTCCAAATATCCCTTTGCCAATTGCACAAGAACAGACTTAGCGAAAGGCTTCTTGAAGGGAAAGATGTAACTCTGTGAGATGAATTAGCAGAACACAGAGCAGTTTCTCAGAAAGCTTCTTTCCAGTTTTGAACGGAAGATATTTCCTTTTTCACCATAGCCCGCTATGGGCTTCCAAATATCCCTTTGCCAATTCCACAAGAACAGCCTTAGCGAAAGGCTTCTTGAAGGGAAAGATATAACTCTGTGAGATGAATTAACAGAACACAGAGCAGTTTCTCAGAAAGCTTCTTTCCAGTTTTGAACGGAAGATATTTCCTTTTTCACCATAGCCCTGTATGGGCTTCCAAATATCCGTTTGCCAATTCCACAAGAACAGCCTTAGCGAAAGGCTTCTTCAAGGGAAAGATGTAACTCTGTGAGATGAATTAACAGAACACAGAGCAGTTTCTCAGAAAGCTTCTTTCCAGTTTTGAACGGAAGATATTTCCTTTTTCACCATAGCCCTCTATGGGCTTCCAAATATCCCTGTGCCAATTCCACAAGAACAGCCTTAGCGAAAGGCTTCTTGAAGGGAAAGATGTAACTCTGTGAGATGAAGTAACAGAACACAGAGCAGTTTCTCAGAAAGCTTCTTTCCAGTTTTGAACGGAAGATATTTCCTTTTACACCCTAGCCCTCTATGGGCTTCCAAATATCCCTTTGCCATTTCCACAAGAACAGCTGTAGCGAAAGGCTACCTGAAGGGAAAGATGTAACTCTGTGAGATGAATTAACAGAACACAGAGCAGTTTCTCAGAAAGCTTCTTTCCAGTTTTGAACGGAAGATATTTCCTTTTTCACCATAGCCCTCTATGGGCTTCCAAATATCCCTTTGCCAATTCCACAAGAACAGCCTTAGCGAAAGGCTTCTTGAAGGGAAAGATGTAACTCTGTGAGATGAATTAACAGAACACAGAGCAGTTTCTCAGAAAGCTTGTTTCTAGTTTTGAACGGAAGATATTTCCTTTTTCACCATAGCCCTCTATGGGCTTGCAAATATCCCTTTGCCCATTCCCCACGAACAGCCTTACCGAAAGGCTTCTTGAAGGGAAAGATGTAACTCTGTGAGATGAATTAACAGAACACAGAGCAGTTTCTCAGAAAGCTTCTTTCCAGTTTTGAACGGAAGATATTTCCTTTTTCACCATAGCCCTGTATGGGCCTCCAAATATCCCTTTGCCAATTCCACAAGAACAGCCTTAGCGAAAGGCTTCTTGAAGGGAAAGATGTAACTCTGTGAGACGAATTAACAGAACACAGAGCAGTTTCTCAGAAAGCTTCTTTCCAGTTTTGAACGGAAGATATTTCCTTTTTCACCATAGCCCTCTATGGGCTTCCAAATATCCCTGTGCCAATTCCACAAGAACAGCCTTAGCGAAAGGCTTCTTGAAGGGAAAGATGTAGCTCTGTGAGATGAATTAACAGAACACGGAACAGTTTCTCACAAAGCTTGTTTCCGGTTTTGAACGGAAGATATTTCCTTTTTCACCATAGCCCTCTATGGGCTTCCAAATATCCCTTTGCCATTTCCACAAGAACAGCCTCAGCGAAAGGCTTCTTGAAGGGAAAGATGTAACTCTGTGAGATGAATTAACATAACACAGAGCAGTTTCTCAGAAAGCTTCTTTCCAGTTTTGAACGGAAGATATTTCCTTTTTCACCATAGCCCTCTATGGGCTTCCAAATATCCCTTTTCCAATTCCACAAGAACAGCCTTAGCGAAAGGCTTCTTGAATGGAAAGATGTAACTCTGTGAGATGAATTAACAGAATACAGAGCCTTTTCTCAGAAAGCTTCTTTCCAGTTTTGAACGGAAGATATTTCCTTTTTCACCATAGCCCTCTATGGGCTTCCAAATATCCCTTTGCCAATTCCACAAGAACAGCCTTAGCGAAAGGCTTCTTGAAGGGAAAGATGTAACTCTGTGAGATGAATTAACAGAACACAGAGCAGTTTCTCAGAAAGCTTCTTTCCAGTTTTGAACGGAAGATATTTCCTTTTTCACCATAGCCCTCTAGGGGCTTCCAAATATCCCTTTGCCAATTCCCCAAGAACAGCCTTAGCGAAAGGCTTCTTGAAGGGAAAGATGTAAATCTGTGAGATGAATTAACAGAACACAGAGCAGTTTCTCAGAAAGCTTCTTTCCAGTTTTGAACGGAAGATATTTCCTTTTTCACCATAGCCCTCTATGGGCTTCCAAATATCCCTTTGCCAATTCCACAAGAACAGCCTTAGCGAAAGGCTTCTTCAAGGGAAAGATGTAACTCTGTGAGATGAATTAACAGAACACAGAGCAGTTTCTCAGAAAGCTTCTTTCCAGTTTTGAACGGAAGATATTTCCTTTTTCACTACAGCCCTCTATGGGCTTCTAAATATCCCTATGCCAATTCCCCAAGAACAGCCTTAGCGAAAGTCTTCTTCAAGGGAAAGATGTAACTCTGTGAGATGAATTAACAGAACACAGAACAGTTTCTCAGAAATCTTCTTTCCAGTTTTGAACGGAAGCTATTTCCTTTTTCACCATAGCCCTCTATGGGCTTCCGAATATCCCTTTGCCAATTCCACAAGAACAGCCTTAGCGAAAGGCTTCTTGAAGGGAAAGATGGAACTCTGTGAGATGAATTAACAGAACACGGAACAGTTTCTCACAAAGCTTGTTTCCGGTTTTGAACGGAAGATATTTCCTTTTTCACCATAGCCCTCTATGGGCTTCCAAATATCCCTTTGCCATTTCCACAAGAACAGCCTCAGCGAAAGGCTTCTTGAAGGGAAAGATGTAACTCTGTGAGATGAATTAACAGAACACAGAGCAGTTTCTCAGAAAGCTTCTTTCCAGTTTTGAACGGAAGATATTTCCTTTTTCACCATAGCCCTCTATGGGCTTCCAAATATCCCTTTGCCAATTCCACAAGAACAGCCTTAGCGAAAGGCTTCTTGAATGGAAAGATGTAACTCTTTGAGATGAATTAACAGAACACAGAGCAGTTTCTCAGAAAGCTTCTTTCCAGTTTTGAACGGAAGATATTTCCTTTTTCACCATAGCCCTCTATGGACTTCCAAATATCCCTTTGCCAATTCCACAAGAACAGCCTTAGCGAAATGCTTCTTCAAGGGAAAGATGTAACTCTGTGAGATGAATTAACAGAACACAGAGCAGTTTCTCAGAAAGCTTCTTTCCAGTTTTGAACGGAAGATATTTCCTTTTTCACCATAGCCCTCTAAGGGCTTCCAAATATCCCTTTGCCAATTGCACAAGAACAGACTTAGCGAAAGGCTTCTTGAAGGGAAAGATGTAACTCTGTGAGATGAATTAGCAGAACACAGAGCAGTTTCTCAGAAAGCTTCTTTCCAGTTTTGAACGGAAGATATTTCCTTTTTCACCATAGCCCGCTATGGGCTTCCAAATATCCCTTTGCCAATTCCACAAGAACAGCCTTAGCGAAAGGCTTCTTGAAGGGAAAGATGTAACTCTGTGAGATGAATTAACAGAACACAGAGCAGTTTCTCAGAAAGCTTCTTTCCAGTTTGGAACGGAAGATATTTCCTTTTTCACCATAGCCCCGTATGGGCTTCCAAATATCCCTTTGCCAATTCCACAAGAACAGCCTTAGCGAAAGGCTTCTTCAAGGGAAAGATGTAACTCTGTGAGATGAATTAACAGAACACAGAGCAGTTTCTCAGAAAGCTTCTTTCCAGTTTTGAACGGAAGATATTTCCTTTTTCACCATAGCCCTCTATGGGCTTCCAAATATCCCTTTGCCAATTCCACAAGAACAGCCTTAGCGAAAGGCTTCTTGAAGGGAAAGATGTAACTCTGTGAGATGAATTACCAGAACACAGAGCAGTTTCTCAGAAAGCTTCTTTCCAGTTTTGAACGGAAGATATTTCCTTTTTCACCCTAGCCCTCTATGGGCTTCCAAATATGCCTTTGCCAATTCCACAAGAACAGCCTTAGCGAAAGGCTTCCTGAAGGGAAAGATGTAACTCTGTGAGATGAATTAACAGAACACAGAGCAGTTTCTCAGAAAGCTTCTTTCCAGTTTTGAACGGAAGATATTTCCTTTTTCACCATAGCCCTCTATGGGCTTCCAAATATCCCTTTGCCAATTCCACAAGAACAGCCTTAGCGAAAGGCTTCTTCAAGGGAAAGATGTAACTCTGTGAGATGAATTAACAGAACACAGAGCAGTTTCTCAGAAAGCTTGTTTCCAGTTTTGAACGGAAGATATTTCCTTTTTCACCATAGCCCTCTATGGGCTTCCAAATATCCCTTTGCCCATTACCCAAGAACAGCCTTAGCGAAAGGCTTCTTGAAGGGAAAGATGTAAATCTGTGAGATGAATTAACAGAACACAGAGCAGTTTCTCAGAAAGCTTCTTTCCAGTTTTGAGCGGAAGATATTTCCTTTTTCACCATAGCCCTCTATGGGCTTCCAAATATCCCTTTGCCAATTGCACAAGAACAGACTTAGCGAAAGGCTTCTTGAAGGGAAAGATGTAACTCTGTGAGATGAATTAGCAGAACACAGAGCAGTTTCTCAGAAAGCTTCTTTCCAGTTTTGAACGGAAGATATTTCCTTTTTCACCATAGCCCGCTATGGGCTTCCAAATATCCCTTTGCCAATTCCACAAGAACAGCCTTAGCGAAAGGCTTCTTGAAGGGAAAGATATAACTCTGTGAGATGAATTAACAGAACACAGAGCAGTTTCTCAGAAAGCTTCTTTCCAGTTTTGAACGGAAGATATTTCCTTTTTCACCATAGCCCTGTATGGGCTTCCAAATATCCGTTTGCCAATTCCACAAGAACAGCCTTAGTGAAAGGCTTCTTCAAGGGAAAGATGTAACTCTGTGAGATGAATTAACAGAACACAGAGCAGTTTCTCAGAAAGCTTCTTTCCAGTTTTGAACGGAAGATATTTCCTTTTTCACCATAGCCCTCTATGGGCTTCCAAATATCCCTGTGCCAATTCCACAAGAACAGCCTTAGCGAAAGGCTTCTTGAAGGGAAAGATGTAACTCTGTGAGATGAAGTAACAGAACACAGAGCAGTTTCTCAGAAAGCTTCTTTCCAGTTTTGAACGGAAGATATTTCCTTTTACACCCTAGCCCTCTATGGGCTTCCAAATATCCCTTTGCCATTTCCACAAGAACAGCCGTATCGAAAGGCTACCTGAAGGGAAAGATGTAACTCTGTGAGTTGAATTAACAGAACACAGAGCAGTTTCTCAGAAAGCTTCTTTCCAGTTTTGAACGGAAGATATTTCCTTTTTCACCATAGCCCTCTATGGGCTTCCAAATATCCCTTTGCCAATTCCACAAGAACAGCCTTAGCGAAAGGCTTCTTGAAGGGAAAGATGTAACTCTGTGAGATGAATTAACAGAACACAGAGCAGTTTCTCAGAAAGCTTGTTTCTAGTTTTGAACGGAAGATATTTCCTTTTTCACCATAGCCCTCTATGTGCTTGCAAATATCCCTTTGCCCATTCCCCAAGAACAGCCTTACCGAAAGGCTTCTTGAAGGGAAAGATGTAACTCTGTGAGATGAATTAACAGAACACAGAGCAGTTTCTCAGAAAGCTTCTTTCCAGTTTTGAACGGAAGATATTTCCTTTTTCACCATAGCCCTGTATGGGCTTCCAAATATCCCTTTGCCAATTCCACAAGAACAGCCTTAGCGAAAGGCTTCTTGAAGGGAAAGATGTAACTCTGTGAGACGAATTAACAGAACACAGAGCAGTTTCTCAGAAAGCTTCTTTCCAGTTTTGAACGGAAGATATTTCCTTTTTCACCATAGCCCTCTATGGGCTTCCAAATATCCCTTTGCCAATTCCACAAGAACAGCCTTAGCGAAAGGCTTCTTGAAGGGAAAGATGTATCTCTGTGGGATGAATTAACAGAACACGGAACAGTTTCTCACAAAGCTTGTTTCCGGTTTTGAACGGAAGATATTTCCTTATTCACCATAGCCCTCTATGGGCTTCCAAATATCCCTTTGCCATTTCCACAAGAACAGACTCAGCGAAAGGCTTCTTGAAGGGAAAGATGTAACTCTGTGAGATGAATTAACAGAACACAGAGCAGTTTCTCAGAAAGCTTCTTTCCAGTTTTGAACGGAAGATATTTCCTTTTTCACCATAGCCCTCTATGGGCTTCCAAATATCCCTTTTCCAATTCCACAAGAACAGCCTTAGCGAAAGGCTTCTTGAATGGAAAGATGTAACTCTGTGAGATGAATTAACAGAATACAGAGCCTTTTCTCAGAAAGCTTCTTTCCAGTTTTGAACGGAAGATATTTCCTTTTTCACCATAGCCCTCTATGGGCTTCCAAATATCCCTTTGCCAATTCCACAAGAACAGCCTTAGCGAAAGGCTTCTTGAAGGGAAAGATGTAACTCTGTGAGATGAATTAACAGAACACAGAGCAGTTTCTCAGAAAGCTTCTTTCCAGTTTTGAACGGAAGATATTTCCTTTTTCACCATAGCCCTCTATGGGTTTCCAAATATCCCTTTGCCAATTCCACAAGAACAGCCTTAGCGAAAGGCTTCTTAAAGGGAAAGATATAACTCTGTGAGATGAATTAACAGAACACAGAGCAGTTTCTCAGAAAGCTTCTTTCCAGTTTGGAAGGGAAGATATTTCCTTTTTCACCATAGCCCTCTGTGGTCTTCCAAATATCCCTTTGCCAATTCCACAAGAACAGCCTTAGCGAAAGGCTTCTTGAAGGGAAAGATGTAACTCTGTGAGATGAATTAACAGAACACAGAGCAGTTTCTCAGAAAG
Organism: Chlorocebus sabaeus; assembly: GCF_047675955.1. NCBI lineage: Eukaryota > Metazoa > Chordata > Mammalia > Primates > Cercopithecidae > Chlorocebus > Chlorocebus sabaeus. Next base: position 285,749 of record NW_027327663.1, on the reverse strand, counting down.
CTTCTTTCCAGTTTTGAACGGAAGATATTTCCTTTTTCACCATAGCCCGCTATGGGCTTCCAAATATCCCTTTGCCAATTCCACAAGAACAGCCTTAGCGAAAGGCTTCTTGAAGGGAAAGATGTAACTCTGTGAGATGAATTAACAGAACACAGAGCAGTTTCTCAGAAAGCTTCTTTCCAGTTTTGAACGGAAGATATTTCCTTTTTCACCATAGCCCTCTATGGGCTTCCAAATATCCCTTTGCCAATTCCACAAGAACAGCCTTAGCGAAAGGCTTCTTCAAGGGAAAGATGTAAATCTGTGAGATGAATTAAAAGAACACAGAGCAGTTTCTCAGAAAGCTTCTTTCCAGTTTTGAACGGAAGATATTTCCTTTTTCACCATAGCCCTCTATGGGCTTCCAAATATCCCTGTGCCAATTCCACAAGAACAGCCTTAGCGAAAGGCTTCTTGAAGGCAAAGATGTAACTCTGTGAGATGAAGTAACAGAACACAGAGCAGTTTCTCAGAAAGCTTCTTTCCAGTTTTGAACGGAAGATATTTCCTTTTACACCCTAGCCCTCTATGGGCTTCCAAATATCCCTTTGCCAATTCCAAAAGAACAGCCTTAGCGAAAGGCTACCTGAAGGGAAAGATGTAACTCTGTGAGATGAATTAACAGAACACAGAGCAGTTTCTCAGAAAGCTTCTTTCCAGTTTTGAACGGAAGATATTTCCTTTTTCACCATAGCCCTCTATGGGCTTCCAAATATCCCTTTGACAATTCCACAAGAACAGCCTTAGCGAAAGGCTTCTTGAAGGGAAAGTTGTAACTCTGTGAGATGAATTAACAGAACACAGAGCAGTTTCTCAGAAAGCTTCTTTCCAGTTTTGAACGGAAGATATTTCCTTTTTCACCATAGCCCTCTATGGGCTTCCAAATATCCCTTTGCCAATTCCCCAAGAACAGCCTTAGCGAAAGGCTTCTTGAAGGGAAAGATGTAAATCTGTGAGATGAATTAACAGAACACAGAGCAGTTTCTCAGAAAGCTTCTTTCCAGTTTTGAACCGAAGATATTTCCTTTTTCACCATAGCCCTCTATGGGCTTCCAAATATCCCTTTGCCAATTCCACAAGAACAGCCTTAGCGAAAGGCTTCTTCAAGGGAAAGATGTAACTCTGTGAAATGAATTAACAGAACACAGAGCAGTTTCTCAGAAAGCTTCTTTCCAGTTTTGAACGGAAGATATTTCCTTTTTCACTACAGCCCTCTAAGGGCTTCCAAATATCCCTTTGCCAATTGCACAAGAACAGACTTAGCGAAAGGCTTCTTGAAGGGAAAGATGTAACTCTGTGAGATGAATTAGCAGAACACAGAGCAGTTTCTCAGAAAGCTTCTTTCCAGTTTTGAACGGAAGATATTTCCTTTTTCACCATAGCCCGCTATGGGCTTCCAAATATCCCTTTGCCAATTCCACAAGAACAGCCTTAGCGAAAGGCTTCTTGAAGGGAAAGATGTAACTCTGTGAGATGAATTAACAGAACACAGAGCAGTTTCTCAGAAAGCTTCTTTCCAGTTTGGAACGGAAGATATTTCCTTTTTCACCATAGCCCCGTATGGGCTTCCAAATATCCCTTTGCCAATTCCACAAGAACAGCCTTAGCGAAAGGCTTCTTCAAGGGAAAGATGTAACTCTGTGAGATGAATTAACAGAACACAGAGCAGTTTCTCAGAAAGCTTCTTTCCATTTTTGAACGGAAGATATTTCCTTTTTCACCATAGCCCTCTAGGGGCTTCCAAATATCCCTTTGCCAATTCCACAAGAACAGCCTTAGCGAAAGGCTTCTTGAAGGGAAAGATGTAACTCTGTGAGATGAATTACCAGAACACAGAGCAGTTTCTCAGAAAGCTTCTTTCCAGTTTTGAACGGAAGATATTTCCTTTTTCACCCTAGCCCTCTATGGGCTTCCAAATATGCCTTTGCCAATTCCACAAGAACAGCCTTAGCGAAAGGCTTCCTGAAGGGAAAGATGTAACTCTGTGAGATGAATTAACAGAACACAGAGCAGTTTCTCAGAAAGCTTCTTTCCAGTTTTGAACGGAAGATATTTCCTTTTTCACCATAGCCCTCTATGGGCTTCCAAATATCACTTTGCCCATTCCCCAAGAACAGCCTTAGCGAAAGGCTTCTTGAAGGGAAAGATGTAACTCTGTGAGATGAATTAGCAGAACACAGAGCAGTTTCTCAGAAAGCTTCTTTCCAGTTTTGAACGGAAGATATTTCCTTTTTCACCATAGCCCGCTATGGGCTTCCAAATATCCCTTTGCCAATTCCACAAGAACAGCCTTAGCGAAAGGCTTCTTGAAGGGAAAGATATAACTCTGTGAGATGAATTAACAGAACACAGAGCAGTTTCTCAGAAAGCTTCTTTCCAGTTTTGAACGGAAGATATTTCCTTTTTCACCATAGCCCTGTATGGGCTTCCAAATATCCGTTTGCCAATTCCACAAGAACAGCCTTAGCGAAAGGCTTCTTCAAGGGAAAGATGTAACTCTGTGAGATGAATTAACAGAACACAGAGCAGTTTCTCAGAAAGCTTCTTTCCAGTTTTGAACGGAAGATATTTCCTTTTTCACCATAGCCCTCTATGGGCTTCCAAATATCCCTGTGCCAATTCCACAAGAACAGCCTTAGCGAAAGGCTTCTTGAAGGGAAAGATGTAACTCTGTGAGATGAAGTAACAGAACACAGAGCAGTTTCTCAGAAAGCTTCTTTCCAGTTTTGAACGGAAGATATTTCCTTTTACACCCTAGCCCTCTATGGGCTTCCAAATATCCCTTTGCCATTTCCACAAGAACAGCCGTAGCGAAAGGCTACCTGAAGGGAAAGATGTAACTCTGTGAGATGAATTAACAGAACACAGAGCAGTTTCTCAGAAAGCTTCTTTCCAGTTTTGAACGGAAGATATTTCCTTTTTCACCATAGCCCTCTATGGGCTTCCAAATATCCCTTTGCCAATTCCACAAGAACAGCCTTAGCGAAAGGCTTCTTGAAGGGAAAGATGTAACTCTGTGAGATGAATTAACAGAACACAGAGCAGTTTCTCAGAAAGCTTGTTTCTAGTTTTGAACGGAAGATATTTCCTTTTTCACCATAGCCCTCTATGGGCTTGCAAATATCCCTTTGCCCATTCCCCAAGAACAGCCTTAACGAAAGGCTTCTTGAAGGGAAAGATGTAACTCTGTGAGATGAATTAACAGAACACAGAGCAGTTTCTCAGAAAGCTTCTTTCCAGTTTTGAACGGAAGATATTTCCTTTTTCACCATAGCCCTCTATGGGCTTCCAAATATCCCTTTGCCAATTCCACAAGAACAGCCTTAGCGAAAGGCTTCTTGAAGGGAAAGATGTATCTCTGTGAGATGAATTAACAGAACACGGAACAGTTTCTCACAAAGCTTGTTTCCGGTTTTGAACGGAAGATATTTCCTTATTCACCATAGCCCTCTATGGGCTTCCAAATATCCCTTTGCCATTTCCACAAGAACAGCCTCAGCGAAAGGCTTCTTGAAGGGAAAGATGTAACTCGGTGAGATGAATTACCAGAACACAGAGCAGTTTCTCAGAAAGCTTCTTTCCAGTTTTGAACGGAAGATATTTCCTTTTTCACCATAGCCCTCTATGGGCTTCCGAATATCCCTTTTCCAATTCCACAAGAACAGCCTTAGCGAAAGGCTTCTTGAATGGAAAGATGTAACTCTGTGAGATGAATTAACAGAATACAGAGCCTTTTCTCAGAAAGCTTCTTTCCAGTTTTGAACGGAAGATATTTCCTTTTTCACCATAGCCCTCTATGGGCTTCCAAATATCCCTTTGCCAATTCCACAAGAACAGCCTTAGCGAAAGGCTTCTTGAAGGGAAAGATGTAACTCTGTGAGATGAATTAACAGAACACAGAGCAGTTTCTCAGAAAGCTTCTTTCCAGTTTTGAACGGAAGATATTTCCTTTTTCACCATAGCCCTCTATGGGCTTCCAAATATCCCTTTGCCAATTCCCCAAGAACAGCCTTAGCGAAAGGCTTCTTGAAGGGAAAGATGTAAATCTGTGAGATGAATTAACAGAACACAGAGCAGTTTCTCAGAAAGCTTCTTTCCAGTTTTGAACGGAAGATATTTCCTTTTTCACCATAGCCCTCTATGGGCTTCCAAATATCCCTTTGCCAATTCCACAAGAACAGCCTTAGCGAAAGGCTTCTTCAAGGGAAAGATGTAACTCTGTGAGATGAATTAACAGAACACAGAGCAGTTTCTCAGAAAGCTTCTTTCCAGTTTTGAACGGAAGATATTTCCTTTTTCACTACAGCCCTCTATGGGCTTCTAAATATCCCTATGCCAATTCCCCAAGAACAGCCTTAGCGAAAGTCTTCTTCAAGGGAAAGATGTAACTCTGTGAGATGAATTAACAGAACACAGAGCAGTTTCTCAGAAATCTTCTTTCCAGTTTTGAACGGAAGCTATTTCCTTTTTCACCATAGCCCTCTATGGGCTTCCAAATATCCCTTTGCCAATTCCACAAGAACAGCCTTAGCGAAAGGCTTCTTGAAGGGAAAGATGTAACTCTGTGAGATGAATTAACAGAACGCAGAGCAGTTTCTCAGAAAGCTTCTTTCCAGTTTTGAACGGAAGATATTTCCTTTTTCACCATAGCCCTCTATGGGCTTCCGAATATCCCTTTGCCAATTCCACAAGAACAGCCTTAGCGAAAGGCTTCTTGAAGGGAATGATGGAACTCTCTGAGATGAATTAACAGAACACGGAACTGTTTCTCACAAAGCTTGTTTCCAGTTCTGAACTTAAGATATTTCCTTTTTCACCATAGCCCTCTATGGGTTTCCAAATATCCCTTTGCCAATTCCACAAGAACAGCCTTAGCGAAAGGCTTCTTCAAGGGAAAGATATAACTCTGTGAGATGAATTAACAGAACACAGAGCAGTTTCTCAGAAAGCTTCTTTCCAGTTTGGAAGGGAAGATATTTCCTTTTTCACCATAGCCCTCTGTGGTCTTCCAAATATCCCTTTGCCAATTCCACAAGAACAGCCTTAGCGAAAGGCTTCTTGAAGGGAAAGATGTAACTCTGTGAGATGAATTAACAGAACACAGAGCAGTTTCTCAGAAAGCTTCTTTCCAGTTTTGAACGGAAGATATTTCCTTTTTCACCATAGCCCGCTATGGGCTTCCAAATATCCCTTTGCCAATTCCACAAGAACAGCCTTAGCGAAAGGCTTCTTGAAGGGAAAGATGTAACTCTGTGAGATGAATTAACAGAACACAGAGCAGTTTCTCAGAAAGCTTCTTTCCAGTTTTGAACGGAAGATATTTCCTTTTTCACCATAGCCCTCTATGGGCTTCCAAATATCCCTTTGCCAATTCCACAAGAACAGCCTTAGCGAAAGGCTTCTTCAAGGGAAAGATGTAACTCTGTGAGATGAATTAAAAGAACACAGAGCAGTTTCTCAGAAAGCTTCTTTCCAGTTTTGAACGGAAGATATTTCCTTTTTCACCATAGCCCTCTATGGGCTTCCAAATATCCCTTTGCCAATTCCACAAGAACAGCCTTAGCGAAAGGCTTCTTGAAGGGAAAGATGTAACTCTGTGAGATGAAGTAACAGAACACAGAGCAGTTTCTCAGAAAGCTTCTTTCCAGTTTTGAACGGAAGATATTTCCTTTTACACCCTAGCCCTCTATGGGCTTCCAAATATCCCTTTGCCAATTCCACAAGAACAGCCTTAGCGAAAGGCTACCTGAAGGGAAAGATGTAACTCTGTGAGATGAATTAACAGAACACAGAGCAGTTTCTCAGAAAGCTTCTTTCCAGTTTTGAACGGAAGATATTTCCTTTTTCACCATAGCCCTCTATGGGCTTCCAAATATCCCTTTGACAATTCCACAAGAACAGCCTTAGCGAAAGGCTTCTTGAAGGGAAAGTTGTAACTCTGTGAGATGAATTAACAGAACACAGAGCAGTTTCTCAGCAAGCTTCTTTCCAGTTTTGAACGGAAGATATTTCCTTTTTCACCATAGCCCTCTATGGGCTTCCAAATATCCCTTTGCCAATTCCACAAGAACAGCCTTAGCGAAAGGCTTCTTCAAGGGAAAGATGTAACTCTGTGAGATGAATTAACAGAACACAGAGCAGTTTCTCAGAAAGCTTCTTTCCAGTTTTGAACGGAAGATATTTCCTTTTTCACTACAGCCCTCTATGGGCTTCTAAATATCCCTATGCCAATTCCCCAAGAACAGCCTTAGCGAAAGTCTTCTTCAAGGGAAAGATGTAACTCTGTGAGATGAATTAACAGAACACAGAGCAGTTTCTCAGAAATCTTCTTTCCAGTTTTGAACGGAAGCTATTTCCTTTTTCACCATAGCCCTCTATGGGCTTCCAAATATCCCTTTGCCAATTCCACAAGAACAGCCTTAGCGAAAGGCTTCTTGAAGGGAAAGATGTAACTCTGTGAGATGAATTAACAGAACGCAGAGCAGTTTCTCAGAAAGCTTCTTTCCAGTTTTGAACGGAAGATATTTCCTTTTTCACCATAGCCCTCTATGGGCTTCCGAATATCCCTTTGCCAATTCCACAAGAACAGCCTTAGCGAAAGGCTTCTTGAAGGGAAAGATGGAACTCTGTGAGATGAATTAACAGAACACGGAACTGTTTCTCACAAAGCTTGTTTCCAGTTCTGAACTTAAGATATTTCCTTTTTAACCATAGCCCTCTATGGGTTTCCAAATATCCCTTTGCCAATTCCACAAGAACAGCCTTAGCGAAAGGCTTCTTCAAGGGAAAGATGTAACTCTGTGAGATGAATTAACAGAACACAGAGCAGTTTCTCAGAAAGCTTCTTTCCAGTTTGGAAGGGAAGATATTTCCTTTTTCACCATAGCCCTCTGTGGTCTTCCAAATATCCCTTTGCCAATTCCACAAGAACAGCCTTAGCGAAAGGCTTCTTGAAGGGAAAGATGTAACTCTGTGAGATGAATAAACAGAACACAGAGCAGTTTCTCAGAAAGCTTCTTTCCAGTTTTGAACGGAAGATATTTCCTTTTTCACCATAGCCCGCTATGGGCTTGCAAATATCCCTTTGCCAATTCCACAAGAACAGCCTTAGCGAAAGGCTTCTTGAAGGGAAAGATGTAACTCTGTGAGATGAATTAACAGAACACAGAGCAGTTTCTCAGAAAGCTTCTTTCCAGTTTTGAACGGAAGATATTTCCTTTTTCACCATAGCCCTCTATGGGCTTCCAAATATCCCTTTGCCAATTCCACAAGAACAGCCTTAGCGAAAGGCTTCTTCAAAGGAAAGATGTAACTCTGTGAGATGAATTAACAGAACACAGAGCAGTTTCTCAGAAAGCTTCTTTCCAGTTTTGAACGGAAGATATTTCCTTTTTCACCATAGCCCTCTATGGGCTTCCAAATATCCCTGTGCCAATTCCACAAGAACAGCCTTAGCGAAAGGCTTCTTGAAGGGAAAGATGTAACTCTGTGAGATGAAGTAACAGAACACAGAGCACTTTCTCAGAAAGCTTCTTTCCAGTTTTGAACGGAAGATATTTCCTTTTACACCCTAGCCCTCTATGGGCTTCCAAATATCCCTTTGCCAATTCCACAAGAACAGCCTTAGCGAAAGGCTACCTGAAGGGAAAGATGTAACTCTGTGAGATGAATTAACAGAACACAGAGCAGTTTCTCAGAAAGCTTCTTTCCAGTTTTGAACGGAAGATATTTCCTTTTTCACCATAGCCCTCTATGGGCTTCCAAATATCCCTTTGCCAATTCCAAAGAACAGCCTTAGCGAAAGGCTTCTTGAAGGGAATGATGGAACTCTGTGAGATGAATTAACAGAACACGGAACTGTTTCTCACAAAGCTTGTTTCCAGTTCTGAACTTAAGATATTTCCTTTTTCACCATAGCCCTCTAAGGGTTTCCAAATATCCCTTTGCCAATTCCACAAGAACAGCCTTAGCGAAAGGCTTCTTGAAGGGAAAGATGTAACTCTGTGAGATGAATTAACAGAACACAGAGCAGTTTCTCAGAAAGCTTCTTTCCAGTTTTGAACGGAAGATATTTCCTTTTTCACCATAGCCCGCTATGGGCTTCCAAATATCCCTTTGCCAATTCCACAAGAACAGCCTTAGCGAAAGGCTTCTTGAAGGGAAAGATGTAACTCTGTGAGATGAATTAACAGAACACAGAGCAGTTTCTCAGAAAGCTTCTTTCCAGTTTTGAACGGAAGATATTTCCTTTTTCACCATAGCCCTCTATGGGCTTCCAAATATCCCTTTGCCAATTCCACAAGAACAGCCTTAGCGAAAGGCTTCTTCAAGGGAAAGATGTAACTCTGTGAGATGAATTAAAAGAACACAGAGCAGTTTCTCAGAAAGCTTCTTTCCAGTTTTGAACGGAAGATATTTCCTTTTTCACCATAGCCCTCTATGGGCTTCCAAATATCCCTGTGCCAATTCCACAAGAACAGCCTTAGCGAAAGGCTTCTTGAAGGGAAAGATGTAACTCTGTGAGATGAAGTAACAGAACACAGAGCAGTTTCTCAGAAAGCTTCTTTCCAGTTTTGAACGGAAGATATTTCCTTTTACACCCTAGCCCTCTATGGGCTTCCAAATATCCCTTTGCCAATTCCAAAAGAACAGCCTTAGCGAAAGGCTACCTGAAGGGAAAGATGTAACTCTGTGAGATGAATTAACAGAACACAGAGCAGTTTCTCAGAAAGCTTCTTTCCAGTTTTGAACGGAAGATATTTCCTTTTTCACCATAGCCCTCTATGGGCTTCCAAATATCCCTTTGACAATTCCACAAGAACAGCCTTAGCGAAAGGCTTCTTGAAGGGAAAGTTGTAACTCTGTGAGATGAATTAACAGAACACAGAGCAGTTTCTCAGAAAGCTTCTTTCCAGTTTTGAACGGAAGATATTTCCTTTTTCACCATAGCCCTCTATGGGCTTCCAAATATCCCTTTGCCAATTCCCCAAGAACAGCCTTAGCGAAAGGCTTCTTGAAGGGAAAGATGTAAATCTGTGAGATGAATTAACAGAACACAGAGCAGTTTCTCAGAAAGCTTCTTTCCAGTTTTGAACGGAAGATATTTCCTTTTTCACCATAGCCCTCTATGGGCTTCCAAATATCCCTTTGCCAATTCCACAAGAACAGCCTTAGCGAAAGGCTTCTTCAAGGGAAAGATGTAACTCTGTGAGATGAATTAACAGAACACAGAGCAGTTTCTCAGAAAGCTTCTTTCCAGTTTTGAACGGAAGATATTTCCTTTTTCACTACAGCCCTCTAAGGGCTTCCAAATATCCCTTTGCCAATTGCACAAGAACAGACTTAGCGAAAGGCTTCTTGAAGGGAAAGATGTAACTCTGTGAGATGAATTAGCAGAACACAGAGCAGTTTCTCAGAAAGCTTCTTTCCAGTTTTGAACGGAAGATATTTCCTTTTTCACCATAGCCCGCTATGGGCTTCCAAATATCCCTTTGCCAATTCCACAAGAACAGCCTTAGCGAAAGGCTTCTTGAAGGGAAAGATGTAACTCTGTGAGATGAATTAACAGAACACAGAGCAGTTTCTCAGAAAGCTTCTTTCCAGTTTGGAACGGAAGATATTTCCTTTTTCACCATAGCCCCGTATGGGCTTCCAAATATCCCTTTGCCAATTCCACAAGAACAGCCTTAGCGAAAGGCTTCTTCAAGGGAAAGATGTAACTCTGTGAGATGAATTAACAGAACACAGAGCAGTTTCTCAGAAAGCTTCTTTCCAGTTTTGAACGGAAGATATTTCCTTTTTCACCATAGCCCTCTAGGGGCTTCCAAATATCCCTTTGCCAATTCCACAAGAACAGCCTTAGCGAAAGGCTTCTTGAAGGGAAAGATGTAACTCTGTGAGATGAATTACCAGAACACAGAGCAGTTTCTCAGAAAGCTTCTTTCCAGTTTTGAACGGAAGATATTTCCTTTTTCACCCTAGCCCTCTATGGGCTTCCAAATATGCCTTTGCCAATTCCACAAGAACAGCCTTAGCGAAAGGCTTCCTGAAGGGAAAGATGTAACTCTGTGAGATGAATTAACAGAACACAGAGCAGTTTCTCAGAAAGCTTCTTTCCAGTTTTGAACGGAAGATATTTCCTTTTTCACCATAGCCCTCTATGGGCTTCCAAATATCCCTTTGCCAATTCCACAAGAACAGCCTTAGCGAAAGGCTTCTTCAAGGGAAAGATGTAACTCTGTGAGATGAATTAACAGAACACAGAGCAGTTTCTCAGAAAGCTTGTTTCCAGTTTTGAACGGAAGATATTTCCTTTTTCACCATAGCCCTCTATGGGCTTCCAAATATCCCTTTGCCCATTCCCCAAGAACAGCCTTAGCGAAAGGCTTCTTGAAGGGAAAGATGTAAATCTGTGAGATGAATTAACAGAACACAGAGCAGTTTCTCAGAAAGCTTCTTTCCAGTTTTGAGCGGAAGATATTTCCTTTTTCACCATAGCCCTCTATGGGCTTCCAAATATCCCTTTGCCAATTGCACAAGAACAGACTTAGCGAAAGGCTTCTTGAAGGGAAAGATGTAACTCTGTGAGATGAATTAGCAGAACACAGAGCAGTTTCTCAGAAAGCTTCTTTCCAGTTTTGAACGGAAGATATTTCCTTTTTCACCATAGCCCGCTATGGGCTTCCAAATATCCCTTTGCCAATTCCACAAGAACAGCCTTAGCGAAAGGCTTCTTGAAGGGAAAGATATAACTCTGTGAGATGAATTAACAGAACACAGAGCAGTTTCTCAGAAAGCTTCTTTCCAGTTTTGAACGGAAGATATTTCCTTTTTCACCATAGCCCTGTATGGGCTTCCAAATATCCGTTTGCCAATTCCACAAGAACAGCCTTAGCGAAAGGCTTCTTCAAGGGAAAGATGTAACTCTGTGAGATGAATTAACAGAACACAGAGCAGTTTCTCAGAAAGCTTCTTTCCAGTTTTGAACGGAAGATATTTCCTTTTTCACCATAGCCTTCTATGGGCTTCCAAATATCCCTGTGCCAATTCCACAAGAACAGCCTTAGCGAAAGGCTTCTTGAAGGGAAAGATGTAACTCTGTGAGATGAAGTAACAGAACACAGAGTAGTTTCTCAGAAAGCTTCTTTCCAGTTTTGAACGGAAGATATTTCCTTTTACACCCTAGCCCTCTATGGGCTTCCAAATATCCCTTTGCCATTTCCACAAGAACAGCCGTAGCGAAAGGCTACCTGAAGGGAAAGATGTAACTCTGTGAGATGAATTAACAGAACACAGAGCAGTTTCTCAGAAAGCTTCTTTCCAGTTTTGAACGGAAGATATTTCCTTTTTCACCATAGCCCTCTATGGGCTTCCAAATATCCCTTTGCCAATTCCACAAGAACAGCCTTAGCGAAAGGCTTCTTGAAGGGAAAGATGTAACTCTGTGAGATGAATTAACAGAACACAGAGCAGTTTCTCAGAAAGCTTGTTTCTAGTTTTGAACGGAAGATATTTCCTTTTTCACCATAGCCCTCTATGGGCTTGCAAATATCCCTTTGCCCATTCCCCAAGAACAGCCTTAACGAAAGGCTTCTTGAAGGGAAAGATGTAACTCTGTGAGATGAATTAACAGAACACAGAGCAGTTTCTCAGAAAGCTTCTTTCCAGTTTTGAACGGAAGATATTTCCTTTTTCACCATAGCCCTCTATGGGCTTCCAAATATCCCTTTGCCAATTCCACAAGAACAGCCTTAGCGAAAGGCTTCTTGAAGGGAAAGATGTATCTCTGTGAGATGAATTAACAGAACACGGAACAGTTTCTCACAAAGCTTGTTTCCGGTTTTGAACGGAAGATATTTCCTTATTCACCATAGCCCTCTATGGGCTTCCAAATATCCCTTTGCCATTTCCACAAGAACAGCCTCAGCGAAAGGCTTCTTGAAGGGAAAGATGTAACTCTGTGAGATGAATTAACAGAACACAGAGCAGTTTCTCAGAAAGCTTCTTTCCAGTTTTGAACGGAAGATATTTCCTTTTTCACCATAGCCCTCTATGGGCTTCCAAATATCCCTTTTCCAATTCCACAAGAACAGCCTTAGCGAAAGGCTTCTTGAATGGAAAGATGTAACTCTGTGAGATGAATTAACAGAATACAGAGCCTTTTCTCAGAAAGCTTCTTTCCAGTTTTGAACGGAAGATATTTCCTTTTTCACCATAGCCCTCTATGGGCTTCCAAATATCCCTTTGCCAATTCCACAAGAACAGCCTTAGCGAAAGGCTTCTTGAAGGGAAAGATGTAACTCTGTGAGATGAATTAACAGAACACAGAGCAGTTTCTCAGAAAGCTTCTTTCCAGTTTTGAACGGAAGATATTTCCTTTTTCACCATAGCCCTCTATGGGCTTCCAAATATCCCTTTGCCAATTCCCCAAGAACAGCCTTAGCGAAAGGCTTCTTGAAGGGAAAGATGTAAATCTGTGAGATGAATTAACAGAACACAGAGCAGTTTCTCAGAAAGCTTCTTTCCAGTTTTGAACGGAAGATATTTCCTTTTTCACCATAGCCCTCTATGGGCTTCCAAATATCCCTTTGCCAATTCCACAAGAACAGCCTTAGCGAAAGGCTTCTTCAAGGGAAAGATGTAACTCTGTGAGATGAATTAACAGAACACAGAGCAGTTTCTCAGAAAGCTTCTTTCCAGTTTTGAACGGAAGATATTTCCTTTTTCACTACAGCCCTCTATGGGCTTCTAAATATCCCTATGCCAATTCCCCAAGAACAGCCTTAGCGAAAGTCTTCTTCAAGGGAAAGATGTAACTCTGTGAGATGAATTAACAGAACACAGAGCAGTTTCTCAGAAATCTTCTTTCCAGTTTTGAACGGAAGCTATTTCCTTTTTCACCATAGCCCTCTATGGGCTTCCAAATATCCCTTTGCCAATTCCACAAGAACAGCCTTAGCGAAAGGCTTCTTGAAGGGAAAGATGTAACTCTGTGAGATGAATTAACAGAACGCAGAGCAGTTTCTCAGAAAGCTTCTTTCCAGTTTTGAACGGAAGATATTTCCTTTTTCACCATAGCCCTCTATGGGCTTCCGAATATCCCTTTGCCAATTCCACAAGAACAGCCTTAGCGAAAGGCTTCTTGAAGGGAATGATGGAACTCTCTGAGATGAATTAACAGAACACGGAACTGTTTCTCACAAAGCTTGTTTCCAGTTCTGAACTTAAGATATTTCCTTTTTCACCATACCCCTCCATGGGTTTCCAAATATCCCTTTGCCAATTCCACAAGAACAGCCTTAGCGAAAGGCTTCTTCAAGGGAAAGATATAACTCTGTGAGATGAATTAACAGAACACAGAGCAGTTTCTCAGAAAGCTTCTTTCCAGTTTGGAAGGGAAGATATTTCCTTTTTCACCATAGCCCTCTGTGGTCTTCCAAATATCCCGTTGCCAATTCCACAAGAACAGCCTTAGCGAAAGGCTTCTTGAAGGGAAAGATGTAACTCTGTGAGATGAATTAACAGAACACAGAGCAGTTTCTCAGAAAGCTTCTTTCCAGTTTTGAACGGAAGATATTTCCTTTTTCACCATAGCCCGCTATGGGCTTCCAAATATCCCTTTGCCAATTCCACAAGAACAGCCTTAGCGAAAGGCTTCTTGAAGGGAAAGATGTAACTCTGTGAGATGAATTAACAGAACACAGAGTAGTTTCTCAGAAAGCTTCTTTCCAGTTTTGAACGGAAGATATTTCCTTTTTCACCATAGCCCTCTATGGGCTTCCAAATATCCCTTTGCCAATTCCACAAGAACAGCCTTAGCGAAAGGCTTCTTCAAGGGAAAGATGTAACTCTGTGAGATGAATTAAAAGAACACAGAGCAGTTTCTCAGAAAGCTTCTTTCCAGTTTTGAACGGAAGATATTTCCTTTTTCACCATAGCCCTCTATGGGCTTCCAAATATCCCTGTGCCAATTCCACAAGAACAGCCTTAGCGAAAGGCTTCTTGAAGGGAAAGATGTAACTCTGTGAGATGAATTAACAGAATACAGAGCCTTTTCTCAGAAAGCTTCTTTCCAGTTTTGAACGGAAGATATTTCCTTTTTCACCATAGCCCTCTATGGGCTTCCAAATATCCCTTTGCCAATTCCACAAGAACAGCCTTAGCGAAAGGCTTCTTGAAGGGAAAGATGTAACTCTGTGAGATGAATTAACAGAACACAGAGCAGTTTCTCAGAAAGCTTCTTTCCAGTTTTGAAAGGAAGATATTTCCTTTTTCACCGTAGCCCTCTATGGGCTTCCAAATATCCCTTTGGCAATTCCCCAAGAACAGCCTTAGCGAAAGGCTTCTTGAAGGGAAAGATGTAAATCTGTGAGATGAATTAACAGAACACAGAGCAGTTTCTCAGAAAGCTTCTTTCCAGTTTTGAACGGAAGATATTTCCTTTTTCACCATAGCCCTCTATGGGCTTCCAAATATCCCTTTGCCAATTCCACAAGAGCAGCCTTAGCGAAAGGCTTCTTCAAGGGAAAGATGTAACTCTGTGAGATGAATTAACAGAACACAGAGCAGTTTCTCAGAAAGCTTCTTTCCAGTTTTGAACGGAAGATATTTCCTTTTTCACTACAGCCCCCTATGGGCTTCTAAATATCCCTATGCCAATTCCCCAAGAACAGCCTTAGCGAAAGTCTTCTTCAAGGGAAAGATGTAACTCTGTGAGATGAATTAACAGAACACAGAGCAGTTTCTCAGAAATCTTCTTTCCAGTTTTGAACGGAAGCTATTTCCTTTTTCACCATAGCCCTCTATGGGCTTCCAAATATCCCTTTGCCAATTCCACAAGAACAGCCTTAGCGAAAGGCTTCTTGAAGGGAAAGATGTAACTCTGTGAGATGAATTAACAGAACGCAGAGAAGTTTCTCAGAAAGCTTCTTTCCAGTTTTGAACGGAAGATATTTCCTTTTTCACCATAGCCCTCTATGGGCTTCCGAATATCCCTTTGCCAATTCCACAAGAACAGCCTTAGCGAAAGGCTTCTTGAAGGGAATGATGGAACTCTGTGAGATGAATTAACAGAACACGGAACAGTTTCTCACAAAGCTTGTTTCCAGTTCTGAACTTAAGATATTTCCTTTTTCACCATAGCCCTCTATGGGTTTCCAAATATCCCTTTGCCAATTCCACAAGAACAGCCTTAGCGAAAGGCTTCTTCAAGGGAAAGATATAACTCTGTGAGATGAATTAACAGAACACAGAGCAGTTTCTCAGAAAGCTTCTTTACAGTTTGGAAGGGAAGATATTTCCTTTTTCACCATAGCCCTCTGTGGTCTTCCAAATATCCCTTTGCCAATTCCACAAGAACAGCCTTAGCGAAAGGCTTCTTGAAGGAAAGATGTAACTCTGTGAGATGAATTAACAGAACACAGAGCAGTTTCTCAGAAAGCTTCTTTCCAGTTTTGAACGGAAGATATTTCCTTTTTCACCATAGCCCGCTATGGGCTTCCAAATATCCCTTTGCCAATTCCACAAGAACAGCCTTAGCGAAAGGCTTCTTGAAGGGAAAGATGTAACTCTGTGAGATGAATTAACAGAACACAGAGCAGTTTCTCAGAAAGCTTCTTTCCAGTTTTGAACGGAAGATATTTCCTTTTTCACCATAGCCCTCTATGGGCTTCCAAATATCCCTTTGCCAATTCCACAAGAACAGCCTTAGCGAAAGGCTTCTTCAAGGGAAAGATGTAACTCTGTGAGATGAATTAAAAGAACACAGAGCAGTTTCTCAGAAAGCTTCTTTCCAGTTTTGAACGGAAGATATTTCCTTTTTCACCATAGCCCTCTATGGGCTTCCAAATATCCCTTTGCCAATTCCACAAGAACAGCCTTAGCGAAAGGCTTCTTGAAGGGAAAGATGTAACTCTGTGAGATGAAGTAACAGAACACAGAGCAGTTTCTCAGAAAGCTTCTTTCCAGTTTTGAACGGAAGATATTTCCTTTTACACCCTAGCCCTCTATGGGCTTCCAAATATCCCTTTGCCAATTCCACAAGAACAGCCTTAGCGAAAGGCTACCTGAAGGGAAAGATGTAACTCTGTGAGATGAATTAACAGAACACAGAGCAGTTTCTCAGAAAGCTTCTTTCCAGTTTTGAACGGAAGATATTTCCTTTTTCACCATAGCCCTCTATGGGCTTCCAAATATCCCTTTGACAATTCCACAAGAACAGCCTTAGCGAAAGGCTTCTTGAAGGGAAAGTTGTAACTCTGTGAGATGAATTAACAGAACACAGAGCAGTTTCTCAGCAAGCTTCTTTCCAGTTTTGAACGGAAGATATTTCCTTTTTCACCATAGCCCTCTATGGGCTTCCAAATATCCCTTTGCCAATTCCACAAGAACAGCCTTAGCGAAAGGCTTCTTCAAGGGAAAGATGTAACTCTGTGAGATGAATTAACAGAACACAGAGCAGTTTCTCAGAAAGCTTCTTTCCAGTTTTGAACGGAAGATATTTCCTTTTTCACTACAGCCCTCTATCGGCTTCTAAATATCCCTATGCCAATTCCCCAAGAACAGCCTTAGCGAAAGTCTTCTTCAAGGGAAAGATGTAACTCTGTGAGATGAATTAACAGAACACAGAGCAGTTTCTCAGAAATCTTCTTTCCAGTTTTGAACGGAAGCTATTTCCTTTTTCACCATAGCCCTCTATGGGCTTCCAAATATCCCTTTGCCAATTCCACAAGAACAGCCTTAGCGAAAGGCTTCTTGAAGGGAAAGATGTAACTCTGTGAGATGAATTAACAGAACACAGAGCAGTTTCTCAGAAAGCTTCTTTCCAGTTTTGAACGGAAGATATTTCCTTTTTCACCATAGCCCTCTATGGGCTTCCGAATATCCCTTTGCCAATTCCACAAGAACAGCCTTAGCGAAAGGCTTCTTGAAGGGAAAGATGGAACTCTGTGAGATGAATTAACAGAACACGGAACTGTTTCTCACAAAGCTTGTTTCCAGTTCTGAACTTAAGATATTTCCTTTTTCACCATAGCCCTCTATGGGTTTCCAAATATCCCTTTGCCAATTCCACAAGAACAGCCTTAGCGAAAGGCTTCTTCAAGGGAAAGATGTAACTCTGTGAGATGAATTAACAGAACACAGAGCAGTTTCTCAGAAAGCTTCTTTCCAGTTTGGAAGGGAGGATATTTCCTTTTTCACCATAGCCCTCTGTGGTCTTCCAAATATCCCTTTGCCAATTCCACAAGAACAGCCTTAGCGAAAGGCTTCTTGAAGGGAAAGATGTAACTCTGTGAGATGAATAAACAGAACACAGAGCAGTTTCTCAGAAAGCTTCTTTCCAGTTTTGAACGGAAGATATTTCCTTTTTCACCATAGCCCGCTATGGGCTTGCAAATATCCCTTTGCCAATTCCACAAGAACAGCCTTAGCGAAAGGCTTCTTGAAGGGAAAGATGTAACTCTGTGAGATGAATTAACAGAACACAGAGCAGTTTCTCAGAAAGCTTCTTTCCAGTTTTGAACGGAAGATATTTCCTTTTTCACCATAGCCCTCTATGGGCTTCCAAATATCCCTTTGCCAATTCCACAAGAACAGCCTTAGCGAAAGGCTTCTTCAAAGGAAAGATGTAACTCTGTGAGATGAATTAACAGAACACAGAGCAGTTTCTCAGAAAGCTTCTTTCCAGTTTTGAACGGAAGATATTTCCTTTTTCACCGTAGCCCTCTATGGGCTTCCAAATATCCCTGTGCCAATTCCACAAGAACAGCCTTAGCGAAAGGCTTCTTGAAGGGAAAGATGTAACTCTGTGAGATTAAGTAACAGAACACAGAGCACTTTCTCAGAAAGCTTCTTTCCAGTTTTGAACGGAAGATATTTCCTTTTACACCCTAGCCCTCTATGGGCTTCCAAATATCCCTTTGCCAATTCCACAAGAACAGCCTTAGCGAAAGGCTACCTGAAGGGAAAGATGTAACTCTGTGAGATGAATTAACAGAACACAGAGCAGTTTCTCAGAAAGCTTCTTTCCAGTTTTGAACGGAAGATATTTCCTTTTTCACCATAGCCCTCTATGGGCTTCCAAATATCCCTTTGCCAATTCCACAAGAACAGCCTTAGCGAAAGGCTTCTTGAAGGGAAAGATGTAACTCTGTGAGATGAATTAACAGAACGCAGAGCAGTTTCTCAGAAAGCTTCTTTCCAGTTTTGAACGGAAGATATTTCCTTTTTCACCATAGCCCTCTATGGGCTTCCGAATATCCCTTTGCCAATTCCACAAGAACAGCCTTAGCGAAAGGCTTCTTGAAGGGAAAGATGGAACTCTGTGAGATGAATTAACAGAACACGGAACTGTTTCTCACAAAGCTTGTTTCCAGTTCTGAACTTAAGATATTTCCTTTTTCACCATAGCCCTCTATGGGTTTCCAAATATCCCTTTGCCAATTCCACAAGAACAGCCTTAGCGAAAGGCTTCTTCAAGGGAAAGATATAACTCTGTGAGATGAATTAACAGAACACAGAGCAGTTTCTCAGAAAGCTTCTTTCCAGTTTGGAAGGGAAGATATTTCCTTTTTCACCATAGCCCTCTGTGGTCTTCCAAATATCCCTTTGCCAATTCCACAAGAACAGCCTTACCGAAAGGCTTCTTGAAGGGAAAGATGTAACTCTGTGAGATGAATTAACAGAACACAGAGCAGTTTCTCAGAAAGCTTCTTTCCAGTTTTGAACGGAAGATATTTCCTTTTTCACCATAGCCCGCTATGGGCTTGCAAATATCCCTTTGCCAATTCCACAAGAACAGCCTTAGCGAAAGGCTTCTTGAATGGAAAGATGTAACTCTGTGAGATGAATTAACAGAACACAGATCAGTTTCTCAGAAAGCTTCTTTCCAGTTTTGAACGGAAGATATTTCCTTTTTCACCATAGCCCTCTATGGGCTTCCAAATATCCCTTTGCCAATTCCACAAGAACAGCCTTAGGGAAAGGCTTCTTCAAGGGAAAAATGTAACTCTGTGAGATGAATTAACAGAACACAGAGCAGTTTCTCAGAAAGCTTCTTTCCAGTTTTGAACGGAAGATATTTCCTTTTTCACCATAGCCCTCTATGGGCTTCCAAATATCCCTTTTCCAATTCCACAAGAACAGCCTTAGCGAAAGGCTTCTTGAATGGAAAGATGTAACTCTGTGAGATGAATTAACAGAATACAGAGCCTTTTCTCAGAAAGCTTCTTTCCAGTTTTGAACGGAAGATATTTCCTTTTTCACCATAGCCCTCTATGGGCTTCCAAATATCCCTTTGCCAATTCCACAAGAACAGCCTTAGCGAAAGGCTTCTTGAAGGGAAAGATGTAACTCTGTGAGATGAATTAACAGAACACAGAGCAGTTTCTCAGAAAGCTTCTTTCCAGTTTTGAACGGAAGATATTTCCTTTTTCACCATAGCCCTCTATGGGCTTCCAAATATCCCTTTGCCAATTCCCCAAGAACAGCCTTAGCGAAAGGCTTCTTGAAGGGAAAGATGTAAATCTGTGAGATGAATTAACAGAACACAGAGCAGTTTCTCAGAAAGCTTCTTTCCAGTTTTGAACGGAAGATATTTCCTTTTTCACCATAGCCCTCTATGGGCTTCCAAATATCCCTTTGCCAATTCCACAAGAACAGCCTTAGCGAAAGGCTTCTTCAAGGGAAAGATGTAACTCTGTGAGATGAATTAACAGAACACAGAGCAGTTTCTCAGAAAGCTTCTTTCCAGTTTTGAACGGAAGATATTTCCTTTTTCACTACAGCCCTCTATGGGCTTCTAAATATCCCTATGCCAATTCCCCAAGAACAGCCTTAGCGAAAGTCTTCTTCAAGGGAAAGATGTAACTCTGTGAGATGAATTAACAGAACACAGAGCAGTTTCTCAGAAATCTTCTTTCCAGTTTTGAACGGAAGCTATTTCCTTTTTCACCATAGCCCTCTATGGGCTTCCAAATATCCCTTTGCCAATTCCACAAGAACAGCCTTAGCGAAAGGCTTCTTGAAGGGAAAGATGTAACTCTGTGAGATGAATTAACAGAACGCAGAGCAGTTTCTCAGAAAGCTTCTTTCCAGTTTTGAACGGAAGATATTTCCTTTTTCACCATAGCCCTCTATGGGCTTCCGAATATCCCTTTGCCAATTCCACAAGAACAGCCTTAGCGAAAGGCTTCTTGAAGGGAAAGATGTAACTCTGTGAGATGAATTAACAGAACACAGAGCAGTTTCTCAGAAAGCTTCTTTCCAGTTTTGAACGGAAGATATTTCCTTTTTCACCATAGCCCGCTATGGGCTTCCAAATATCCCTTTGCCAATTCCACAAGAACAGCCTTAGCGAAAGGCTTCTTGAAGGGAAAGATGTAACTCTGTGAGATGAATTAACAGAACACAGAGCAGTTTCTCAGAAAGCTTCTTTCCAGTTTTGAACGGAAGATATTTCCTTTTTCACCATAGCCCTCTATGGGCTTCCAAATATCCCTTTGCCAATTCCACAAGAACAGCCTTAGCGAAAAGCTTCTTCAAGGGAAAGATGTAACTCTGTGAGATGAATTAAAAGAACACAGAGCAGTTTCTCAGAAAGCTTCTTTCCAGTTTTGAACGGAAGATATTTCCTTTTTCACCATAGCCCTCTATGGGCTTCCAAATATCCCTGTGCCAATTCCACAAGAACAGCCTTAGCGAAAGGCTTCTTGAAGGGAAAGATGTAACTCTGTGAGATGAAGTAACAGAACACAGAGCAGTTTCTCAGAAAGCTTCTTTCCAGTTTTGAACGGAAGATATTTCCTTTTACACCCTAGCCCTCTATGGGCTTCCAAATATCCCTTTGCCAATTCCACAAGAACAGCCTTAGCGAAAGGCTACCTGAAGGGAAAGATGTAACTCTGTGAGATGAATTAACAGAACACAGAGCAGTTTCTCAGAAAACTTCTTTCCAGTTTTGAACGGAAGATATTTCCTTTTTCACCATAGCCCTCTATGGGCTTCCAAATATCCCTTTGACAATTCCACAAGAACAGCCTTAGCGAAAGGCTTCTTGAAGGGAAAGATGTAACTCTGTGAGATGAATTAACAGAACACAGAGCAGTTTCTCAGAAAGTTTCTTTACAGTTTTGAACGGAAGATATTTCCTTTTACACCCTAGCCCTCTATGGGCTTCCAAATATCCCTTTGCCAATTCCACAAGAATAGCCTTAGCGAAAGGCTTCTTGAAGGGAAAGATGTAACTCTGTGAGATGAATTAACAGAACGCAGAGAAGTTTCTCAGAAAGCTTCTTTCCAGTTTTGAACGGAAGATATTTCCTTTTTCACCATAGCCCTCTATGGGCTTCCGAATATCCCTTTGCCAATTCCACAAGAACAGCCTTAGCGAAAGGCTTCTTGAAGGGAATGATGGAACTCTGTGAGATGAATTAACAGAACGCGGAACAGTTTCTCACAAAGCTTGTTTCCAGTTCTGAACTTAAGATATTTCCTTTTTCACCATAGCCCTCTATGGGTTTCCAAATATCCCTTTGCCAATTCCACAAGAACAGCCTTAGCGAAAGGCTTCTTCAAGGGAAAGATATAACTCTGTGAGATGAATTAACAGAACACAGAGCAGTTTCTCAGAAAGCTTCTTTCCAGTTTGGAAGGGAAGATATTTCCTTTTTCACCATAGCCCTCTGTGGTCTTCCAAATATCCCTTTGCCAATTCCACAAGAACAGCCTTAGCGAAAGGCTTCTTGAAGGAAAGATGTAACTCTGTGAGATGAATTAACAGAACACAGAGCAGTTTCTCAGAAAGCTTCTTTCCAGTTTTGAACGGAAGATATTTCCTTTTTCACCATAGCCCGCTATGGGCTTCCAAATATCCCTTTGCCAATTCCACAAGAACAGCCTTAGCGAAAGGCTTCTTGAAGGGAAAGATGTAACTCTGTGAGATGAATTAACAGAACACAGAGCAGTTTCTCAGAAAGCTTCTTTCCAGTTTTGAACGGAAGATATTTCCTTTTTCACCATAGCCCTCTATGGGCTTCCAAATATCCCTTTGCCAATTCCACAAGAACAGCCTTAGCGAAAGGCTTCTTCAAGGGAAAGATGTAACTCTGTGAGATGAATTAAAAGAACACAGAGCAGTTTCTCAGAAAGCTTCTTTCCAGTTTTGAACGGAAGATATTTCCTTTTTCACCATAGCCCTCTATGGGCTTCCAAATATCCCTTTGCCAATTCCACAAGAACAGCCTTAGCGAAAGGCTTCTTGAAGGGAAAGATGTAACTCTGTGAGATGAAGTAACAGAACACAGAGCAGTTTCTCAGAAAGCTTCTTTCCAGTTTTGAACGGAAGATATTTCCTTTTACACCCTAGCCCTCTATGGGCTTCCAAATATCCCTTTGCCAATTCCACAAGAACAGCCTTAGCGAAAGGCTACCTGAAGGGAAAGATGTAACTCTGTGAGATGAATTAACAGAACACAGAGCAGTTTCTCAGAAAGCTTCTTTCCAGTTTTGAACGGAAGATATTTCCTTTTTCACCATAGCCCTCTATGGGCTTCCAAATATCCCTTTGACAATTCCACAAGAACAGCCTTAGCGAAAGGCTTCTTGAAGGGAAAGTTGTAACTCTGTGAGATGAATTAACAGAACACAGAGCAGTTTCTCAGCAAGCTTCTTTCCAGTTTTGAACGGAAGATATTTCCTTTTTCACCATAGCCCTCTATGGGCTTCCAAATATCCCTTTGCCAATTCCACAAGAACAGCCTTAGCGAAAGGCTTCTTCAAGGGAAAGATGTAACTCTGTGAGATGAATTAACAGAACACAGAGCAGTTTCTCAGAAAGCTTCTTTCCAGTTTTGAACGGAAGATATTTCCTTTTTCACTACAGCCCTCTATGGGCTTCTAAATATCCCTATGCCAATTCCCCAAGAACAGCCTTAGCGAAAGTCTTCTTCAAGGGAAAGATGTAACTCTGTGAGATGAATTAACAGAACACAGAGCAGTTTCTCAGAAATCTTCTTTCCAGTTTTGAACGGAAGCTATTTCCTTTTTCACCATAGCCCTCTATGGGCTTCCAAATATCCCTTTGCCAATTCCACAAGAACAGCCTTAGCGAAAGGCTTCTTGAAGGGAAAGATGTAACTCTGTGAGATGAATTAACAGAACGCAGAGCAGTTTCTCAGAAAGCTTCTTTCCAGTTTTGAACGGAAGATATTTCCTTTTTCACCATAGCCCTCTATGGGCTTCCGAATATCCCTTTGCCAATTCCACAAGAACAGCCTTAGCGAAAGGCTTCTTGAAGGGAAAGATGGAACTCTGTGAGATGAATTAACAGAACACGGAACTGTTTCTCACAAAGCTTGTTTCCAGTTCTGAACTTAAGATATTTCCTTTTTCACCATAGCCCTCTATGGGTTTCCAAATATCCCTTTGCCAATTCCACAAGAACAGCCTTAGCGAAAGGCTTCTTCAAGGGAAAGATGTAACTCTGTGAGATGAATTAACAGAACACAGAGCAGTTTCTCAGAAAGCTTCTTTCCAGTTTGGAAGGGAAGATATTTCCTTTTTCACCATAGCCCTCTGTGGTCTTCCAAATATCCCTTTGCCAATTCCACAAGAACAGCCTTAGCGAAAGGCTTCTTGAAGGGAAAGATGTAACTCTGTGAGATGAATAA
The DNA here is from genome assembly GCF_047675955.1 of Chlorocebus sabaeus. Classification (NCBI taxonomy): domain Eukaryota; kingdom Metazoa; phylum Chordata; class Mammalia; order Primates; family Cercopithecidae; genus Chlorocebus; species Chlorocebus sabaeus. The sequence goes on along the minus strand of NW_027327663.1, from coordinate 262,044 downwards.
ACAGAACACAGAGCAGTTTCTCAGAAAGCTTCTTTCCAGTTTTGAACGGAAGATATTTCCTTTTTCACCATAGCCCGCTATGGGCTTGCAAATATCCCTTTGCCAATTCCACAAGAACAGCCTTAGCGAAAGGCTTCTTGAAGGGAAAGATGTAACTCTGTGAGATGAATTAACAGAACACAGAGCAGTTTCTCAGAAAGCTTCTTTCCAGTTTTGAACGGAAGATATTTCCTTTTTCACCATAGCCCTCTATGGGCTTCCAAATATCCCTTTGCCAATTCCACAAGAACAGCCTTAGCGAAAGGCTTCTTCAAAGGAAAGATGTAACTCTGTGAGATGAATTAACAGAACACAGAGCAGTTTCTCAGAAAGCTTCTTTCCAGTTTTGAACGGAAGATATTTCCTTTTTCACCATAGCCCTCTATGGGCTTCCAAATATCCCTGTGCCAATTCCACAAGAACAGCCTTAGCGAAAGGCTTCTTGAAGGGAAAGATGTAACTCTGTGAGATGAAGTAACAGAACACAGAGCACTTTCTCAGAAAGCTTCTTTCCAGTTTTGAACGGAAGATATTTCCTTTTACACCCTAGCCCTCTATGGGCTTCCAAATATCCCTTTGCCAATTCCACAAGAACAGCCTTAGCGAAAGGCTACCTGAAGGGAAAGATGTAACTCTGTGAGATGAATTAACAGAACACAGAGCAGTTTCTCAGAAAGCTTCTTTCCAGTTTTGAACGGAAGATATTTCCTTTTTCACCATAGCCCTCTATGGGCTTCCAAATATCCCTTTGCCAATTCCACAAGAACAGCCTTAGCGAAAGGCTTCTTGAAGGGAAAGATGTAACTCTGTGAGATGAATTAACAGAACGCAGAGCAGTTTCTCAGAAAGCTTCTTTCCAGTTTTGAACGGAAGATATTTCCTTTTTCACCATAGCCCTCTATGGGCTTCCGAATATCCCTTTGCCAATTCCACAAGAACAGCCTTAGCGAAAGGCTTCTTGAAGGGAAAGATGGAACTCTGTGAGATGAATTAACAGAACACGGAACTGTTTCTCACAAAGCTTGTTTCCAGTTCTGAACTTAAGATATTTCCTTTTTCACCATAGCCCTCTATGGGTTTCCAAATATCCCTTTGCCAATTCCACAAGAACAGCCTTAGCGAAAGGCTTCTTCAAGGGAAAGATATAACTCTGTGAGATGAATTAACAGAACACAGAGCAGTTTCTCAGAAAGCTTCTTTCCAGTTTGGAAGGGAAGATATTTCCTTTTTCACCATAGCCCTCTGTGGTCTTCCAAATATCCCTTTGCCAATTCCACAAGAACAGCCTTACCGAAAGGCTTCTTGAAGGGAAAGATGTAACTCTGTGAGATGAATTAACAGAACACAGAGCAGTTTCTCAGAAAGCTTCTTTCCAGTTTTGAACGGAAGATATTTCCTTTTTCACCATAGCCCGCTATGGGCTTGCAAATATCCCTTTGCCAATTCCACAAGAACAGCCTTAGCGAAAGGCTTCTTGAAGGGAAAGATGTAACTCTGTGAGATGAATTAACAGAACACAGAGCAGTTTCTCAGAAAGCTTCTTTCCAGTTTTGAACGGAAGATATTTCCTTTTTCACCATAGCCCTCTATGGGCTTCCAAATATCCCTTTGCCAATTCCACAAGAACAGCCTTAGGGAAAGGCTTCTTCAAGGGAAAAATGTAACTCTGTGAGATGAATTAACAGAACACAGAGCAGTTTCTCAGAAAGCTTCTTTCCAGTTTTGAACGGAAGATATTTCCTTTTTCACCATAGCCCTCTATGGGCTTCCAAATATCCCTTTTCCAATTCCACAAGAACAGCCTTAGCGAAAGGCTTCTTGAATGGAAAGATGTAACTCTGTGAGATGAATTAACAGAATACAGAGCCTTTTCTCAGAAAGCTTCTTTCCAGTTTTGAACGGAAGATATTTCCTTTTTCACCATAGCCCTCTATGGGCTTCCAAATATCCCTTTGCCAATTCCACAAGAACAGCCTTAGCGAAAGGCTTCTTGAAGGGAAAGATGTAACTCTGTGAGATGAATTAACAGAACACAGAGCAGTTTCTCAGAAAGCTTCTTTCCAGTTTTGAACGGAAGATATTTCCTTTTTCACCATAGCCCTCTATGGGCTTCCAAATATCCCTTTGCCAATTCCCCAAGAACAGCCTTAGCGAAAGGCTTCTTGAAGGGAAAGATGTAAATCTGTGAGATGAATTAACAGAACACAGAGCAGTTTCTCAGAAAGCTTCTTTCCAGTTTTGAACGGAAGATATTTCCTTTTTCACCATAGCCCTCTATGGGCTTCCAAATATCCCTTTGCCAATTCCACAAGAACAGCCTTAGCGAAAGGCTTCTTCAAGGGAAAGATGTAACTCTGTGAGATGAATTAACAGAACACAGAGCAGTTTCTCAGAAAGCTTCTTTCCAGTTTTGAACGGAAGATATTTCCTTTTTCACTACAGCCCTCTATGGGCTTCTAAATATCCCTATGCCAATTCCCCAAGAACAGCCTTAGCGAAAGTCTTCTTCAAGGGAAAGATGTAACTCTGTGAGATGAATTAACAGAACACAGAGCAGTTTCTCAGAAATCTTCTTTCCAGTTTTGAACGGAAGCTATTTCCTTTTTCACCATAGCCCTCTATGGGCTTCCAAATATCCCTTTGCCAATTCCACAAGAACAGCCTTAGCGAAAGGCTTCTTGAAGGGAAAGATGTAACTCTGTGAGATGAATTAACAGAACGCAGAGCAGTTTCTCAGAAAGCTTCTTTCCAGTTTTGAACGGAAGATATTTCCTTTTTCACCATAGCCCTCTATGGGCTTCCGAATATCCCTTTGCCAATTCCACAAGAACAGCCTTAGCGAAAGGCTTCTTGAAGGGAAAGATGGAACTCTGTGAGATGAATTAACAGAACACGGAACTGTTTCTCACAAAGCTTGTTTCCAGTTCTGAACTTAAGATATTTCCTTTTTCACCATAGCCCTCTATGGGTTTCCAAATATCCCTTTGCCAATTCCACAAGAACAGCCTTAGCGAAAGGCTTCTTCAAGGGAAAGATATAACTCTGTGAGATGAATTAACAGAACACAGAGCAGTTTCTCAGAAAGCTTCTTTCCAGTTTGGAAGGGAAGATATTTCCTTTTTCACCATAGCCCTCTGTGGTCTTCCAAATATCCCTTTGCCAATTCCACAAGAACAGCCTTAGCGAAAGGCTTCTTGAAGGGAAAGATGTAACTCTGTGAGATGAATTAACAGAACACAGAGCAGTTTCTCAGAAAGCTTCTTTCCAGTTTTGAACGGAAGATATTTCCTTTTTCACCATAGCCCGCTAGGGGCTTCCAAATATCCCTTTGCCAATTCCACAAGAACAGCCTTAGCGAAAGGCTTCTTGAAGGGAAAGATGTAACTCTGTGAGATGAATTAACAGAACACAGAGCAGTTTCTCAGAAAGCTTCTTTCCAGTTTTGAACGGAAGATATTTCCTTTTTCACCATAGCCCTCTATGGGCTTCCAAATATCCCTTTGCCAATTCCACAAGAACAGCCTTAGCGAAAAGCTTCTTCAAGGGAAAGATGTAACTCTGTGAGATGAATTAAAAGAACACAGAGCAGTTTCTCAGAAAGCTTCTTTCCAGTTTTGAACGGAAGATATTTCCTTTTTCACCATAGCCCTCTATGGGCTTCCAAATATCCCTGTGCCAATTCCACAAGAACAGCCTTAGCGAAAGGCTTCTTGAAGGGAAAGATGTAACTCTGTGAGATGAAGTAACAGAACACAGAGCAGTTTCTCAGAAAGCTTCTTTCCAGTTTTGAACGGAAGATATTTCCTTTTACACCCTAGCCCTCTATGGGCTTCCAAATATGCCTTTGCCAATTCCACAAGAACAGCCTTAGCGAAAGGCTACCTGAAGGGAAAGATGTAACTCTGTGAGATGAATTAACAGAACACAGAGCAGTTTCTCAGAAAACTTCTTTCCAGTTTTGAACGGAAGATATTTCCTTTTTCACCATAGCCCTCTATGGGCTTCCAAATATCCCTTTGACAATTCCACAAGAACAGCCTTAGCGAAAGGCTTCTTGAAGGGAAAGATGTAACTCTGTGAGATGAATTAACAGAACACAGAGCAGTTTCTCACAAAGCTTCTTTCCAGTTTTGAACGGAAGATATTTCCTTTTTCACCATAGCCCTCTATGGGCTTCCAAATATCCCTTTGCCAATTCCCCAAGAACAGCCTTAGCGAAAGGCTTCTTGAAGGGAAAGATGTAAATCTGTGAGATGAATTAACAGAACACAGAGCAGTTTCTCAGAAAGCTTCTTTCCAGTTTTGAACGGAAGATATTTCCTTTTTCACCATAGCCCTCTATGGGCTTCCAAATATCCCTTTGCCAATTCCACAAGAACAGCCTTAGCGAAAGGCTTCTTCAAGGGAAAGATGTAACTCTGTGAGATGAATTAACAGAACACAGAGCAGTTTCTCAGAAAGCTTCTTTCCAGTTTTGAACGGAAGATATTTCCTTTTTCACCACAGCCCTCTATGGGCTTCTAAATATCCCTATGCCAATTCCCCAAGAACAGCCTTAGCGAAAGTCTTCTTCAAGGGAAAGATGTAACTCTGTGAGATGAATTAACAGAACACAGAGCAGCTTCTCAGAAATCTTCTTTCCAGTTTTGAACGGAAGCTATTTCCTTTTTCACCATAGCCCTCTATGGGCTTCCAAATATCCCTTTGCCAATTCCACAAGAACAGCCTTAGCGAAAGGCTTCTTGAAGGGAAAGATGTAACTCTGTGAGATGAATTAACAGAACGCAGAGCAGTTTCTCAGAAAGCTTCTTTCCAGTTTTGAACGGAAGATATTTCCTTTTTCACCATAGCCCTCTATGGGCTTCCAAATATCCCTTTGCCAATTCCACAAGAACAGCCTTAGCGAAAGGCTTCTTGAAGGGAAAGATGTAACTCTGTGAGATGAATTAACAGAACGCAGAGCAGTTTCTCAGAAAGCTTCTTTCCAGTTTTGAACGGAAGATATTTCCTTTTTCACCATAGCCCTCTATGGGCTTCCGAATATCCCTTTGCCAATTCCACAAGAACAGCCTTAGCGAAAGGCTTCTTGAAGGGAAAGATGGAACTCTGTGAGATGAATTAACAGAACACGGAACTGTTTCTCACAAAGCTTGTTTCCAGTTCTGAACTTAAGATATTTCCTTTTTCACCATAGCCCTCTATGGGTTTCCAAATATCCCTTTGCCAATTCCACAAGAACAGCCTTAGCGAAAGGCTTCTTCAAGGGAAAGATATAACTCTGTGAGATGAATTAACAGAACACAGAGCAGTTTCTCAGAAAGCTTCTTTCCAGTTTGGAAGGGAAGATATTTCCTTTTTCACCATAGCCCTCTGTGGTCTTCCAAATATCCCTTTGCCAATTCCACAAGAACAGCCTTAGCGAAAGGCTTCTTGAAGGGAAAGATGTAACTCTGTGAGATGAATTAACAGAACACAGAGCAGTTTCTCAGAAAGCTTCTTTCCAGTTTTGAACGGAAGATATTTCCTTTTTCACCATAGCCCGCTATGGGCTTCCAAATATCCCTTTGCCAATTCCACAAGAACAGCCTTAGCGAAAGGCTTCTTGAAGGGAAAGATGTAACTCTGTGAGATGAATTAACAGAACACAGAGCAGTTTCTCAGAAAGCTTCTTTCCAGTTTTGAACGGAAGATATTTCCTTTTTCACCATAGCCCTCTATGGGCTTCCAAATATCCCTTTGCCAATTCCACAAGAACAGCCTTATCGAAAGGCTTCTTCAAGGGAAAGATGTAACTCTGTGAGATGAATTAACAGAACACAGAGCAGTTTCTCAGAAAGCTTCTTTCCAGTTTTGAACGGAAGATATTTCCTTTTTCACCACAGCCCTCTATGGGCTTCCGAATATCCCTGTGCCAATTCCACAAGAACAGCCTTAGCGAAAGGCTTCTTGAAGGGAAAGATGTAACTCTGTGAGATGAATTAACAGAACACAGAGCAGTTTCTCAGAAAGCTTCTTTCCAGTTTTGAACGGAAGATATTTCCTTTTACACCCTAGCCCTCTATGGGCTTCCAAATATCCCTTTGCCATTTCCACAAGAACAGCCTTAGCGAAAGGCTTCTTGAAGGGAAAGATGTAACTCTCTGAGATGAATTAACAGAACACAGAGCAGTTTCTCAGAAAGCTTCTTTCCAGTTTTGAACGGAAGATATTTCCTTTTTCACCATAGCCCTCTATGGGCTTCCAAATATCCCTTTGCCAATTCCACAAGAACAGCCTTAGCGAAAGGCTTCTTCAAGGGAAAGATGTAACTCTGTGAGATGAATTAACAGAACACAGAGCAGTTTCTCAGAAAGCTTGTTTCTAGTTTTGAACGGAAGATATTTCCTTTTTCACCATAGCCCTCTATGGGCTTGCAAATATCCCTTGGCCCATTCCCCAAGAACAGCCTTACCGAAAGGCTTCTTGAAGGGAAAGATGTAACTCTGTGAGATGAATTAACAGAACACAGAGCAGTTTCTCAGAAAGCTTCTTTCCAGTTTTGAACGGAAGATATTTCCTTTTTCACCATAGCCCTGTATGGGCTTCCAAATATCCCTTTGCCAATTCCACAAGAACAGCCTTAGCGAAAGGCTTCTTGAAGGGAAAGATGTAACTCTGTGAGACGAATTAACAGAACACAGAGCAGTTTCTCAGAAAGCTTCTTTCCAGTTTTGAACGGAAGATATTTCCTTTTTCACCATAGCCCTCTATGGGCTTCCAAATATCCCTTTGCCAATTCCACAAGAACAGCCTTAACGAAAGGCTTCTTGAACGGAAAGATGTAGCTCTGTGAGATGAATTAACAGAACACGGAACAGTTTCTCACAAAGCTTGTTTCCGGTTTTGAACGGAAGATATTTCCTTTTTCACCATAGCCCTCTAAGGGCTTCCAAATATCCCTTTGCCATTTCCACAAGAACAGCCTCAGCGAAAGGCTTCTTGAAGGGAAAGATGTAACTCTGTGAGATGAATTAACAGAACACAGAGCAGTTTCTCAGAAAGCTTCTTTCCAGTTTTGAACGGAAGATATTTCCTTTTTCACCATAGCCCTCTATGGGCTTCCAAATATCCCTTTTCCAATTCCACAAGAACAGCCTTAGCGAAAGGCTTCTTGAATGGAAAGATGTAACTCTGTGAGATGAATTAACAGAATACAGAGCCTTTTCTCAGAAAGCTTCTTTCCAGTTTTGAACGGAAGATATTTCCTTTTTCACATAGCCCTCTATGGGCTTCCGAATATGCCTTTGCAAATTCCACAAGAACAGCCTTAGCGAAAGGCTTCTTGAAGGGAAAGATGGAACTCTGTGAGATGAATTAACAGAACACGGAACTGTTTCTCACAAAGCTTGTTTCCAGTTCTGAACTTAAGATATTTCCTTTTTCACCATAGCCCTCTATGGGTTTCCAAATATCCCTTTGCCAATTCCACAAGAACAGCCTTAGCGAAAGGCTTCTTCAAGGGAAAGATATAACTCTGTGAGATGAATTAACAGAACACAGAGCAGTTTCTCAGAAAGCTTCTTTCCAGTTTGGAAGGGAAGATATTTCCTTTTTCACCATAGCCCTCTGTGGTCTTCCAAATATCCCTTTGCCAATTCCACAAGAACAGCCTTAGCGAAAGGCTTCTTGAAGGGAAAGATGTAACTCTGTGAGATGAATTAACAGAACACAGAGCAGTTTCTCAGAAAGCTTCTTTCCAGTTTTGAACGGAAGATATTTCCTTTTTACCATATCCCGCTATGGGCTTGCAAATATCCCTTTGCCAATTCCACAAGAACAGCCTTAGCGAAAGGCTTCTTGAAGGGAAAGATGTAACTCTGTGAGATGAATTAACAGAACACAGAGCCTTTTCTCAGAAAGCTTCTTTCCAGTTTTGAACGGAAGATATTTCCTTTTTCACCATAGCCCTCTATGGGCTTCCAAATATCCCTTTGCCAATTCCACAAGAACAGCCTTAGCGAAAGGCTTCTTCAAGGGAAAGATGTAACTCTGTGAGATGAATTAACAGAACACAGAGCAGTTTCTCAGAAAGCTTCTTTCCAGTTTTGAACGGAAGATATTTCCTTTTTCACCATAGCCCTCTATGGGCTTCCAAATATCCCTTTGCCAATTCCACAAGAACAGCCTTAGCGAAAGGCTTCTTGAAGGGAAAGATGTAACTCTGTGAGATGAAGTAACAGAACACAGAGCAGTTTCTCAGAAAGCTTCTTTCCAGTTTTGAACGGAAGATATTTCCTTTTACTCCCTAGCCCTCTATGGGCTTCCAAATATCCCTTTGCCAATTCCACAAGAACAGCCTTAGCGAAAGGCTACCTGAAGGGAAAGATGTAACTCTGTGAGATGAATTAACAGAACACAGAGCAGTTTCTCAGAAAGCTTCTTTCCAGTTTTGAACGGAAGATATTTCCTTTTTCACTACAGCCCTCTATGGGCTTCTAAATATCCCTATGCCAATTCCCCAAGAACAGCCTTAGCGAAAGTCTTCTTCAAGGGAAAGATGTAACTCTGTGAGATGAATTAACAGAACACAGAGCAGTTTCTCAGAAATCTTCTTTCCCGTTTTGAACGGAAGCTATTTCCTTTTTCACCATAGCCCTCTATGGGCTTCCAAATATCCCTTTGCCAATTCCACAAGAACAGCCTCAGCGAAAGGCTTCTTGAAGGGAAAGATGTAACTCTGTGAGATGAATTAACAGAACACGGAACTGTTTCTCACAACGCTTGTTTCCAGTTCTGAACTTAAGATATTTCCTTTTTCACCATAGCCCTCTATGGGTTTCCAAATATCCCTTTGCCAATTCCACAAGAACAGCCTTAGCGAAAGGCTTCTTCAAGGGAAAGATGTAACTCTGTGAGATGAATTAACAGAACACAGAGCAGTTTCTCAGAAAGCTTCTTTCCAGTTTGGAAGGGAAGATATTTCCTTTTTCACCATAGCCCTCTGTGGTCTTCCAAATATCCCTTTGCCAATTCCACAAGAACAGCCTTAGCGAAAGGCTTCTTGAAGGGAAAGATGTAACTCTGTGAGATGAAATAACAGAACACAGAGCAGTTTCTCAGAAAGCTTCTTTCCAGTTTTGAACGGAAGATATTTCCTTTTTCACCATAGCCCTGTATGGGCTTGCAAATATCCCTTTGCCAATTCCACAAGAACAGCCTTAGCGAAAGGCTTCTTGAAGGGAAAGATGTAACTCTGTGAGATGAATTAACAGAACACAGAGCAGTTTCTCAGAAAGCTTCTTTGCAGTTTTGTACGGAAGATATTTCCTTTTTCACCATAGCCCTCTATGGGCTTCCAAATATCCCTTTGCCAATTCCACAAGAACAGCCTTAGCGAAAGGCTTCTTCAAGGGAAAGATGTAACTCTGTGAGATGAATTAACAGAACACAGAGCAGTTTCTCAGAAAGCTTCTTTCCAGTTTTGAACGGAAGATATTTCCTTTTTCACCATAGCCCTCTATGGGCTTCCAAATATCCCTGTGCCAATTCCACAAGAACAGCCTTAGCGAAAGGCTTCTTGAAGGGAAAGATGTAACTCTGTGAGATGAAGTAACAGAACACAGAGCAGTTTCTCAGAAAGCTTCTTTCCAGTTTTGAACGGAAGATATTTCCTTTTACACCCTAGCCCTCTATGGGCTTCCAAATATCCCTTTGCCAATTCCACAAGAACAGCCTTAGCGAAAGGCTTCTTGAAGGGAAAGATGTAACTCTGTGAGATGAATTAACAGAACACAGAGCAGTTTCTCAGAAAGCTTGTTTCCAGTGTTGAACGGAAGATATTTCCTTTTTCACCATAGCCCTCTATGGGCTTCCAAATATCCCTTTGCCAATTCCACAAGAACAGCCTTAGCGAAAGGCTTCTTCAAGGGAAAGATGTAACTCTGTGAGATGAATTAACAGAACGCAGAGCAGTTTCTCAGAAAGCTTCTTTCCAGTTTTGAACGGAAGATATTTCCTTTTACACCCTATCCCTCTATGGGCTTCCGAATATCCCTTTGCCAATTCCACAAGAACAGCCTTAGCGAAAGGCTCCTTGAAGGGAAAGATGGAACTCTGTGAGATGAATTAACAGAACACGGAACTGTTTCTCACAAAGCTTGTTTCCAGTTCTGAACTTAAGATATTTCCTTTTTCACCATAGCCCTCTATGGGTTTCCAAATATCCCTTTGCCAATTCCACAAGAACAGCCTTAGCGAAAGGCTTTTTCAAGGGAAAGATATAACTCTGTGAGATGAATTAACAGAACACAGAGCAGTTTCTCAGAAAGCTTCTTTCCAGTTTGGAAGGGAAGATATTTCCTTTTTCACCATAGCCCTCTGTGGTCTTCCAAATATCCCTTTGCCAATTCCACAAGAACAGCCTTAGCGAAAGGCTTCTTGAAGGGAAAGATGTAACTCTGTGAGATGAATTAACAGAACACAGAGCAGTTTCTCAGAAAGCTTCTTTCCAGTTTTGAACGGAAGATATTTCCTTTTTACCATAGCCCGCTATGGGCTTTCAAATATCCCTTTGCCAATTCCACAAGAACAGCCTTAGCGAAAGGCTTCTTGAAGGGAAAGATGTAACTCTGTGAGATGAATTAACAGAACACAGAGCAGTTTCTCAGAAAGCTTCTTTCCAGTTTTGAACGGAAGATATTTCCTTTTTCACCATAGCCCTCTATGGGCTTCCAAATATCCCTTTGCCAATTCCACAAGAACAGCCTTAGCGAAAGGCTTCTTCAAGGGAAAGATGTAACTCTGTGAGATGAATTAACAGAACACAGAGCAATTTCTCAGAAAGCTTCTTTCCAGTTTTGAACGGAAGATATTTCCTTTTTCACCATAGCCCTCTATGGGCTTCCAAATATCCCTGTGCCAATTCCACAAGAACAGCCTTAGCGAAAGGCTTCTTGAAGGGAAAGATGTAACTCTGTGCGATGAAGTAACAGAACACAGAGCAGTTTCTCAGAAAGCTTCTTTCCAGTTTTGAACGGAAGATATTTCCTTTTACACCCTAGCCCTCTATGGGCTTCCAAATATCCCTTTGCCAATTCCACAAGAACAGCCTTAGCGAAAGGCTACCTGAAGGGAAAGATGTAACTCTGTGAGATGAATTAACAGAACACAGAGCAGTTTCTCAGAAAGCTTCTTTCCAGTTTTGAACGGAAGATATTTCCTTTTTCACTACAGCCCTCTATGGGCTTCTAAATATCCCTATGCCAATTCCCCAAGAACAGCCTTAGCGAAAGTCTTCTTCAAGGGAAAGATGTAACTCTGTGAGATGAATTAACAGAACACAGAGCAGTTTCTCAGAAATCTTCTTTCCCGTTTTGAACGGAAGCTATTTCCTTTTTCACCATAGCCCTCTATGGGCTTCCAAATATCCCTTTGCCCATTCCACAAGAACAGCCTTAGCGAAAGGCTTCTTGAAGGGAAAGATGTAGCCCTGTGAGAAGAATTAACAGAACACGGAACAGTTTCTCACAAAGCTTGTTTCCGGTTTTGAACGGAAGATATTTCCTTTTTCACCATAGCCCTCTATGGGCTTCCAAATATCCCTTTGCCATTTCCACAAGAACAGCCTCAGCGAAAGGCTTCTTGAAGGGAAAGATGTAACTCTGTGAGATGAATTAACAGAACACGGAACTGTTTCTCACAAAGCTTGTTTCCAGTTCTGAACTTAAGATATTTCCTTTTTCACCATAGCCCTCTATGGGTTTCCAAATATCCCTTTGCCAATTCCACAAGAACAGCCTTAGCGAAAGGCTTCTTCAAGGGAAAGATGTAACTCTGTGAGATGAATTAACAGAACACAGAGCAGTTTCTCAGAAAGCTTCTTTCCAGTTTGGAAGGGAAGATATTTCCTTTTTCACCATAGCCCTCTGTGGTCTTCCAAATATCCCTTTGCCAATTCCACAAGAACAGCCTTAGCGAAAGGCTTCTTGAAGGGAAAGATGTAACTCTGTGAGATGAATTAACAGAACACAGAGCAGTTTCTCAGAAAGCTTCTTTCCAGTTTTGAACGGAAGATATTTCCTTTTTCACCATAGCCCTGGATGGGCTTGCAAATATCCCTTTGCCAATTCCACAAGAACAGCCTTAGCGAAAGGCTTCTTGAAGGGAAAGATGTAACTCTGTGAGATGAATTAACAGAACACAGAGCAGTTTCTCAGAAAGCTTCTTTCCAGTTTTGAACGGAAGATATTTCCTTTTTCACCATAGCCCTCTATGGGCTTCCAAATATCCCTTTGCCAATTCCACAAGAACAGCCTTAGCGAAAGGCTTCTTCAAGGGAAAGATGTAACTCTGTGAGATGAATTAACAGAACACAGAGCAGTTTCTCAGAAAGCTTCTTTCCAGTTTTGAACGGAAGATATTTCCTTTTTCACCATAGCCCTCTATGGGCTTCCAAATATCCCTGTGCCAATTCCACAAGAACAGCCTTAGCGAAAGGCTTCTTGAAGGGAAAGATGTAACTCTGTGAGATGAAGTAACAGAACACAGAGCAGTTTCTCAGAAAGCTTCTTTCCAGTTTTGAACGGAAGATATTTCCTTTTACACCCTAGCCCTCTATGGGCTTCCAAATATCCCTTTGCCAATTCCACAAGAACAGCCTTAGCGAAAGGCTTCTTGAAGGGAAAGATGTAACTCTGTGAGATGAATTAACAGAACACAGAGCAGTTTCTCAGAAAGCTTGTTTCCAGTTTTGAACGGAAGATATTTCCTTTTTCACCATAGCCCTCTATGGGCTTCCAAATATCCCTTTGCCAATTCCACAAGAACAGCCTTAGGGAAAGGCTTCTTCAAGGGAAAGATGTAACTCTGTGAGATGAATTAACAGAACACAGAGCAGTTTCTCAGAAAGCTTCTTTCCAGTTTTGAACGGAAGATATTTCCTTTTTCACCATAGCCCTCTATGGGCTTCCAAATATCCCTGTGCCAATTCCACAAGAACAGCCTTAGCGAAAGGCTTCTTGAAGGGAAAGATGTAACTCTGTGAGATGAAGTAACAGAACACAGAGCAGTTTCTCATAAAGCTTCTTTCCAGTTTTGAACGGAAGATATTTCCTTTTACACCCTAGCCCTCTATGGGCTTCCAAATATCCCTTTGCCAATTCCACAAGAACAGCCTTAGCGAAAGGCTACCTGAAGGGAAAGATGTAACTCTGTGAGATGAATTAACAGAACACAGAGCAGTTTCTCAGAAAGCTTCTTTCCAGTTTTGAACGGAAGATATTTCCTTTTTCACCATAGCCCTCTATGGGCTTCCAAATATCCCTTTGCCAATTCCACAAGAACAGCATTAGCGAAAGGCTTCTTCAAGGGAAAGATGTAACTCTGTGAGATGAATTAACAGAACACAGAGCAGTTTCTCAGAAAGCTTGTTTCCAGTTTTGAACGGAAGATATTTCCTTTTTCACCATAGCCCTCTATGGGCTTGCAAATATCCCTTTGCCCATTCCCCAAGAACAGCCTTACCGAAAGGCTTCTTGAAGGGAAAGATGTAACTCTGTGAGATGAATTAACAGAACACAGAGCAGTTTCTCAGAAAGCTTCTTTCCAGTTTTGAACGGAAGATATTTCCTTTTTCACCATAGCCCTGTATGGGCTTCCAAATATCCCTTTGCCAATTCCACAAGAACAGCCTTAGCGAAAGGCTTCTTGAAGGGAAAGATGTAACTCTGTGAGACGAATTAACAGAACACAGAGCAGTTTCTCAGAAAGCTTCTTTCCAGTTTTGAACGGAAGATATTTCCTTTTTCACCATAGCCCTCTATGGGCTTCCAAATATCCCTTTGCCAATTCCACAAGAACAGCCTTAGCGAAAGGCTTCTTGAAGGGAAAGATGTAGCTCTGTGAGATGAATTAACAGAACACGGAACAGTTTCTCACAAAGCTTGTTCCCGGTTTTGAACGGAAGATATTTCCTTTTTCACCATAGCCCTCTATGGGCTTCCGAATATCCCTTTGCCAATTCCACAAGAACAGCCTTAGCGAAAGGCTTCTTGAAGGGAAAGATGGAACTCTGTGAGATGAATTAACAGAACACGGAACTGTTTCTCACAAAGCTTGTTTCCAGTTCTGAACTTAAGATATTTCCTTTTTCACCATAGCCCTCTATGGGTTTCCAAATATCCCTTTGCCAATTCCACAAGAACAGCCTTAGCGAAAGGCTTCTTCAAGCGAAAGATATAACACTGTGAGATGAATTAACAGAACACAGAGCAGTTTCTCAGAAAGCTTCTTTCCAGTTTTGAACGGAAGATATTTCCTTTTTCACCATAGCCCTCTATGGGCTTCCAAATATCCCTTTGCCAATTCCACAAGAACAGCCTTAGCGAAAGGCTTCTTGAAGGGAAAGATGGAACTCTGTGAGATGAATTAACAGAACACGGAACTGTTTCTCACAAAGCTTGTTTCCAGTTCTGAACTTAAGATATTTCCTTTTTCACCATAGCCCTCTATGGGCTTCCAAATATCCCTTTGCCAATTCCACAAGAACAGCCTTAGCGAAAGGCTTCTTCAAGGGAAAGATGTAACTCTGTGAGATGAAGTAACAGAACACAGAGCAGTTTCTCAGAAAGCTTCTTTCCAGTTTTGAACGGAAGATATTTCCTTTTACACCCTAGCCCTCTATGGGCTTCCAAATATCCCTTTGCCAATTCCACAAGAACAGCCTTAGCGAAAGGCTTCTTGAAGGGAAAGATGTAACTCTGTGAGATGAATTAACAGAACACAGAGCAGTTTCTCAGAAAGCTTGTTTCCAGTGTTGAACGGAAGATATTTCCTTTTTCACCATAGCCCTCTATGGGCTTCCAAATATCCCTTTGCCAATTCCACAAGAACAGCCTTAGCGAAAGGCTTCTTGAAGGGAAAGATGTAACTCTGTGAGATGAATTAACAGAACGCAGAGCAGTTTCTCAGAAAGCTTCTTTCCAGTTTTGAACGGAAGATATTTCCTTTTTCACCATAGCCCTCTATGGGCTTCCGAATATCCCTTTGCCAATTCCACAAGAACAGCCTTAGCGAAAGGCTTCTTGAAGGGAAAGATGGAACTCTGTGAGATGAATTAACAGAACACGGAACTGTTTCTCACAAAGCTTGTTTCCAGTTCTGAACTTAAGATATTTCCTTTTTCACCATAGCCCATTATGGGTTTCCAAATATCCCTTTGCCAATTCCACAAGAACAGCCTTAGCGAAAGGCTTCTTCAAGGGAAAGATATAACTCTGTGAGATGAATTAACAGAACACAGAGCAGTTTCTCAGAAAGCTTCTTTCCAGTTTGGAAGGGAAGATATTTCCTTTTTCACCATAGCCCTCTGTGGTCTTCCAAATATCCCTTTGCCAATTCCACAAGAACAGCCTTAGCGAAAGGCTTCTTGAAGGGAAAGATGTAACTCTGTGAGATGAATTAACAGAACACAGAGCAGTTTCTCAGAAAGCTTCTTTCCAGTTTTGAACGGAAGATATTTCCTTTTTACCATAGCCCGCTATGGGCTTTCAAATATCCCTTTGCCAATTCCACAAGAACAGCCTTAGCGAAAGGCTTCTTGAAGGGAAAGACGTAACTCTGTGAGATGAATTAACAGAACACAGAGCAGTTTCTCAGAAAGCTTCTTTCCAGTTTTGAACGGAAGATATTTCCTTTTTCACCATAGCCCTCTATGGGCTTCCAAATATCCCTTTGCCAATTCCACAAGAACAGCCTTAGCGAAAGGCTTCTTCAAGGGAAAGATGTAACTCTGTGAGATGAATTAACAGAACACAGAGCAATTTCTCAGAAAGCTTCTTTCCAGTTTTGAACGGAAGATATTTCCTTTTTCACCATAGCCCTCTATGGGCTTCCAAATATCCCTGTGCCAATTCCACAAGAACAGCCTTAGCGAAAGGCTTCTTGAAGGGAAAGATGTAACTCTGTGCGATGAAGTAACAGAACACAGAGCAGTTTCTCAGAAAGCTTCTTTCCAGTTTTGAACGGAAGATATTTCCTTTTACACCCTAGCCCTCTATGGGCTTCCAAATATCCCTTTGCCAATTCCACAAGAACAGCCTTAGCGAAAGGCTACCTGAAGGGAAAGATGTAACTCTGTGAGATGAATTAACAGAACACAGAGCAGTTTCTCAGAAAGCTTCTTTCCAGTTTTGAACGGAAGATATTTCCTTTTTCACCATAGCCCTGTATGGGCTTGCAAATATCCCTTTGCCAATTCCACAAGAACAGCCTTAGCGAAAGGCTTCTTGAAGGGAAAGATGTAACTCTGTGAGATGAATTAACAGAACACAGAGCAGTTTCTCAGAAAGCTTCTTTCCAGTTTTGAACGGAAGATATTTCCTTTTTCACCATAGCCCTCTATGGGCTTCCAAATATCCCTTTGCCAATTCCACAAGAACAGCCTTAGCGAAAGGCTTCTTCAAGGGAAAGATGTAACTCTGTGAGATGAATTAACAGAACACAGAGCAGTTTCTCAGAAAGCTTCTTTCCAGTTTTGAACGGAAGATATTTCCTTTTTCACCATAGCCCTCTATGGGCTTCCAAATATCCCTGTGCCAATTCCACAAGAACAGCCTTAGCGAAAGGCTTCTTGAAGGGAAAGATGTAACTCTGTGAGATGAAGTAACAGAACACAGAGCAGTTTCTCAGAAAGCTTCTTTCCAGTTTTGAACGGAAGATATTTCCTTTTACACCCTAGCCCTCTATGGGCTTCCAAATATCCCTTTGCCAATTCCACAAGAACAGCCTTAGCGAAAGGCTACCTGAAGGGAAAGATGTAACTCTGTGAGATGAATTAACAGAACACAGAGCAGTTTCTCAGAAAGCTTCTTTCCAGTTTTGAACGGAAGATATTTCCTTTTTCACCATAGCCCTCTATGGGCTTCCAAATATCCCTTTGCCAATTCCACAAGAACAGCATTAGCGAAAGGCTTCTTCAAGGGAAAGATGTAACTCTGTGAGATGAATTAACAGAACACAGAGCAGTTTCTCAGAAAGCTTGTTTCCAGTTTTGAACGGAAGATATTTCCTTTTTCACCATAGCCCTCTATGGGCTTGCAAATATCCCTTTGCCCATTCCCCAAGAACAGCCTTACCGAAAGGCTTCTTGAAGGGAAAGATGTAACTCTGTGAGATGAATTAACAGAACACAGAGCAGTTTCTCAGAAAGCTTCTTTCCAGTTTTGAACGGAAGATATTTCCTTTTTCACCATAGCCCTGTATGGGCTTCCAAATATCCCTTTGCCAATTCCACAAGAACAGCCTTAGCGAAAGGCTTCTTGAAGGGAAAGATGTAACTCTGTGAGACGAATTAACAGAACACAGAGCAGTTTCTCAGAAAGCTTCTTTCCAGTTTTGAACGGAAGATATTTCCTTTTTCACCATAGCCCTCTATGGGCTTCCAAATATCCCTTTGCCAATTCCACAAGAACAGCCTTAGCGAAAGGCTTCTTGAAGGGAAAGATGTAGCTCTGTGAGATGAATTAACAGAACACGGAACAGTTTCTCACAAAGCTTGTTCCCGGTTTTGAACGGAAGATATTTCCTTTTTCACCATAGCCCTCTATGGGCTTCCGAATATCCCTTTGCCAATTCCACAAGAACAGCCTTAGCGAAAGGCTTCTTGAAGGGAAAGATGGAACTCTGTGAGATGAATTAACAGAACACGGAACTGTTTCTCACAAAGCTTGTTTCCAGTTCTGAACTTAAGATATTTCCTTTTTCACCATAGCCCTCTATGGGTTTCCAAATATCCCTTTGCCTATTCCACAAGAACAGCCTTAGCGAAAGGCTTCTTCAAGCGAAAGATATAACTCTGTGAGATGAATTAACAGAACACAGAGCAGTTTCTCAGAAAGCTTCTTTCCAGTTTTGAACGGAAGATATTTCCTTTTTCACCATAGCCCTCTATGGGCTTCCAAATATCCCTTTGCCAATTCCACAAGAACAGCCTTAGCGAAAGGCTTCTTGAAGGGAAAGATGGAACTCTGTGAGATGAATTAACAGAACACGGAACTGTTTCTCACAAAGCTTGTTTCCAGTTCTGAACTTAAGATATTTCCTTTTTCACCATAGCCCTCTATGGGCTTCCAAATATCCCTTTGCCAATTCCACAAGAACAGCCTT
This sequence comes from Chlorocebus sabaeus, assembly GCF_047675955.1. Taxonomy (NCBI): domain Eukaryota; kingdom Metazoa; phylum Chordata; class Mammalia; order Primates; family Cercopithecidae; genus Chlorocebus; species Chlorocebus sabaeus. Next base: position 243,864 of record NW_027327663.1, on the reverse strand, counting down.
AGCGAAAGGCTTCTTCAAGGGAAAGATGTAACTCTGTGAGATGAAGTAACAGAACACAGAGCAGTTTCTCAGAAAGCTTCTTTCCAGTTTTGAACGGAAGATATTTCCTTTTACACCCTAGCCCTCTATGGGCTTCCAAATATCCCTTTGCCAATTCCACAAGAACAGCCTTAGCGAAAGTCTTCTTCAAGGGAAAGATGTAACTCTGTGAGATGAATTAACAGAACACAGAGCAGTTTCTCAGAAAGCTTGTTTCCAGTGTTGAACGGAAGATATTTCCTTTTTCACCATAGCCCTCTATGGGCTTCCAAATATCCCTTTGCCAATTCCACAAGAACAGCCTTAGCGAAAGGCTTCTTGAAGGGAAAGATGTAACTCTGTGAGATGAATTAACAGAACGCAGAGCAGTTTCTCAGAAAGCTTCTTTCCAGTTTTGAACGGAAGATATTTCCTTTTTCACCATAGCCCTCTATGGGCTTCCGAATATCCCTTTGCCAATTCCACAAGAACAGCCTTAGCGAAAGGCTTCTTGAAGGGAAAGATGGAACTCTGTGAGATGAATTAACAGAACACGGAACTGTTTCTCACAAAGCTTGTTTCCAGTTCTGAACTTAAGATATTTCCTTTTTCACCATAGCCCTCTATGGGTTTCCAAATATCCCTTTGCCAATTCCACAAGAACAGCCTTAGCGAAAGGCTTCTTCAAGGGAAAGATATAACTCTGTGAGATGAATTAACAGAACACAGAGCAGTTTCTCAGAAAGCTTCTTTCCAGTTTGGAAGGGAAGATATTTCCTTTTTCACCATAGCCCTCTGTGGTCTTCCAAATATCCCTTTGCCAATTCCACAAGAACAGCCTTAGCGAAAGGCTTCTTGAAGGGAAAGATGTAACTCTGTGAGATGAATTAACAGAACACAGAGCAGTTTCTCAGAAAGCTTCTTTCCAGTTTTGAACGGAAGATATTTCCTTTTTACCATAGCCCGCTATGGGCTTTCAAATATCCCTTTGCCAATTCCACAAGAACAGCCTTAGCGAAAGGCTTCTTGAAGGGAAAGACGTAACTCTGTGAGATGAATTAACAGAACACAGAGCAGTTTCTCAGAAAGCTTCTTTCCAGTTTTGAACGGAAGATATTTCCTTTTTCACCATAGCCCTCTATGGGCTTCCAAATATCCCTTTGCCAATTCCACAAGAACAGCCTTAGCGAAAGGCTTCTTCAAGGGAAAGATGTAACTCTGTGAGATGAATTAACAGAACACAGAGCAATTTCTCAGAAAGCTTCTTTCCAGTTTTGAACGGAAGATATTTCCTTTTTCACCATAGCCCTCTATGGGCTTCCAAATATCCCTGTGCCAATTCCACAAGAACAGCCTTAGCGAAAGGCTTCTTGAAGGGAAAGATGTAACTCTGTGCGATGAAGTAACAGAACACAGAGCAGTTTCTCAGAAAGCTTCTTTCCAGTTTTGAACGGAAGATATTTCCTTTTACACCCTAGCCCTCTATGGGCTTCCAAATATCCCTTTGCCAATTCCACAAGAACAGCCTTAGCGAAAGGCTACCTGAAGGGAAAGATGTAACTCTGTGAGATGAATTAACAGAACACAGAGCAGTTTCTCAGAAAGCTTCTTTCCAGTTTTGAACGGAAGATATTTCCTTTTTCACCATAGCCCTCTATGGGCTTCCAAATATCCCTTTGCCAATTCCACAAGAACAGCATTAGCGAAAGGCTTCTTCAAGGGAAAGATGTAACTCTGTGAGATGAATTAACAGAACACAGAGCAGTTTCTCAGAAAGCTTGTTTCCAGTTTTGAACGGAAGATATTTCCTTTTTCACCATAGCCCTCTATGGGCTTGCAAATATCCCTTTGCCCATTCCCCAAGAACAGCCTTACCGAAAGGCTTCTTGAAGGGAAAGATGTAACTCTGTGAGATGAATTAACAGAACACAGAGCAGTTTCTCAGAAAGCTTCTTTCCAGTTTTGAACGGAAGATATTTCCTTTTTCACCATAGCCCTGTATGGGCTTCCAAATATCCCTTTGCCAATTCCACAAGAACAGCCTTAGGGAAAGGCTTCTTGAAGGGAAAGATGTAACTCTGTGAGACGAATTAACAGAACACAGAGCAGTTTCTCAGAAAGCTTCTTTCCAGTTTTGAACGGAAGATATTTCCTTTTTCACCATAGCCCTCTATGGGCTTCCAAATATCCCTTTGCCAATTCCACAAGAACAGCCTTAGCGAAAGGCTTCTTGAAGGGAAAGATGTAGCTCTGTGAGATGAATTAACAGAACACGGAACAGTTTCTCACAAAGCTTGTTCCCGGTTTTGAACGGAAGATATTTCCTTTTTCACCATAGCCCTCTATGGGCTTCCGAATATCCCTTTGCCAATTCCACAAGAACAGCCTTAGCGAAAGGCTTCTTGAAGGGAAAGATGGAACTCTGTGAGATGAATTAACAGAACACGGAACTGTTTCTCACAAAGCTTGTTTCCAGTTCTGAACTTAAGATATTTCCTTTTTCACCATAGCCCTCTATGGGTTTCCAAATATCCCTTTGCCAATTCCACAAGAACAGCCTTAGCGAAAGGCTTCTTCAAGCGAAAGATATAACTCTGTGAGATGAATTAACAGAACACAGAGCAGTTTCTCAGAAAGCTTCTTTCCAGTTTTGAACGGAAGATATTTCCTTTTTCACCATAGCCCTCTATGGGCTTCCAAATATCCCTTTGCCAATTCCACAAGAACAGCCTTAGCGAAAGGCTTCTTGAAGGGAAAGATGGAACTCTGTGAGATGAATTAACAGAACACGGAACTGTTTCTCACAAAGCTTGTTTCCAGTTCTGAACTTAAGATATTTCCTTTTTCACCATAGCCCTCTATGGGCTTCCAAATATCCCTTTGCCAATTCCACAAGAACAGCCTTAGCGAAAGGCTTCTTCAAGGGAAAGATGTAACTCTGTGAGATGAAGTAACAGAACACAGAGCAGTTTCTCAGAAAGCTTCTTTCCAGTTTTGAACGGAAGATATTTCCTTTTACACCCTAGCCCTCTATGGGCTTCCAAATATCCCTTTGCCAATTCCACAAGAACAGCCTTAGCGAAAGGCTTCTTGAAGGGAAAGATGTAACTCTGTGAGAAGAATTAACAGAACACAGAGCAGTTTCTCAGAAAGCTTGTTTCCAGTGTTGAACGGAAGATATTTCCTTTTTCACCATAGCCCTCTATGGGCTTCCAAATATCCCTTTGCCAATTCCACAAGAACAGCCTTAGCGAAAGGCTTCTTGAAGGGAAAGATGTAACTCTGTGAGATGAATTAACAGAACGCAGAGCAGTTTCTCAGAAAGCTTCTTTCCAGTTTTGAACGGAAGATATTTCCTTTTTCACCATAGCCCTCTATGGGCTTCCGAATATCCCTTTGCCAATTCCACAAGAACAGCCTTAGCGAAAGGCTTCTTGAAGGGAAAGATGGAACTCTGTGAGATGAATTAACAGAACACGGAACTGTTTCTCACAAAGCTTGTTTCCAGTTCTGAACTTAAGATATTTCCTTTTTCACCATAGCCCTCTATGGGTTTCCAAATATCCCTTTGCCAATTCCACAAGAACAGCCTTAGCGAAAGGCTTCTTCAAGGGAAAGATATAACTCTGTGAGATGAATTAACAGAACACAGAGCAGTTTCTCAGAAAGCTTCTTTCCAGTTTGGAAGGGAAGATATTTCCTTTTTCACCATAGCCCTCTGTGGTCTTCCAAATATCCCTTTGCCAATTCCACAAGAACAGCCTTAGCGAAAGGCTTCTTGAAGGGAAAGATGTAACTCTGTGAGATGAATTAACAGAACACAGAGCAGTTTCTCAGAAAGCTTCTTTCCAGTTTTGAACGGAAGATATTTCCTTTTTACCATAGCCCGCTATGGGCTTTCAAATATCCCTTTGCCAATTCCACAAGAACAGCCTTAGCGAAAGGCTTCTTGAAGGGAAAGACGTAACTCTGTGAGATGAATTAACAGAACACAGAGCAGTTTCTCAGAAAGCTTCTTTCCAGTTTTGAACGGAAGATATTTCCTTTTTCACCATAGCCCTCTATGGGCTTCCAAATATCCCTTTGCCAATTCCACAAGAACAGCCTTAGCGAAAGGCTTCTTCAAGGGAAAGATGTAACTCTGTGAGATGAATTAACAGAACACAGAGCAATTTCTCAGAAAGCTTCTTTCCAGTTTTGAACGGAAGATATTTCCTTTTTCACCATAGCCCTCTATGGGCTTCCAAATATCCCTGTGCCAATTCCACAAGAACAGCCTTAGCGAAAGGCTTCTTGAAGGGAAAGATGTAACTCTGTGCGATGAAGTAACAGAACACAGAGCAGTTTCTCAGAAAGCTTCTTTCCAGTTTTGAACGGAAGATATTTCCTTTTACACCCTAGCCCTCTATGGGCTTCCAAATATCCCTTTGCCAATTCCACAAGAACAGCCTTAGCGAAAGGCTACCTGAAGGGAAAGATGTAACTCTGTGAGATGAATTAACAGAACACAGAGCAGTTTCTCAGAAAGCTTCTTTCCAGTTTTGAACGGAAGATATTTCCTTTTTCACTACAGCCCTCTATGGGCTTCTAAATATCCCTATGCCAATTCCCCAAGAACAGCCTTAGCGAAAGTCTTCTTCAAGGGAAAGATGTAACTCTGTGAGATGAATTAACAGAACACAGAGCAGTTTCTCAGAAATCTTCTTTCCCGTTTTGAACGGAAGCTATTTCCTTTTTCACCATAGCCCTCTATGGGCTTCCAAATATCCCTGTGCCAATTCCACAAGAACAGCCTTAGCGAAAGGCTTCTTGAAGGGAAAGATGTAACTCTGTGAGATGAAGTAACAGAACACAGAGCAGTTTCTCAGAAAGCTTCTTTCCAGTTTTGAACGGAAGATATTTCCTTTTACACCCTAGCCCTCTATGGGCTTCCAAATATCCCTTTGCCAATTCCACAAGAACAGCCTTAGCGAAAGGCTTCTTGAAGGGAAAGATGTAACTCTGTGAGATGAATTAACAGAACACAGAGCAGTTTCTCAGAAAGCTTGTTTCCAGTTTTGAACGGAAGATATTTCCTTTTTCACCATAGCCCTCTATGGGCTTCCAAATATCCCTTTGCCAATTCCACAAGAACAGCCTTAGCGAAAGGCTTCTTGAAGGGAAAGATGTAACTCTGTGAGATGAATTAACAGAACACAGAGCAGTTTCTCAGAAAGCTTCTTTCCAGTTTTGAACGGAAGATATTTCCTTTTTCACCCTAGCCCTCTATGGGCTTCCAAATATCCCTGTGCCAATTCCACAAGAACAGCCTTAGCGAAAGGCTTCTTGAAGGGAAAGATGTAACTCTGTGAGATGAAGTAACAGAACACAGAGCAGTTTCTCAGAAAGCTTCTTTCCAGTTTTGAACGGAAGATATTTCCTTTTACACCCTAGCCCTCTATGGGCTTCCAAATATCCCTTTGCCAATTCCACAAGAACAGCCTTAGCGAAAGGCTACCTGAAGGGAAAGATGTAACTCTGTGAGATGAATTAACAGAACACAGAGCAGTTTCTCAGAAAGCTTCTTTCCAGTTTTGAACGGAAGATATTTCCTTTTTCACCATAGCCCTCTATGGGCTTCCAAATATCCCTTTGCCAATTCCACAAGAACAGCATTAGCGAAAGGCTTCTTCAAGGGAAAGATGTAACTCTGTGAGATGAATTAACAGAACACAGAGCAGTTTCTCAGAAAGCTTGTTTCCAGTTTTGAACGGAAGATATTTCCTTTTTCACCATAGCCCTCTATGGGCTTGCAAATATCCCTTTGCCCATTCCCCAAGAACAGCCTTACCGAAAGGCTTCTTGAAGGGAAAGATGTAACTCTGTGAGATGAATTAACAGAACACAGAGCAGTTTCTCAGAAAGCTTCTTTCCAGTTTTGAACGGAAGATATTTCCTTTTTCACCATAGCCCTGTATGGGCTTCCAAATATCCCTTTGCCAATTCCACAAGAACAGCCTTAGCGAAAGGCTTCTTGAAGGGAAAGATGTAACTCTGTGAGACGAATTAACAGAACACAGAGCAGTTTCTCAGAAAGCTTCTTTCCAGTTTTGAACGGAAGATATTTCCTTTTTCACCATAGCCCTCTATGGGCTTCCAAATATCCCTTTGCCAATTCCACAAGAACAGCCTTAGCGAAAGGCTTCTTGAAGGGAAAGATGTAGCTCTGTGAGATGAATTAACAGAACACGGAACAGTTTCTCACAAAGCTTGTTCCCGGTTTTGAACGGAAGATATTTCCTTTTTCACCATAGCCCTCTATGGGCTTCCGAATATCCCTTTGCCAATTCCACAAGAACAGCCTTAGCGAAAGGCTTCTTGAAGGGAAAGATGGAACTCTGTGAGATGAATTAACAGAACACGGAACTGTTTCTCACAAAGCTTGTTTCCAGTTCTGAACTTAAGATATTTCCTTTTTCACCATAGCCCTCTATGGGTTTCCAAATATCCCTTTGCCAATTCCACAAGAACAGCCTTAGCGAAAGGCTTCTTCAAGCGAAAGATATAACTCTGTGAGATGAATTAACAGAACACAGAGCAGTTTCTCAGAAAGCTTCTTTCCAGTTTTGAACGGAAGATATTTCCTTTTTCACCATAGCCCTCTATGGGCTTCCAAATATCCCTTTGCCAATACCACAAGAACAGCCTTAGCGAAAGGCTTCTTGAAGGGAAAGATGGAACTCTGTGAGATGAATTAACAGAACACGGAACTGTTTCTCACAAAGCTTGTTTCCAGTTCTGAACTTAAGATATTTCCTTTTTCACCATAGCCCTCTATGGGCTTCCAAATATCCCTTTGCCAATTCCACAAGAACAGCCTTAGCGAAAGGCTTCTTCAAGGGAAAGATGTAACTCTGTGAGATGAATTAACAGAACACAGAGCAGTTTCTCAGAAAGCTTCTTTCCAGTTTTGAACGGAAGATATTTCCTTTTTCACCATAGCCCTCTATGGGCTTCCAAATATCCCTTTGCCAATTCCACAAGAACAGCCTTAGCGAAAGGCTTCTTGAATGGAAAGATGTAACTCTTTGAGATGAATTAACAGAACACAGAGCAGTTTCTCAGAAAGCTTCTTTCCAGTTTTGAACGGAAGATATTTCCTTTTTCACCATAGCCCTCTATGGACTTCCAAATATCCCTTTGCCAATTCCACAAGAACAGCCTTAGCGAAAGGCTTCTTCAAGGGAAAGATGTAACTCTGTGAGATGAATTAACAGAACACAGAGCAGTTTCTCAGAAAGCTTCTTTCCAGTTTTGAACGGAAGATATTTCCTTTTTCACCATAGCCCTCTAAGGGCTTCCAAATATCCCTTTGCAATTGCACAAGAAGAGACTTAGCGAAAGGCTTCTTGAAGGGAAAGATGTAACTCTGTGAGATGAATTAGCAGAACACAGAGCAGTTTCTCAGAAAGCTTCTTTCCAGTTTTGAACGGAAGATATTTCCTTTTTCACCATAGCCCTCTAAGGGCTTCCAAATATCCCTTTGCAATTGCACAAGAAGAGACTTAGCGAAAGGCTTCTTGAAGGGAAAGATGTAACTCTGTGAGATGAATTAGCAGAACACAGAGCAGTTTCTCAGAAAGCTTCTTTCCAGTTTTGAACGGAAGATATTTCCTTTTTCACCATAGCCCGCTATGGGCTTCCAAATATCCCTTTGCCAATTCCACAAGAACAGCCTTAGCGAAAGGCTTCTTCAAGGGAAAGATGTAACTCTGTGAGATGAATTAACAGAACACAGAGCAGTTTCTCAGAAAGCTTCTTTCCAGTTTTGAACGGAAGATATTTCCTTTTTCACCATAGCCCCGTATGGGCTTCCAAATATCCCTTTGCCAATTCCACAAGAACAGCCTTATCGAAAGGCTTCTTCAAGGGAAAGATGTAACTCTGTGAGATGAATTACCAGAACACAGAGCAGTTTCTCAGAAAGCTTCTTTCCAGTTTTGAACGGAAGATATTTCCTTTTTCACCATAGCCCTCTATGGGCTTCCAAATATCCCTTTGCCAATTCCACAAGAACAGCCTTAGCGAAAGGCTTCTTGAAGGGAAAGATGTAACTCTGTGAGATGAATTACCAGAACACAGAGCAGTTTCTCAGAAAGCTTCTTTCCAGTTTTGAACGGAAGATATTTCCTTTTTCACCCTAGCCCTCTATGGGCTTCCAAATATGCCTTTGCCAATTCCACAAGAACAGCCTTAGCGAAAGGCTTCCTGAAGGGAAAGATGTAACTCTGTGAGATGAATTAACAGAACACAGAGCAGTTTCTCAGAAAGCTTCTTTCCAGTTTTGAACGGAAGATATTTCCTTTTTCACCATAGCCCTCTATGGGCTTCCAAATATCCCTTTGCCAATTCCACAAGAACAGCCTTAGCGAAAGACTTCTTCAAGGGAAAGATGTAACTCTGTGAGATGAATTAACAGAACACAGAGCAGTTTCTCAGAAAGCTTGTTTCCAGTTTTGAACGGAAGATATTTCCTTTTTCACCATAGCCCTCTATGGGCTTCCAAATATCCCTTTGCCCATTCCCCAAGAACAGCCTTAGCGAAAGGCTTCTTGAAGGGAAAGATGTAAATCTGTGAGATGAATTAACAGAACACAGAGCAGTTTCTCAGAAAGCTTCTTTCCAGTTTTGAGCGGAAGATATTTCCTTTTTCACCATAGCCCTCTATGGGCTTCCAAATATCCCTTTGCCAATTGCACAAGAACAGACTTAGCGAAAGGCTTCTTGAAGGGAAAGATGTAACTCTGTGAGATGAATTAGCAGAACACAGAGCAGTTTCTCAGAAAGCTTCTTTCCAGTTTTGAACGGAAGATATTTCCTTTTTCACCATAGCCCGCTATGGGCTTCCAAATATCCCTTTGCCAATTCCACAAGAACAGCCTTAGCGAAAGGCTTCTTGAAGGGAAAGATGTAACTCTGTGAGATGAATTAACAGAACACAGAGCAGTTTCTCAGAAAGCTTCTTTCCAGTTTTGAACGGAAGATATTAACTTTTTCACCATAGCCCGCTATGGGCTTCCAAATATCCCTTTGCCAATTCCACAAGAACAGCCTTAGCGAAAGGCTTCTTGAAGGGAAAGATGTAGCTCTGTGAGATGAATTAACAGAACACGGAACAGTTTCTCACAAAGCTTGTTTCCGGTTTTGAACGGAAGATATTTCCTTTTTCACCATAGCCCTCTATGGGCTTCCAAATATCCCTTTGCCATTTCCACAAGAACAGCCTCAGCGAAAGGCTTCTTGAAGGGAAAGATGTAACTCTGTGCGATGAATTAACAGAACACAGAGCAGTTTCTCAGAAAGCTTCTTTCCAGTTTTGAACGGAAGATATTTCCTTTTTCACCATAGCCCTCTATGGGCTTCCAAATATCCCTTTGCCAATTCCCCAAGAACAGCCTTAGCGAAAGGCTTCTTGAAGGGAAAGATGTAAATCTGTGAGATGAATTAACAGAACACAGAGCAGTTTCTCAGAAAGCTTCTTTCCAGTTTTGAACGGAAGTTATTTCCTTTTTCACCATAGCCCTCTATGGGCTTCCAAATATCCCTTTGCCAATTCCACAAGAACAGCCTTAGCGAAAGGCTTCTTCAAGGGAAAGATGTAACTCTGTGAGATGAACTAACAGAACACAGAGCAGTTTCTCAGAAAGCTTCTTTCCAGTTTTGAACGGAAGATATTTCCTTTTTCACTACAGCCCTCAATGGGCTTCTAAATATCCCTATGCCAATTCCCCAAGAACAGCCTTAGCGAAAGTCTTCTTCAAGGGAAAGATGTAACTCTGTGAGATGAATTAACAGAACGCAGAGCAGTTTCTCAGAAAGCTTCTTTCCAGTTTTGAACGGAAGATATTTCCTTTTTCACCATAGCCCTCTATGGGCTTCCGAATATCCCTTTGCCAATTCCACAAGAACAGCCTTAGCGAAAGGCTTCTTGAAGGGAAAGATGGAACTCTGTGAGATGAATTAACAGAACACGGAACTGTTTCTCACAAAGCTTGTTTCCAGTTCTGAACTTAAGATATTTCCTTTTTCACCATAGCCCTCTATGGGTTTCCAAATATCCCTTTGCCAATTCCACAAGAACAGCCTTAGCGAAAGGCTTCTTCAAGCGAAAGATATAACTCTGTGAGATGAATTAACAGAACACAGAGCAGTTTCTCAGAAAGCTTCTTTCCAGTTTGGAAGGGAAGATATTTCCTTTTTCACCATAGCCCTCTGTGGTCTTCCAAATATCCCTTTGCCAATTCCACAAGAACAGCCTTAGCGAAAGGCTTCTTGAAGGGAAAGATGTAACTCTGTGAGATGAATTAACAGAACACAGAGCAGTTTCTCAGAAAGCTTCTTTCCAGTTTTGAACGGAAGATATTTCCTTTTTCACCATAGCCCGCTATGGGCTTGCAAATATCCCTTTGCCAATTCCACAAGAACAGCCTTAGCGAAAGGCTTCTTGAAGGGAAAGATGTAACTCTGTGAGATGAATTAACAGAACACAGAGCAGTTTCTCAGAAAGCTTCTTTCCAGTTTTGAACGGAAGATATTTCCTTTTTCACCATAGCCCTCTATGGGCTTCCAAATATCCCTTTGCCAATTCCACAAGAACAGCCTTAGCGAAAGGCTTCTTCAAGGGAAAGATGTAACTCTGTGAGATGAATTAACAGAACACAGAGCAGTTTCTCAGAAAGCTTCTTTCCAGTTTTGAACGGAAGATATTTCCTTTTTCACCATAGCCCTCTATGGGCTTTCAAATATCCCTTTGCCAATTCCACAAGAACAGCCTTAGCGAAAGGCTTCTTGAAGGGAAAGATGTAACTCTGTGAGAGGAAGTAACAGAACACAGAGCAGTTTCTCAGAAAGCTTCTTTCCAGTTTTGAACGGAAGATATTTCCTTTTACACCCTAGCCCTCTATGGGCTTCCAAATATCCCTTTGCCAATTCCACAAGAACAGCCTTAGCGAAAGGCTACCTGAAGGGAAAGATGTAACTCTGTGAGATGAATTAACAGAACACAGAGCAGTTTCTCAGAAAGCTTCTTTCCAGTTTTGAACGGAAGATATTTCCTTTTTCACCATAGCCCTCTATGGGCTTCCAAATATCCCTTTGCCAATTCCACAAGAACAGCCTTAGCGAAAGGCTTCTTGAAGGGAAAGATGTAACTCTGTGAGATGAATTAACAGAACACAGAGCAGTTTCTCAGAAAGCTTCTTTCCAGTTTTGAACGGAAGATATTTCCTTTTTCACCATAGCCCTCTATGGGCTTCCAAATATCCCTTTGCCAATTCCCCAAGAACAGCCTTAGCGAAAGGCTTCTTGAAGGGAAAGATGTAAATCTGTGAGATGAATTAACAGAACACAGAGCAGTTTCTCAGAAAGCTTCTTTCCAGTTTTGAACGGAAGATATTTCCTTTTTCACCATAGCCCTCTATGGGCTTCCAAATATCCCTTTGCCAATTCCACAAGAACAGCCTTAGCGAAAGGCTTCTTGAAGGGAAAGATGTAACTCTGTGAGATGAATTAACAGAACACAGAGCAGTTTCTCAGAAAGCTTCTTTCCAGTTTTGAACGGAAGATATTTCCTTTTTCACCATAGCCCTCTATGGTCTTCCAAATATCCCTTTGCCAATTCCACAAGAACAGCCTTAGCGAAAGGTTTCCTGAAGGGAAAGATGTAACTCTGTGAGATGAATTAACAGAACACAGAGCAGTTTCTCAGAAAGCTTCTTTCCAGTTTTGAACGGAAGATATTTCCTTTTTCACCATAGCCCTCTATGGGCTTCCAAATATCCCTTTGCCAATTCCACAAGAACAGCCTTAGCGAAAGGCTTCTTGAAGGGAAAGATGGAACTCTGTGAGATGAATTAACAGAACACGGAACTGTTTCTCACAAAGCTTGTTTCCAGTTCTGAACTTAAGATATTTCCTTTTTCACCATAGCCCTCTACGGGCTTCCAAATATCCCTTTGCCAATTCCACAAGAACAGCCTTAGCGAAAGGCTTCTTCAAGGGAAAGATGTAACTCTGTGAGATGAATTAACAGAACACAGAGCAGTATCTCAGAAAGCTTCTTTCCAGTTTGGAAGGGAAGATATTTCCTTTTTCACCATAGCCCTCTATGGTCTTCCAAATATCCCTTTGCCTATTCCATAAGAACAGCCTTAGGGAAAGGCTTCTTGAAGGGAAAGATGTAACTCTGTGAGATGAATTAACAGAACACATAGCTGTTTCTCAGAAAGCTTCTTTCCAGTTTTGAACGGAAGATATTTCCTTTTTCACCAGAGCCCTCTATGGGCTTCCAAATATCCCTTTGCCAATTCCACAAGAACAGCCTTAGCGAAAGGCTTCTTGAAGGGAAAGATGTAACTCTGTGAGATGAATTAACAGAACACGGAACAGTTTCTCACAAAGCTTGTTTCCGGTTTTGAACGGAAGATATTTCCTTTTTCACCATAGCCCCCTATGGGCTTCCAAATATCCCTTTGCCATTTCCACAAGAACAGCCTCAGCGAAAGGCTTCTTGAAGGGAAAGATGTAACTCTGTGAGATGAATTAACAGAACACAGAGCAGTTTCTCAGAAAGCTTCTTTCCAGTTTTGAACGGAAGATATTTCCTTTTTCACCATAGCCCTCTATGGGCTTCCAAATATCCCTTTGCCAATTCCACAAGAACAGCCTTAGCGAAAGGCTTCTTGAATGGAAAGATGTAACTCTGTGAGATGAATTAACAGAACACAGAGCAGTTTCTCAGAAAGCTTCTTTCCAGTTTTGAACGGAAGATATTTCCTTTTTCACCATAGCCCTCTATGGACTTCCAAATATCCCTTTGCCAATTCCACAAGAACAGCCTTAGCGAAAGGCTTCTTCAAGGGAAAGATGTAACTCTGTGAGATGAATTAAAAGAACACAGAGCAGTTTCTCAGAAAGCTTCTTTCCAGTTTTGAACGGAAGATATTTCCTTTTTCACCATAGCCCTCTATGGGCTTCCAAATATCCCTTTGCCAATTGCACAAGAACAGACTTATCGAAAGGCTTCTTGAAGGGAAAGATGTAACTCTGTGAGATGAATTAGCAGAACACAGAGCAGTTTCTCAGAAAGCTTGTTTCCAGTTTTGAACGGAAGATATTTCCTTTTTCACCATAGCCCGCTATGGGCTTCCAAATATCCCTTTGCCAATTCCACAAGAACAGTCTTAGCGAAAGGCTTCTTGAAGGGAAAGATGTAACTCTGTGAGATGAATTAACAGAACACAGAGCAGTTTCTCAGAAAGCTTCTTTCCAGTTTTGAACGGAAGATATTTCCTTTTGAACCATAGCCCTCTACGGGCTTCCAAATATCCCTTTGCCAATTCCACAAGAACAGCCTTAGCGAAAGGCTTCTTCAAGGGAAAGATGTAACTCTGTGAGATGAATTAACAGAACACAGAGCAGTTTCTCAGAAATCTTCTTTCCAGTTTTGAACGGAAGATATGTCCTTTTTCACCATAGCCCTCTATGGGCTTCCAAATATCCCTTTGCCAATTCCCCAAGAACAGCCTTAGCGAAAGGCTTCTTGAAGGGAAAGATGTAACTCTTTGAGACGAATTAACAGAACACAGAGCAGTTTCTCAGAAAGCTTCTTTCCAGTTTTGAACGGAAGATATTTCCTTTTTCACCATAGCCCTCTAAGGGCTTCCAAATATCCCTTTGCCAATTCCACAAGAACAGCCTTAGCGAAAGGCTTCTTGAAGGGAAAGATGGAACTCTGTGAGATGAATTAACAGAACACGGAACTGTTTCTCACAAAGCTTGTTTCCAGTTCTGAACTTAAGATATTTCCTTTTTCACCATAGCCCTCTATGGGTTTCCAAATATCCCTTTGCCAATTCCACAAGAACAGCCTTAGCGAAAGGCTTCTTCAAGGGAAAGATGTGACTCTGTGAGATGAATTAACAGAACACAGAGCAGTTTCTCAGAAAGCTTCTTTCCAGTTTGGAAGGGAAGATATTTCCTTTTTCACCATAGCCCTCTACGGTCTTCCAAATATCCCTTTGCCAATTCCACAAGAACAGCCTTAGCGAAAGGCTTCTTGAAGGGAAAGATGTATCTCTGTGAGTTGAATTAACAGAACACAGAGCTGTTTCTCAGAAAGCTTCTTTCCAGTTTTGAACGGAAGATATTTCCTTTTTCACCATAGCCCTCTATGGGCTTCCAAATATCCCTTTGCCAATTCCACAAGAACAGCCTTAGCGAAAGGCTTCTTGAAGGGAAAGATGTAACTCTGTGAGATGAATTAACAGAACACAGAGCAGTTTCTCAGATAGCTTGTTTCCAGTTTTGAACGGAAGATATTTCCTTTTTCACCATAGACCTCTATGGGCTTCCAAATATCCCTTTGCCAATTCCACAAGAACAGCCTTAGCGAAAGGCTTCTTCAAGGGAAAGATGTAACTCTGTGAGACGAATTAACAGAACACAGAACAGTTTCTCAGAAAGCTTCTTTCCAGTTTTGAACGGAAGATATTTCCTTTTTCACCATAGCCCTCTATGGGCTTCCAAATATCCCTTTGCCAATTCCACAAGAACAGCCTTAGCGAAAGGCTTCTTGAAGGGAAAGATGTAACTCTGTGAGATGAATTAACAGAACACAGAGCAGTTTCTCAGAAGGCTTCTTTCCAGTTTTGAACGGAAGATATTTCCTTTTTCACCATAGCCCTCTAAGGGCTTCCAAATATCCCTTTGCCAATTCCACAAGAACAGCCTTAGCGAAAGGCTTCTTCAAGGGAAAGATGTAACTCTGTGAGATGAATTAACAGAACACAGAGCAGTTTCTCGGAAAGCTACTTTCCAGTTTTGAACGGAAGATATTTCCTTTTACACCATAGCCCTCTAAGGGCTTCCAAATATCCCTTTGCCAATTCCACAAGAACAGCCTTAGCGAAACGCTTCTTGAAGGGAAAGATGTAACTCTGTGAGATGAATTAACAGAACACAGAGCAGTTTCTCAGAAAGCTTCTTTCCAGTTTTGAACGGAAGATATTTCCTTTTTCACCATAGCCCTCTATGGGCTTCCAAATATCCCTTTGCCAATTCCCCAAGAACTGCCTTAGCGAAAGGCTTCTTCAAGGGAAAGATGTAACTCTGTGAGATGAATTAACAGAACACAGAGCAGTTTCTCAGAAAGCGTCTTTCCAGTTTTGAACGGAAGATATTTCCTTTTTCACCGTAGCCCTCTATGGGCTTCCAAATATCCCTTTGCCAATTCCACAATAACAGCCTTAGCGAAAGGCTTCTTCAAAGGAAAGATGTAACTCTGTGAGATGAATTAACAGAACACAGAGCAGTTTCTCAGAAAGCTTCTTTCCAGTTTTCAACGGAAGATATTTCCTTTTTCACCATAGCCCTCTATGGGCTTCCAAATATCCCTTTGCCAATTCCCCAAGAACAGCCTTAGCGAAAGGCTTCTTGAAGGGAAAGATGTAACTCTGTGAGATGAATTAACAGAACACAGAGCAGTTTCTCAGAAAGCTTCTTTCCAGTTTTGAACGGAAGATATTTCTTTTTTCACCATAGCCCTCTATGGGCTTCCAAATATCCCTTTGCCAAGTCCACAAGAACAGCCTTAGCGAAAGGCTTCTTGAAGGGAAAGATGTAACTCTGTGAGAGGAATTAACACAACACAGAGCAGTTTCTCAGAAAGCTTCTTTCCAATTTTGAACGGAAGATATTTCCTTTTTCACCTTAGCCCTCTATGGGCTTCCAAATATCCCTTTGCCAATTGCACAAGAACAGCCTTAGCGAAAGGCTTCCTGAAGGGAAAGATGTAATTCTGTGAGATGAATTAACAGAACACAGAGCAGTTTCTCAGAAAGATTCTTTCCAGTTTTGAACGGAAGATATTTCCTTTTTCACCATAGCCCTCTATGGGCTTCCAAATATCCCTTTGCCAATTCCACAAGAACAGCCTTAGCGAAAGGCTTCTTGAAGGGAAAGATGTAACTCTGTGAGAGGAAGTAACAGAACACAGAGCAGTTTCTCAGAAAGCTTCTTTCCAGTTTTGAACGGAAGATATTTCCTTTAACACCCTAGCCCTCTATGGGCTTCCAAATATCCCTTTGCCAATTCCACAAGAACAGCCTTAGCGAAAGGCTACCTGAAGGGAAAGATGTAACTCTGTGAGATGAATTAACAGAACACAGAGCAGTTTCTCAGAAAGCTTCTTTCCAGTTTTGAACGGAAGATATTTCCTTTTTCACCATAGCCCTCTATGGGCTTCCAAATATCCCTTTGCCAATTCCACAAGAACAGCCTTAGCGAAAGGCTTCTTGAAGGGAAAGATGTAACTCTGTGAGATGAATTAACAGAACACAGAGCAGTTTCTCAGAAAGCTTCTTTCCAGTTTTGAACGGAAGATATTTCCTTTTTCACCATAGCCCTCTATGGTCTTCCAAATATCCCTTTGCCAATTCCCCAAGAACAGCCTTAGCGAAAGGTTTCCTGAAGGGAAAGATGTAACTCTGTGAGATGAATTAACAGAACACAGAGCAGTTTCTCAGAAAGCTTCTTTCCAGTTTTGAACGGAAGATATTTCCTTTTTCACCATAGCCCTCTATGGGCTTCCAAATATCCCTTTGCCAATTCCACAAGAACAGCCTTAGCGAAAGGCTTCTTGAAGGGAAAGATGGAACTCTGTGAGATGAATTAACAGAACACGGAACTGTTTCTCACAAAGCTTGTTTCCAGTTCTGAACTTAAGATAATTCCTTTTTCACCATAGCCCTCTATGGGCTTCCAAATATCCCTTTGCCAATTCCACAAGAACAGCCTTAGCGAAAGGCTTCTTCAAGGGAAAGATGTAACTCTGTGAGATGAATTAACAGAACACAGAGCAGTATCTCAGAAAGCTTCTTTCCAGTTTGGAAGGGAAGATATTTCCTTTTTCACCATAGCCCTCTATGGTCTTCCAAATATCCCTTTGCCAATTCCATAAGAACAGCCTTAGCGAAAGGCTTCTTGAAGGGAAAGATGTAACTCTGTGAGATGAATTAACAGAACACAGAGCTGTTTCTCAGAAAGCTTCTTTCCAGTTTTGAACGGAAGATATTTCCTTTTTCACCAGAGCCCTCTATGGGCTTCCAAATATCCCTTTGCCAATTCCACAAGAACAGCCTTAGCGAAAGGCTTCTTGAAGGGAAAGATGTAACTCTGTGAGATGAATTAACAGAACACGGAACAGTTTCTCACAAAGCTTGTTTCCGGTTTTGAACGGAAGATATTTCCTTTTTCACCATAGCCCCCTATGGGCTTCCAAATATCCCTTTGCCATTTCCACAAGAACAGCCTCAGCGAAAGGCTTCTTGAAGGGAAAGATGTAACTCTGTGAGATGAATTAACAGAACACAGAGCAGTTTCTCAAAAAGCTTCTTTCCAGTTTTGAACGGAAGATATTTCCTTTTTCACCATAGCCCTCTATGGGCTTCCAAATATCCCTTTGCCAATTCCACAAGAACAGCCTTAGCGAAAGGCTTCTTGAATGGAAAGATGTAACTCTGTGAGATGAATTAACAGAACACGGAACTGTTTCTCACAAAGCTTGTTTCCAGTTCTGAACTTAAGATATTTCCTTTTTCACCATAGCCCTCTATGGGCTTCCAAATATCCCTTTGCCAATTCCACAAGAACAGCCTTAGCGAAAGGCTTCTTCAAGGGAAAGATGTAACTCTGTGAGACGAATTAACAGAACACAGAACAGTTTCTCAGAAAGCTTCTTTCCAGTTTTGAACGGAAGATATTTCCTTTTTCACCATAGCCCTCTATGGGCTTCCAAATATCCCTTTGCCAATTCCACAAGAACAGCCTTAGCGAAAGGCTTCTTGAAGGGAAAGATGTAACTCTGTGAGATGAATTAACAGAACACAGAGCAGTTTCTCAGAAGGCTTCTTTCCAGTTTTGAACGGAAGATATTTCCTTTTTCACCATAGCCCTCTAAGGGCTTCCAAATATCCCTTTGCCAATTCCACAAGAACAGCCTTAGCGAAAGGCTTCTTCAAGGGAAAGATGTAACTCTGTGAGATGAATTAACAGAACACAGAGCAGTTTCTCGGAAAGCTACTTTCCAGTTTTGAACGGAAGATATTTCCTTTTACACCATAGCCCTCTAAGGGCTTCCAAATATCCCTTTGCCAATTCCACAAGAACAGCCTTAGCGAAACGCTTCTTGAAGGGAAAGATGTAACTCTGTGAGATGAATTAACAGAACACAGAGCAGTTTCTCAGAAAGCTTCTTTCCAGTTTTGAACGGAAGATATTTCCTTTTTCACCATAGCCCTCTATGGGCTTCCAAATATCCCTTTGCCAATTCCCCAAGAACAGCCTTAGCGAAAGGCTTCTTCAAGGGAAAGATGTAACTCTGTGAGATGAATTAACAGAACACAGAGCAGTTTCTCAGAAAGCGTCTTTCCAGTTTTGAACGGAAGATATTTCCTTTTTCACCGTAGCCCTCTATGGGCTTCCAAATATCCCTTTGCCAATTCCACAATAACAGCCTTAGCGAAAGGCTTCTTCAAAGGAAAGATGTAACTCTGTGAGATGAATTAACAGAACACAGAGCAGTTTCTCAGAAAGCTTCTTTCCAGTTTTCAACGGAAGATATTTCCTTTTTCACCATAGCCCTCTATGGGCTTCCAAATATCCCTTTGCCAATTCCCCAAGAACAGCCTTAGCGAAAGGCTTCTTGAAGGGAAAGATGTAACTCTGTGAGATGAATTAACAGAACACAGAGCAGTTTCTCAGAAAGCTTCTTTCCAGTTTTGAACGGAAGATATTTCTTTTTTCACCATAGCCCTCTATGGGCTTCCAAATATCCCTTTGCCAAGTCCACAAGAACAGCCTTAGCGAAAGGCTTCTTGAAGGGAAAGATGTAACTCTGTGAGAGGAATTAACACAACACAGAGCAGTTTCTCAGAAAGCTTCTTTCCAATTTTGAACGGAAGATATTTCCTTTTTCACCTTAGCCCTCTATGGGCTTCCAAATATCCCTTTGCCAATTGCACAAGAACAGCCTTAGCGAAAGGCTTCCTGAAGGGAAAGATGTAATTCTGTGAGATGAATTAACAGAACACAGAGCAGTTTCTCAGAAAGATTCTTTCCAGTTTTGAACGGAAGATATTTCCTTTTTCACCATAGCCCTCTATGGGCTTCCAAATATCCCTTTGCCAATTCCACAAGAACAGCCTTAGCGAAAGGCTTCTTGAAGGGAAAGATGTAACTCTGTGAGAGGAAGTAACAGAACACAGAGCAGTTTCTCAGAAAGCTTCTTTCCAGTTTTGAACGGAAGATATTTCCTTTAACACCCTAGCCCTCTATGGGCTTCCAAATATCCCTTTGCCAATTCCACAAGAACAGCCTTAGCGAAAGGCTACCTGAAGGGAAAGATGTAACTCTGTGAGATGAATTAACAGAACACAGAGCAGTTTCTCAGAAAGCTTCTTTCCAGTTTTGAACGGAAGATATTTCCTTTTTCACCATAGCCCTCTATGGGCTTCCAAATATCCCTTTGCCAATTCCACAAGAACAGCCTTAGCGAAAGGCTTCTTGAAGGGAAAGATGTAACTCTGTGAGATGAATTAACAGAACACAGAGCAGTTTCTCAGAAAGCTTCTTTCCAGTTTTGAACGGAAGATATTTCCTTTTTCACCATAGCCCTCTATGGGCTTCCAAATATCCCTTTGCCAATTCCCCAAGAACAGCCTTAGCGAAAGGCTTCTTGAAGGGAAAGATGTAAATCTGTGAGATGAATTAACAGAACACAGAGCAGTTTCTCAGAAAGCTTCTTTCCAGTTTTGAACGGAAGATATTTCCTTTTTCACCATAGCCCTCTATGGGCTTCCAAATATCCCTTTGCCAATTCCACAAGAACAGCCTTAGCGAAAGGCTTCTTGAAGGGAAAGATGTAACTCTGTGAGATGAATTAACAGAACACAGAGCAGTTTCTCAGAAAGCTTCTTTCCAGTTTTGAACGGAAGATATTTCCTTTTTCACCATAGCCCTCTATGGTCTTCCAAATATCCCTTTGCCAATTCCCCAAGAACAGCCTTAGCGAAAGGTTTCCTGAAGGGAAAGATGTAACTCTGTGAGATGAATTAACAGAACACAGAGCAGTTTCTCAGAAAGCTTCTTTCCAGTTTTGAACGGAAGATATTTCCTTTTTCACCATAGCCCTCTATGGGCTTCCAAATATCCCTTTGCCAATTCCACAAGAACAGCCTTAGCGAAAGGCTTCTTGAAGGGAAAGATGGAACTCTGTGAGATGAATTAACAGAACACGGAACTGTTTCTCACAAAGCTTGTTTCCAGTTCTGAACTTAAGATAATTCCTTTTTCACCATAGCCCTCTATGGGCTTCCAAATATCCCTTTGCCAATTCCACAAGAACAGCCTTAGCGAAAGGCTTCTTCAAGGGAAAGATGTAACTCTGTGAGATGAATTAACAGAACACAGAGCAGTATCTCAGAAAGCTTCTTTCCAGTTTGGAAGGGAAGGTATTTCCTTTTTCACCATAGCCCTCTATGGTCTTCCAAATATCCCTTTGCCAATTCCATAAGAACAGCCTTAGCGAAAGGCTTCTTGAAGGGAAAGATGTAACTCTGTGAGATGAATTTAACAGAACACAGAGCTGTTTCTCAGAAAGCTTCTTTCCAGTTTTGAACGGAAGATATTTCCTTTTTCACCAGAGCCCTCTATGGGCTTCCAAATATCCCTTTGCCAATTCCACAAGAACAGCCTTAGCGAAAGGCTTCTTGAAGGGAAAGATGTAACTCTGTGAGATGAATTAACAGAACACGGAACAGTTTCTCACAAAGCTTGTTTCCGGTTTTGAACGGAAGATATTTCCTTTTTCACCATAGCCCCCTATGGGCTTCCAAATATCCCTTTGCCATTTCCACAAGAACAGCCTCAGCGAAAGGCTTCTTGAAGGGAAAGATGTAACTCTGTGAGATGAATTAACAGAACACAGAGCAGTTTCTCAGAAAGCTTCTTTCCAGTTTTGAACGGAAGATATTTCCTTTTTCACCATAGCCCTCTATGGGCTTCCAAATATCCCTTTGCCAATTCCACAAGAACAGCCTTAGCGAAAGGCTTCTTGAATGGAAAGATGTAACTCTGTGAGATGAATTAACAGAACACAGAGCAGTTTCTCAGAAAGCTTCTTTCCAGTTTTGAACGGAAGATATTTCCTTTTTCACCATAGCCCTCTATGGACTTCCAAATATCCCTTTGCCAATTCCACAAGAACAGCCTTAGCGAAAGGCTTCTTCAAGGGAAAGATGTAACTCTGTGAGATGAATTAAAAGAACACAGAGCAGTTTCTCAGAAAGCTTCTTTCCAGTTTTGAACGGAAGATATTTCCTTTTTCACCATAGCCCTCTATGGGCTTCCAAATATCCCTTTGCCAATTGCACAAGAACAGACTTATCGAAAGGCTTCTTGAAGGGAAAGATGTAACTCTGTGAGATGAATTAGCAGAACACAGAGCAGTTTCTCAGAAAGCTTGTTTCCAGTTTTGAACGGAAGATATTTCCTTTTTCACCATAGCCCGCTATGGGCTTCCAAATATCCCTTTGCCAATTCCACAAGAACAGCCTTAGCGAAAGGCTTCTTGAAGGGAAAGATGTAACTCTGTGAGACGAATTAACAGAACACAGAGCAGTTTCTCAGAAAGCTTCTTTCCAGTTTTGAACGGAAGATATTTCCTTTTTCACCATAGCCCTCTATGGGCTTCCAAATATCCCTTTGCCAATTCCACAAGAACAGCCTTAGCGAAAGGCTTCTTCAAGGGAAAGATGTAACTCTGTGAGATGAATTAACAGAACACAGAGCAGTTTCTCAGAAAGCTTCTTTCCAGTTTTGAACGGAAGATATGTCCTTTTTCACCATAGCCCTCTATGGGCTTCCAAATATCCCTTTGCCAATTCCCCAAGAACAGCCTTAGCGAAAGGCTTCTTGAAGGGAAAGATGTAACTCTTTGAGACGAATTAACAGAACACAGAGCAGTTTCTCAGAAAGCTTCTTTCCAGTTTTGAACGGAAGATATTTCCTTTTTCACCATAGCCCTCTAAGGGCTTCCAAATATCCCTTTGCCAATTCCACAAGAACAGCCTTAGCGAAAGGCTTCTTGAAGGGAAAGATGGAACTCTGTGAGATGAATTAACAGAACACGGAACTGTTTCTCACAAAGCTTGTTTCCAGTTCTGAACTTAAGATATTTCCTTTTTCACCATAGCCCTCTATGGGCTTCCAAATATCCCTTTGCCAATTCCACAAGAACAGCCTTAGCGAAAGGCTTCTTGAAGGGAAAGATGTAACTCTGTGAGATGAATTAACAGAACACAGAGCAGTTTCTCAGAAGGCTTCTTTCCAGTTTTGAACGGAAGATATTTCCTTTTTCACCATAGCCCTCTAAGGGCTTCCAAATATCCCTTTGCCAATTCCACAAGAACAGCCTTAGCGAAAGGCTTCTTCAAGGGAAAGATGTAACTCTGTGAGATGAATTAACAGAACACAGAGCAGTTTCTCGGAAAGCTACTTTCCAGTTTTGAACGGAAGATATTTCCTTTTACACCATAGCCCTCTAAGGGCTTCCAAATATCCCTTTGCCAATTCGACAAGAACAGCCTTAGCGAAACGCTTCTTGAAGGGAAAGATGTAACTCTGTGAGATGAATTAACAGAACACAGAGCAGTTTCTCAGAAAGCTTCTTTCCAGTTTTGAACGGAAGATATTTCCTTTTTCACCATAGCCCTCTATGGGCTTCCAAATATCCCTTTGCCAATTCCCCAAGAACAGCCTTAGCGAAAGGCTTCTTCAAGGGAAAGATGTAACTCTGTGAGACGAATTAACAGAACACAGAACAGTTTCTCAGAAAGCTTCTTTCCAGTTTTGAACGGAAGATATTTCCTTTTTCACCATAGCCCTCTATGGGCTTCCAAATATCCCTTTGCCAATTCCACAAGAACAGCCTTAGCGAAAGGCTTCTTGAAGGGAAAGATGTAACTCTGTGAGATGAATTAACAGAACACAGAGCAGTTTCTCAGAAGGCTTCTTTCCAGTTTTGAACGGAAGATATTTCCTTTTTCACCATAGCCCTCTAAGGGCTTCCAAATATCCCTTTGCCAATTCCCCAAGAACAGCCTTAGCGAAAGGCTTCTTCAAGGGAAAGATGTAACTCTGTGAGATGAATTAACAGAACACAGAGCAGTTTCTCAGAAAGCGTCTTTCCAGTTTTGAACGGAAGATATTTCCTTTTTCACCGTAGCCCTCTATGGGCTTCCAAATATCCCTTTGCCAATTCCACAATAACAGCCTTAGCGAAAGGCTTCTTCAAAGGAAAGATGTAACTCTGTGAGATGAATTAACAGAACACAGAGCAGTTTCTCAGAAAGCTTCTTTCCAGTTTTCAACGGAAGATATTTCCTTTTTCACCATAGCCCTCTATGGGCTTCCAAATATCCCTTTGCCAATTCCCCAAGAACAGCCTTAGCGAAAGGCTTCTTGAAGGGAAAGATGTAACTCTGTGAGATGAATTAACAGAACACAGAGCAGTTTCTCAGAAAGCTTCTTTCCAGTTTTGAACGGAAGATATTTCTTTTTTCACCATAGCCCTCTATGGGCTTCCAAATATCCCTTTGCCAATTGCACAAGAACAGCCTTAGCGAAAGGCTTCCTGAAGGGAAAGATGTAACTCTGTGAGATGAATTAACAGAACACAGAGCAGTTTCTCAGAAAGATTCTTTCCAGTTTTGAACGGAAGATATTTCCTTTTTCACCATAGCCCTCTATGGGCTTCCAAATATCCCTTTGCCAATTCCACAAGAACAGCCTTAGCGAAAGGCTTCTTGAAGGGAAAGAGGTAACTCTGTGAGATGAATTAACAGAACACAGAGCAGTTTCTCAGAAAGCTTCTTTCCAGTTTTGAACGGAGGATATTTCCTTTTTCACAATAGCCCTCTATGGGCTTCCAAATATCCCTTTGACAATTCCACAAGAACAACCTTAGCGAAAGGTTTCTTGAAGGGAAAGATGTAACTCTGTGAGATGAATTAACAGAACACAGAGCAGTTTCTCAGAAAGCTTCTTTCCAGTTTTGAACGGAAGATATTTCCTTTTTCACCATAGCCCTCTATGGGCTTCCAAATATCCCTTTGCCAATTCCCCAGAACAGCCTCAGCGAAAGGCTCCTTGAAGGGAAAGATGTAACTCTGTGAGATGAATTAACAGAACACAGAGCAGTTTCTCAGAAAGCTTCTTTCCATTTTTGAACGGAAGATATTTCCTTTTTCAACATAGCCCTGTATGGGCTTCCAAATATCCCTTTGCCAATTCCACAAGAACAGCCTTACCGAAAGGCTTCTTGAAGGGAAAGATTTAACTCTGTGAGATGAATTAACAGAACACGGAACAGTTTCTCACAAAGCTTGTTTCCCGTTTTGAACGGAAGATATTTCCTTTTTCACCATAGCCCCCAATGGGCTAGCAAATATCCCTTTACCAATTCCCCAAGAACAGCCGTAGCGAAAGGCTTCTTGAAGGGAAAGATGTAACTCTGTGAGATGAATTTACAGAACACAGAGCAGTTTCTCAGAAAGCCTCTTTCCAGTATTGAACGGAAGATATTTCCTTTTTCACCATAGCCCTCTATGGGCTTCCAAATATCCCTTTGCCAATTCCACAAGAACAGCCTTAGCGAAAGGCTTCTTGAAGGGAAAGATGTAACTCTGTGAGATGAATTAACAGAACACAGAGCAGTTTCTCAGAAAGCTTCTTTCCAGTTTTGAACGGAAGATATTTCGTTTTTCACCATAGCCCTCTATGGGCTTCCAAATATC
Organism: Chlorocebus sabaeus; assembly: GCF_047675955.1. NCBI lineage: Eukaryota > Metazoa > Chordata > Mammalia > Primates > Cercopithecidae > Chlorocebus > Chlorocebus sabaeus. The sequence goes on along the minus strand of NW_027327663.1, from coordinate 218,956 downwards.
CCTTTGCCAATTCCACAAGAACAGCATTAGCGAAAGGCTTCTTGAAGGGAAAGATGTAACTCTGTGAGATGAATTAACAGAACATACAACAGTTTCTTAGAAAGCTTCTTTCCAGTTTTGAACGGAAGATATTTCCTTTTTCACCATAGCCCTCTATGGGCTTCCAAATATCCCTTTGCCAATTCCACAAGAACAGCCTTAGCGAAAGGCTTCTTGAAGGGAAAGATGTAACTCTGTGAGATGAATTAACAGAACATAGAACAGTTTCTCAAAAAGCTTCTTTCCAGTTTTGAACGGAAGAAATTTCCTTTTTCACCATAGCCCTCTATGGGCTTCCAAATATCCCTTTGCCAATTGCACAAGAACAGCCTTAGCGAAAGGCTTCTTCAAGGGAAATATGTAACTCTGTGAGATGAATTAACAGAACACAGAGCAGTTTCTCAGAAAGCTTCTTTCCAGTTTTGAAAGGAAGATATTTCCTTTTTCACCATAGCCCTCAATGGGCTTCCAAATATCCCTTTGCCAATTCCACAAGAACAGCCTTAGCAAAGGCTTCTTGAAGGGAAAGATGTAACTCTGTGAGATGAATTAACAGAACACAGAGCAGTTTCTCAGAAAGCTTCTTTCCAGTTTTGAACGGAAGATATTTCCTTTTTCACCATAGCCCTCTATGGGCTTCCAAATATCCCTTTGCCAATTCCACAAGAACAGCCTTAGCGAAAGGCTTCTTGAAGGAAAAGATGTATCTCTGTGAGATGAATTAACAGTACACAGAGCAGTTTCTCAGAAAGCTTCCTTCCAGTTTTGAACGGAAGGTATTTCCTTTTTCACCATAGCCCTCTATGGGCTTCCAAATATCCCTCTGCCAATTCCACAAGAACAGCCTTAGCGAAAGACTTCTTGAAGGGAAAGATGTAACTCTGTGAGATGAATTAACAGAACACAGAGCAGTTTCTCAGAAAGCTTCTTTCCAGTTTTGAATGGAAGATATTTCCTTTTTCACCATAGCCCTCTATGGGCTTCCAAATATCGCTTTGCCAATTCCACAAGAACAGCCTTAGCGAAAGGCTTCTTGAAGTTAAAGATGTAACTCTGTGAGATGAATTAACAGAACACAGAGCAGTTTCTCAGAAAGCTTCTTTCCAGTTTTGAACGGAAGATATTTCCTTTTTCACCATAGCCCTCTATGGGCTTCCAAATATCCCTTTGCCAATTCCACAAGAACAGCCTTACCGAAAGGCTTCTTGAAGTTAAAGATGTAACTCTGTGAGATGAATTAACAGAACACAGAGCAGTTTCTCAGAAAGCTTCTTTCCAGTTTTGAACGGAAGATATTTCCTTTTTCACCATAGCCCTCTAAGGGCTTCCAAATATCAATTTGCCAATTCCACAAGAACAGCCTTAGCGAAAGGCTTCTTGAAGGGAAAGATGTAACTCTGTGAGATGAATTAACAGAACACAGAACAGTTTCTCAGAAAGCTTCTTTCCAGTTTTGAACGGAAGATATTTCCTTTTTCACCATAGCCCTCTATGGGCTTCCAAGTATCCCTTTGCCAATTCCACAAGAACAGCCTTAGCGAAAGGCTTCTTGAAGGAAAAGATGTAACTCTGTGAGATGAATTAACAGAACACAGAGCAGTTTCTCAGAAAACTTCTTTCCAGTTTTGAACGGAAGATATTTCCTTTTTCACCATAGCCCTCTATGGGCTTCCAAATATCCCTTTGCCAATTCAACAAGAACAGCCTTAGCGAAAGGCTTCTTGAAGGGAAAGATGTAACTCTGTGAGATGAATTAACAGAACACAGAGCAGTTTCTCAGAAAGCTTCTTTCCAGTTTTGAACGGAAGATATTTCCTTTTTCACCATAGCCCTCTATGGGCTTCCAAATATCTCTTTGCCCATTCCACAAGAACAGCCTTAGCGAAAGGCTTCTTGAGGGAAAAGATGTAAATCTGTGAGATGAATTAACAGAACACAGAGCAGTTTCTCAGAAAGCTTCTTTCCAGTTTTGAACGGAAGATATTTCCTTTTTCACCATGGCCCTCTATGGGCTTCCAAATATCCCTTTGCCAATTCCTCAAGAACAGCCTTAGCGAAAGGCTTCTTGAAGGGAAAGATGTAACTCTGTGAGATGAATTAACGGAACACAGAGCAGTTTCTCAGAAAGCTTCTTTCCAGTTTTGAACGGAAGATATTTCCTTTTTCACCATAGCCCTCTATGGGCTTCCAAATATCCCTTTGCCAATTCCACAAGAACAGCCTTAGCGAAAGGCTTCTTGAAGGGAAAGATGTAACTCTGTGAGATGAATTAACAGAACATAGAACAGTTTCTCAAAAAGCTTCTTTCCAGTTTTGAACGGAAGAAATTTCCTTTTTCACCATAGCCCTCTATGGGCTTCCAAATATCCCTTTGCCAATTGCACAAGAACAGCCTTAGCGAAAGGCTTCTTCAAGGGAAATATGTAACTCTGTGAGATGAATTAACAGAACACAGAGCAGTTTCTCAGAAAGATTCTTTCCAGTTTTGAACGGAAGATATTTCCTTTTTCACCATAGCCCTCTATGGGCTTCCAAATATCCCTTTGCCAATTCCACAAGAACAGCCTTAGCGAAAGGCTTCTTGAAGGGAAAGAGGTAACTCCGTGAGATGAATTAACAGAACACAGAGCAGTTTCTCAGAAAGCTTCTTTCCAGTTTTGAACGGAAGATATTTCCTTTTTCACCATAGCCCTCTATGGGCTTCCAAATATCCCTTTGCCAATTCCACAAGAACAACCTTAGCGAAAGGTTTCTTGAAGAGAAAGATGTAACTCTGTGAGATGAATTAACAGAACACAGAGCAGTTTCTCAGAAAGCTCCTTTCCAGTTTTGAACGGAAGATATTTCCTTTTTCACCATAGCCCTCTATGGGCTTCCAAATATCCCTTTGCCAATTCCACAAGAACAGCCTTAGCGAAAGGCTTCTTGAAGGGAAAGATGTAACTCTGTGAGATGAATTAACAGAACATAGAACAGTTTCTCAAAAAGCTTCTTTCCAGTTTTGAACGGAAGAAATTTCCTTTTTCACCATAGCCCTCTATGGGCTTCCAAATATCCCTTTGCCAATTGCACAAGAACAGCCTTAGCGAAAGGCTTCTTTAAGGGAAATATGTAACTCTGTGAGATGAATTAAAGAACACAGAGCAGTTTCTCAGAAAGATTCTTTCCAGTTTTGAACGGAAGATATTTCCTTTTTCACCATAGCCCTCTATGGGCTTCCAAATATCCCTTTGCCAATTCCACAAGAACAGCCTTAGCGAAAGGCTTCTTGAAGGGAAAGAGGTAACTCCGTGAGATGAATTAACAGAACACAGAGCAGTTTCTCAGAAAGCTTCTTTCCAGTTTTGAACGGAAGATATTTCCTTTTTCACCATAGCCCTCTATGGGCTTCCAAATATCCCTTTGCCAATTCCACAAGAACAACCTTAGCGAAAGGTTTCTTGAAGAGAAAGATGTAACTCTGTGAGATGAATTAACAGAACACAGAGCAGTTTCTCAGAAAGCTCCTTTCCAGTTTTGAACGGAAGATATTTCCTTTTTCACCATAGCCCTCTATGGGCTTCCAAATATCCCTTTGCCAATTCCACAAGAACAGCCTTAGCGAAAGGCTTCTTGAAGGGAAAGATGTAACTCTGTGAGATGAATTAACAGAACACTGAGCAGTCTCTCAGAAAGCTTCTTTCCATTTTTGAACGGAAGATATTTCCTTTTTCACCATAGCCCTGTATGGGCTTCCAAATATCCCTTTGCCAATTCCACAAGAACAGCCTTAGCGAAAGGCTTCTTGAAGGGAAAGATGTAACTCTGTGAGATGAATTAACAGAACACGGAACAGTTTCTCACAAAGCTTGTTTCCCGTTTTGAACGGAAGATATTTCCTTTTTCACCATAGCCCCCAATGGGCTAGCAAATATCCCTTTACCAATTCCCCAAGAACAGCCGTAGCGAAAGGCTTCTTGAAGGGAAAGATGTAACTCTGTGAGATGAATTTACAGAACACAGAGCAGTTTCTCAGAAAGCCTCTTTCCAGTATTGAACGGAAGATATTTCCTTTTTCACCATAGCCCTCTATGGGCTTCCAAATATCCCTTTGCCAATTCCACAAGAACAGCCTTAGCGAAAGGCTTCTTGAAGGGAAAGATGTAACTCTGTGAGATGAATTAACAGAACACAGAGCAGTTTCTCACAAAGCTTCTTTCCAGTTTTGAACGGAAGATATTTCGTTTTTCAATATAGCCCTCTATGGGCTTCCAAATATCCCTTTGCCAATTCCACAAGAACAGCATTAGCGAAAGGCTTCTTGAAGGGAAAGATGTAACTCTGTGAGATGAATTAACAGAACATACAACAGTTTCTTAGAAAGCTTCTTTCCAGTTTTGAACGGAAGATATTTCCTTCTTCACCATAGCCCTCTGTGGGCTTCCAAATATCCCTTTGCCAATTCCCCAAAAACAGCCTTAGCGAACGGCTTCTTGAAAGGAAAGATGTAACTCTGTGAGATGAATTAACAGAACACAGAGCAGTTTCTCTGAAAGCTTCTTTCCAGTGTTGAACGGAAGATATTTCCTTTTTCACCATAGCCCTCTATGGGCTTCCAAATATCCCTTTGCCAATTCCACAAGAACAGCCTTAGCGAAAAGCTTCTTGAAGGGAAAGATGTAACTCTGTGAGATGAATTAACAGAACACAGAACAGTTTCTCAGAAAGCTTCTTTCCAGTTTTGAACGGAAGATATTTCCTTTTTCACCATAGCCCTCTATGGGCTTCCAAGTATCCCTTTGCCAATTCCACAAGAACAGCCTTAGCGAAAGGCTTCTTGAAGGAAAAGATGTAACTCTGTGAGATGAATTAACAGAACACAGAGCAGTTTCTCAGAAAGCTTCTTTCCAGTTTTGAACGGAAGATATTTCCTTTTTCACCATAGCCCTCTATGGGCTTCCAAATATCCCTTTGCCAATTCAACAAGAACAGCCTTAGCGAAAGGCTTCTTGAAGGGAAAGATGTAACTCTGTGAGATGAATTAACAGAACACAGAGCAGTTTCTCAGAAAGCTTCTTTCCAGTTTTGAACGGAAGATATTTCCTTTTTCACCATAGCCCTCTATGGGCTTCCAAATATCCCTTTGCCAATTCCACAAGAACAGCCTTAGCGAAAGGCTTCTTGAGGGAAAAGATGTAAATCTGTGAGATGAATTAACAGAACACAGAGCAGTTTCTCAGAAAGCTTCTTTCCAGTTTTGAACGGAAGATATTTCCTTTTTCACCATAGCCCTCTATGGGCTTCCAAATATCCCTTTGCCAATTCCTCAAGAACAGCCTTAGCGAAAGGCTTCTTGAAGGGAAAGATGTAACTCTGTGAGATGAATTAACAGAACACAGAGCAGTTTCTCAGAAAGCTTCTTTCCAGTTTTGAACGGAAGATATTTCCTTTTTCACCATAGCCCTCTATGGGCTTCCAAATATCCCTTTGCCAATTCCTCAAGAACAGCCTTAGCGAAAGGCTTCTTGAAGGGAAAGATGTAACTCTGTGAGATGAATTAACAGAACACAGAGCAGTTTCTCAGAAAGCTTCTTTCCAGTTTTGAACGGAAGATATTTCCTTTTTCACAATAGCCCTCTATGGGCTTCCAAATATCCCTTTGCCAATTCCACAAGAACAGCCTTAGCGAAAGGCTTCTTGAAGGGAAAGATGTAACTCTGTGAGATGAATTAACAGAACATAGAACAGTTTCTCAAAAAGCTTCTTTCCAGTTTTGAACGGAAGAAATTTCCTTTTTCACCATAGCCCTCTATGGGCTTCCAAATATCCCTTTGCCAATTGCACAAGAACAGCCTTAGCGAAAGGCTTCTTCAAGGGAAATATGTAACTCTGTGAGATGAATTAACAGAACACAGAGCAGTTTCTCAGAAAGATTCTTTCCAGTTTTGAACGGAAGATATTTCCTTTTTCACCATAGCCCTCTATGGGCTTCCAAATATCCCTTTGCCAATTCCACAAGAACAGCCTTAGCGAAAGGCTTCTTGAAGGGAAAGAGGTAACTCCGTGAGATGAATTAACAGAACACAGAGCAGTTTCTCAGAAAGCTTCTTTCCAGTTTTGAACGGAAGATATTTCCTTTTTCACCATAGCCCTCTATGGGCTTCCAAATATCCCTTTGCCAATTCCACAAGAACAACCTTAGCGAAAGGTTTCTTGAAGAGAAAGATGTAACTCTGTGAGATGAATTAACAGAACACAGAGCAGTTTCTCAGAAAGCTCCTTTCCAGTTTTGAACGGAAGATATTTCCTTTTTCACCATAGCCCTCTATGGGCTTCCAAATATCCCTTTGCCAATTCCACAAGAACAGCCTTAGCGAAAGGCTTCTTGAAGGGAAAGATGTAACTCTGTGAGATGAATTAACAGAACATAGAACAGTTTCTCAAAAAGCTTCTTTCCAGTTTTGAACGGAAGAAATTTCCTTTTTCACCATAGCCCTCTATGGGCTTCCAAATATCCCTTTGCCAATTGCACAAGAACAGCCTTAGCGAAAGGCTTCTTTAAGGGAAATATGTAACTCTGTGAGATGAATTAAAGAACACAGAGCAGTTTCTCAGAAAGATTCTTTCCAGTTTTGAACGGAAGATATTTCCTTTTTCACCATAGCCCTCTATGGGCTTCCAAATATCCCTTTGCCAATTCCACAAGAACAGCCTTAGCGAAAGGCTTCTTGAAGGGAAAGAGGTAACTCCGTGAGATGAATTAACAGAACACAGAGCAGTTTCTCAGAAAGCTTCTTTCCAGTTTTGAACGGAAGATATTTCCTTTTTCACCATAGCCCTCTATGGGCTTCCAAATATCCCTTTGCCAATTCCACAAGAACAACCTTAGCGAAAGGTTTCTTGAAGAGAAAGATGTAACTCTGTGAGATGAATTAACAGAACACAGAGCAGTTTCTCAGAAAGCTCCTTTCCAGTTTTGAACGGAAGATATTTCCTTTTTCACCATAGCCCTCTATGGGCTTCCAAATATCCCTTTGCCAATTCCACAAGAACAGCCTTAGCGAAAGGCTTCTTGAAGGGAAAGATGTAACTCTGTGAGATGAATTAACAGAACACTGAGCAGTCTCTCAGAAAGCTTCTTTCCATTTTTGAACGGAAGATATTTCCTTTTTCACCATAGCCCTGTATGGGCTTCCAAATATCCCTTTGCCAATTCCACAAGAACAGCCTTAGCGAAAGGCTTCTTGAAGGGAAAGATGTAACTCTGTGAGATGAATTAACAGAACACGGAACAGTTTCTCACAAAGCTTGTTTCCCGTTTTGAACGGAAGATATTTCCTTTTTCACCATAGCCCCCAATGGGCTAGCAAATATCCCTTTACCAATTCCCCAAGAACAGCCGTAGCGAAAGGCTTCTTGAAGGGAAAGATGTAACTCTGTGAGATGAATTTACAGAACACAGAGCAGTTTCTCAGAAAGCCTCTTTCCAGTATTGAACGGAAGATATTTCCTTTTTCACCATAGCCCTCTATGGGCTTCCAAATATCCCTTTGCCAATTCCACAAGAACAGCCTTAGCGAAAGGCTTCTTGAAGGGAAAGATGTAACTCTGTGAGATGAATTAACAGAACACAGAGCAGTTTCTCACAAAGCTTCTTTCCAGTTTTGAACGGAAGATATTTCGTTTTTCAATATAGCCCTCTATGGGCTTCCAAATATCCCTTTGCCAATTCCACAAGAACAGCATTAGCGAAAGGCTTCTTGAAGGGAAAGATGTAACTCTGTGAGATGAATTAACAGAACATACAACAGTTTCTTAGAAAGCTTCTTTCCAGTTTTGAACGGAAGATATTTCCTTCTTCACCATAGCCCTCTGTGGGCTTCCAAATATCCCTTTGCCAATTCCCCAAAAACAGCCTTAGCGAAAGGCTTCTTGAAAGGAAAGATGTAACTCTGTGAGATGAATTAACAGAACACAGAGCAGTTTCTCTGAAAGCTTCTTTCCAGTGTTGAACGGAAGATATTTCCTTTTTCACCATAGCCCTCTATGGGCTTCCAAATATCCCTTTGCCAATTCCACAAGAACAGCCTTAGCGAAAAGCTTCTTGAAGGGAAAGATGTAACTCTGTGAGATGAATTAACAGAACACAGAACAGTTTCTCAGAAAGCTTCTTTCCAGTTTTGAACGGAAGATATTTCCTTTTTCACCATAGCCCTCTATGGGCTTCCAAGTATCCCTTTGCCAATTCCACAAGAACAGCCTTAGCGAAAGGCTTCTTGAAGGAAAAGATGTAACTCTGTGAGATGAATTAACAGAACACAGAGCAGTTTCTCAGAAAGCTTCTTTCCAGTTTTGAACGGAAGATATTTCCTTTTTCACCATAGCCCTCTATGGGCTTCCAAATATCCCTTTGCCAATTCAACAAGAACAGCCTTAGCGAAAGGCTTCTTGAAGGGAAAGATGTAACTCTGTGAGATGAATTAACAGAACAGAGAGCAGTTTCTCAGAAAGCTTCTTTCCAGTTTTGAACGAAAGATATTTCCTTTTTCACCATAGCCCTCTATGGGCTTCCAAATATCCCTTTGCCAATTCCACAAGAACAGCCTTAGCGAAAGGCTTCTTGAGGGAAAAGATGTAAATCTGTGAGATGAATTAACAGAACACAGAGCAGTTTCTCAGAAAGCTTCTTTCCAGTTTTGAACGGAAGATATTTCCTTTTTCACCATAGCCCTCTATGGGCTTCCAAATATCCCTTTGCCAATTCCTCAAGAACAGCCTTAGCGAAAGGCTTCTTGAAGGGAAAGATGTAACTCTGTGAGATGAATTAACAGAACACAGAGCAGTTTCTCAGAAAGCTTCTTTCCAGTTTTGAACGGAAGATATTTCCTTTTTCACCATAGCCCTCTATGGGCTTCCAAATATCCCTTTGCCAATTCCTCAAGAACAGCCTTAGCGAAAGGCTTCTTGAAGGGAAAGATGTAACTCTGTGAGATGAATTAACAGAACACAGAGCAGTTTCTCAGAAAGCTTCTTTCCAGTTTTGAACGGAAGATATTTCCTTTTTCACAATAGCCCTCTATGGGCTTCCAAATATCCCTTTGCCAATTCCACAAGAACAGCCTTAGCGAAAGGCTTCTTGAAGGGAAAGATGTAACTCTGTGAGATGAATTAACAGAACATAGAACAGTTTCTCAAAAAGCTTCTTTCCAGTTTTGAACGGAAGAAATTTCCTTTTTCACCATAGCCCTCTATGGGCTTCCAAATATCCCTTTGCCAATTGCACAAGAACAGCCTTAGCGAAAGGCTTCTTCAAGGGAAATATGTAACTCTGTGAGATGAATTAACAGAACACAGAGCAGTTTCTCAGAAAGATTCTTTCCAGTTTTGAACGGAAGATATTTCCTTTTTCACCATAGCCCTCTATGGGCTTCCAAATATCCCTTTGCCAATTCCACAAGAACAGCCTTAGCGAAAGGCTTCTTGAAGGGAAAGAGGTAACTCCGTGAGATGAATTAACAGAACACAGAGCAGTTTCTCAGAAAGCTTCTTTCCAGTTTTGAACGGAAGATATTTCCTTTTTCACCATAGCCCTCTATGGGCTTCCAAATATCCCTTTGCCAATTCCACAAGAACAACCTTAGCGAAAGGTTTCTTGAAGAGAAAGATGTAACTCTGTGAGATGAATTAACAGAACACAGAGCAGTTTCTCAGAAAGCTCCTTTCCAGTTTTGAACGGAAGATATTTCCTTTTTCACTATAGCCCTCTATGGGCTTCCAAATATCCCTTTGCCAATTCCACAAGAACAGCCTTAGCGAAAGGCTTCCTGAAGGGAAAGATGTAACTCTGTGAGATGAATTAACAGAACATAGAACAGTTTCTCAAAAAGCTTCTTTCCAGTTTTGAACGGAAGAAATTTCCTTTTTCACCATAGCCCTCTATGGGCTTCCAAATATCCCTTTGCCAATTGCACAAGAACAGCCTTAGCGAAAGGCTTCTTCAAGGGAAATATGTAACTCTGTGAGATGAATTAACAGAACACAGAGCAGTTTCTCAGAAAGATTCTTTCCAGTTTTGAACGGAAGATATTTCCTTTTTCACCATAGCCCTCTATGGGCTTCCAAATATCCCTTTGCCAATTCCACAAGAACAGCCTTAGCGAAAGGCTTCTTGAAGGGAAAGAGGTAACTCCGTGAGGTGAATTAACAGAACACAGAGCAGTTTCTCAGAAAGCTTCTTTCCAGTTTTGAACGGAAGATATTTCCTTTTTCACCATAGCCCTCTATGGGCTTCCAAATATCCCTTTGCCAATTCCACAAGAACAACCTTAGCGAAAGGTTTCTTGAAGAGAAAGATGTAACTCTGTGAGATGAATTAACAGAACACGGAACAGTTTCTCACAAAGCTTGTTTCCAGTTTTGAACGGAAGATATTTCCTTTTTCACCATAGCCCTCTATGGGCTCCCAAATATCCCTTTACCAATTCCCCAAGAACAGCCATAGCGAAAGGCTTCTTGAAGGGAAAGATGTAACTCTGTGAGATGAATTTACAGAACACAGAGCAGTTTCTCAGAAAGCTTCTTTCCAGTTTTGAACGGAAGATATTTCCTTTTTCACCATAGCCCTCTAGGGGTTCCAAATATCCCTTTGCCAATTCCCCAAGAACAGCCTTAGCGAAAGACTTCTTGAAGGGAAAGATGTAACTCTGTGAGATGAATTAACAGAACACAGAGCAGTTTCTCAGAAAGCTTCTTTCCAGTTTTGAACGGAAGATATTTCCTTTTTCACCATAGCCCTCTATGGGCTTCCAAATATCCCTTTGCCAATTCCACAAGAACAGCCTTAGCGAAAGGCTTCTTGAAGGGAAAGATGTAACTCTGTGAGATGAATTAACAGAACACAGAGCAGTTTCTCAGAAAGCTTCTTTCCAGTTTTGAAAGGAAGATATTTCCTTTTTCACCATAGCCCTCAATGGGCTTCCAAATATCCCTTTGCCAATTCCACAAGAACAGCCTTAGCAAAGGCTTCTTGAAGGGAAAGATGTAACTCTGTGAGATGAATTAACAGAACACAGAGCAGTTTCTCAGAAAGCTTCTTTCCAGTTTTGAACGGAAGATATTTCCTTTTTCACCATAGCCCTCTATGGGCTTCCAAATATCCCTTTGCCAATTCCACAAGAACAGCCTTAGCGAAAGGCTTCTTGAAGGAAAAGATGTATCTCTGTGAGATGAATTAACAGTACACAGAGCAGTTTCTCAGAAAGCTTCCTTCCAGTTTTGAACGGAAGGTATTTCCTTTTTCACCATAGCCCTCTATGGGCTTCCAAATATCCCTCTGCCAATTCCACAAGAACAGCCTTAGCGAAAGACTTCTTGAAGGGAAAGATGTAACTCTGTGAGATGAATTAACAGAACACAGAGCAGTTTCTCAGAAAGCTTCTTTCCAGTTTTGAATGGAAGATATTTCCTTTTTCACCATAGCCCTCTATGGGCTTCCAAATATCGCTTTGCCAATTCCACAAGAACAGCCTTAGCGAAAGGCTTCTTGAAGTTAAAGATGTAACTCTGTGAGATGAATTAACAGAACACAGAGCAGTTTCTCAGAAAGCTTCTTTCCAGTTTTGAACGGAAGATATTTCCTTTTTCACCATAGCCCTCTATGGGCTTCCAAATATCCCTTTGCCAATTCCACAAGAACAGCCTTACCGAAAGGCTTCTTGAAGTTAAAGATGTAACTCTGTGAGATGAATTAACAGAACACAGAGCAGTTTCTCAGAAAGCTTCTTTCCAGTTTTGAACGGAAGATATTTCCTTTTTCACCATAGCCCTCTAAGGGCTTCCAAATATCAATTTGCCAATTCCACAAGAACAGCCTTAGCTAAAGGCTTCTTGAAGGGAAAGATGTAACTCTGTGAGATGAATTAACAGAACACAGAACAGTTTCTCAGAAAGCTTCTTTCCAGTTTTGAACGGAAGATATTTCCTTTTTCACCATAGCCCTCTATGGGCTTCCAAGTATCCCTTTGCCAATTCCACAAGAACAGCCTTAGCGAAAGGCTTCTTGAAGGAAAAGATGTAACTCTGTGAGATGAATTAACAGAACACAGAGCAGTTTCTCAGAAAGCTTCTTTCCAGTTTTGAACGGAAGATATTTCCTTTTTCACCATAGCCCTCTATGGGCTTCCAAATATCCCTTTGCCAATTCAACAAGAACAGCCTTAGCGAAAGGCTTCTTGAAGGGAAAGATGTAACTCTGTGAGATGAATTAACAGAACACAGAGCAGTTTCTCAGAAAGCTTCTTTCCAGTTTTGAACGGAAGATATTTCCTTTTTCACCATAGCCCTCTATGGGCTTCCAAATATCCCTTTGCCAATTCCACAAGAACAGCCTTAGCGAAAGGCTTCTTGAGGGAAAAGATGTAAATCTGTGAGATGAATTAACAGAACACAGAGCAGTTTCTCAGAAAACTTCTTTCCAGTTTTGAACGGAAGATATTTCCTTTTTCACCATGGCCCTCTATGGGCTTCCAAATATCCCTTTGCCAATTCCTCAAGAACAGCCTTAGCGAAAGGCTTCTTGAAGGGAAAGATGTAACTCTGTGAGATGAATTAACAGAACACAGAGCAGTTTCTCAGAAAGCTTCTTTCCAGTTTTGAACGGAAGATATTTCCTTTTTCACCATAGCCCTCTATGGGCTTCCAAATATCCCTTTGCCAATTCCACAAGAACAGCCTTAGCGAAAGGCTTCTTGAAGGGAAAGATGTAACTCTGTGAGATGAATTAACAGAACATAGAACAGTTTCTCAAAAAGCTTCTTTCCAGTTTTGAACGGAAGAAATTTCCTTTTTCACCATAGCCCTCTATGGGCTTCCAAATATCCCTTTGCCAATTGCACAAGAACAGCCTTAGCGAAAGGCTTCTTCAAGGGAAATATGTAACTCTGTGAGATGAATTAACAGAACACAGAGCAGTTTCTCAGAAAGATTCTTTCCAGTTTTGAACGGAAGATATTTCCTTTTTCACCATAGCCCTCTATGGGCTTCCAAATATCCCTTTGCCAATTCCACAAGAACAGCCTTAGCGAAAGGCTTCTTGAAGGGAAAGAGGTAACTCCGTGAGATGAATTAACAGAACACAGAGCAGTTTCTCAGAAAGCTTCTTTCCAGTTTTGAACGGAAGATATTTCCTTTTTCACCATAGCCCTCTATGGGCTTCCAAATATCCCTTTGCCAATTCCACAAGAACAACCTTAGCGAAAGGTTTCTTGAAGAGAAAGATGTAACTCTGTGAGATGAATTAACAGAACACAGAGCAGTTTCTCAGAAAGCTCCTTTCCAGTTTTGAACGGAAGATATTTCCTTTTTCACCATAGCCCTCTATGGGCTTCCAAATATCCCTTTGCCAATTCCACAAGAACAGCCTTAGCGAAAGGCTTCTTGAAGGGAAAGATGTAACTCTGTGAGATGAATTAACAGAACATAGAACAGTTTCTCAAAAAGCTTCTTTCCAGTTTTGAACGGAAGAAATTTCCTTTTTCACCATAGCCCTCTATGGTCTTCCAAATATCCCTTTGCCAATTGCACAAGAACAGCCTTAGCGAAAGGCTTCTTCAAGGGAAATATGTAACTCTGTGAGATGAATTAACAGAACACAGAGCAGTTTCTCAGAAAGATTCTTTCCAGTTTTGAACGGAAGATATTTCCTTTTTCACCATAGCCCTCTATGGGCTTCCAAATATCCCTTTGCCAATTCCACAAGAACAGCCTTAGCGAAAGGCTTCTTGAAGGGAAAGAGGTAACTCCGTGAGATGAATTAACAGAACACAGAGCAGTTTCTCAGAAAGCTTCTTTCCAGTTTTGAACGGAAGATATTTCCTTTTTCACCATAGCCCTCTATGGGCTTCCAAATATCCCTTTGCCAATTCCACAAGAACAACCTTAGCGAAAGGTTTCTTGAAGAGAAAGATGTAACTCTGTGAGATGAATTAACAGAACACAGAGCAGTTTCTCAGAAAGCTCCTTTCCAGTTTTGAACGGAAGATATTTCCTTTTTCACCATAGCCCTCTATGGGCTTCCAAATATCCCTTTGCCAATTCCACAAGAACAGCCTTAGCGAAAGGCTTCTTGAAGGGAAAGATGTAACTCTGTGAGATGAATTAACAGAACACTGAGCAGTCTCTCAGAAAGCTTCTTTCCATTTTTGAACGGAAGATATTTCCTTTTTCACCATAGCCCTGTATGGGCTTCCAAATATCCCTTTGCCAATTCCACAAGAACAGCCTTAGCGAAAGGCTTCTTGAAGGGAAAGATGTAACTCTGTGAGATGAATTAACAGAACACGGAACAGTTTCTCACAAAGCTTGTTTCCAGTTTTGAATGGAAGATATTTCCTTTTTCACCATAGCCCTCTATGGGCTCCCAAATATCCCTTTACCAATTCCCCAAGAACAGCCATAGCGAAAGGCTTCTTGAAGGGAAAGATGTAACTCTGTGAGATGAATTTACAGAACACAGAGCAGTTTCTCAGAAAGCTTCTTTCCAGTTTTGAACGGAAGATATTTCCTTTTTCACCATAGCCCTCTAGGGGTTCCAAATATCCCTTTGCCAATTCCCCAAGAACAGCCTTAGCGAAAGACTTCTTGAAGGGAAAGATGTAACTCTGTGAGATGAATTAACAGAACACAGAGCAGTTTCTCAGAAAGCTTCTTTCCAGTTTTGAACGGAAGATATTTCCTTTTTCACCATAGCCCTCTATGGGCTTCCAAATATCCCTTTGCCAATTCCACAAGAACAGCCTTAGCGAAAGGCTTCTTGAAGGGAAAGATGTAACTCTGTGAGATGAATTAACAGAACACAGAGCAGTTTCTCAGAAAGCTTCTTTCCAGTTTTGAAAGGAAGATATTTCCTTTTTCACCATAGCCCTCAATGGGCTTCCAAATATCCCTTTGCCAATTCCACAAGAACAGCCTTAGCAAAGGCTTCTTGAAGGGAAAGATGTAACTCTGTGAGATGAATTAACAGAACACAGAGCAGTTTCTCAGAAAGCTTCTTTCCAGTTTTGAACGGAAGATATTTCCTTTTTCACCATAGCCCTCTATGGGCTTCCAAATATCCCTTTGCCAATTCCACAAGAACAGCCTTAGCGAAAGGCTTCTTGAAGGAAAAGATGTATCTCTGTGAGATGAATTAACAGTACACAGAGCAGTTTCTCAGAAAGCTTCCTTCCAGTTTTGAACGGAAGGTATTTCCTTTTTCACCATAGCCCTCTATGGGCTTCCAAATAACCCTCTGCCAATTCCACAAGAACAGCCTTAGCGAAAGACTTCTTGAAGGGAAAGATGTAACTCTGTGAGATGAATTAACAGAACACAGAGCAGTTTCTCAGAAAGCTTCTTTCCAGTTTTGAATGGAAGATATTTCCTTTTTCACCATAGCCCTCTATGGGCTTCCAAATATCGCTTTGCCAATTCCACAAGAACAGCCTTAGCGAAAGGCTTCTTGAAGTTAAAGATGTAACTCTGTGAGATGAATTAACAGAACACAGAGCAGTTTCTCAGAAAGCTTCTTTCCAGTTTTGAACGGAAGATATTTCCTTTTTCACCATAGCCCTCTATGGGCTTCCAAATATCCCTTTGCCAATTCCACAAGAACAGCCTTACCGAAAGGCTTCTTGAAGTTAAAGATGTAACTCTGTGAGATGAATTAACAGAACACAGAGCAGTTTCTCAGAAAGCTTCTTTCCAGTTTTGAACGGAAGATATTTCCTTTTTCACCATAGCCCTCTAAGGGCTTCCAAATATCAATTTGCCAATTCCACAAGAACAGCCTTAGCGAAAGGCTTCTTGAAGGGAAAGATGTAACTCTGCGAGATGAATTAACAGAACACAGAACAGTTTCTCAGAAAGCTTCTTTCCAGTTTTGAACGGAAGATATTTCCTTTTTCACCTTAGCCCTCTATGGGCTTCCAAGTATCCCTTTGCCAATTCCACAAGAACAGCCTTAGCGAAAGGCTTCTTGAAGGAAAAGATGTAACTCTGTGAGATGAATTAACAGAACACAGAGCAGTTTCTCAGAAAGCTTCTTTCCAGTTTTGAACGGAAGATATTTCCTTTTTCACCATAGCCCTCTATGGGCTTCCAAATATCCCTTTGCCAATTCAACAAGAACAGCCTTAGCGAAAGGCTTCTTGAAGGGAAAGATGTAACTCTGTGAGATGAATTAACAGAACACAGAGCAGTTTCTCAGAAAGCATCTTTCCAGTTTTGAACGGAAGATATTTCCTTTTTCACCATAGCCCTCTATGGGCTTCCAAATATCCCTTTGCCAATTCCACAAGAACAGCCTTAGCGAAAGGCTTCTTGAGGGAAAAGATGTAAATCTGTGAGATGAATTAACAGAACACAGAGCAGTTTCTCAGAAAGCTTCTTTCCAGTTTTGAACGGAAGATATTTCCTTTTTCACCATGGCCCTCTATGGGCTTCCAAATATCCCTTTGCCAATTCCTCAAGAACAGCCTTAGCGAAAGGCTTCTTGAAGGGAAAGATGTAACTCTGTGAGATGAATTAACAGAACACAGAGCAGTTTCTCAGAAAGCTTCTTTCCAGTTTTGAACGGAAGATATTTCCTTTTTCACCATAGCCCTCTATGGGCTTCCAAATATCCCTTTGCCAATTCCACAAGAACAGCCTTAGCGAAAGGCTTCTTGAAGGGAAAGATGTAACTCTGTGAGATGAATTAACAGAACATAGAACAGTTTCTCAAAAAGCTTCTTTCCAGTTTTGAACGGAAGAAATTTCCTTTTTCACCATAGCCCTCTATGGGCTTCCAAATATCCCTTTGCCAATTGCACAAGAACAGCCTTAGCGAAAGGCTTCTTCAAGGGAAATATGTAACTCTGTGAGATGAATTAACAGAACACAGAGCAGTTTCTCAGAAAGATTCTTTCCAGTTTTGAACGGAAGATATTTCCTTTTTCACCATAGCCCTCTATGGGCTTCCAAATATCCCTTTGCCAATTCCACAAGAACAGCCTTAGCGAAAGGCTTCTTGAAGGGAAAGAGGTAACTCCGTGAGATGAATTAACAGAACACAGAGCAGTTTCTCAGAAAGCTTCTTTCCAGTTTTGAACGGAAGATATTTCCTTTTTCACCATAGCCCTCTATGGGCTTCCAAATATCCCTTTGCCAATTCCACAAGAATAACCTTAGCGAAAGGTTTCTTGAAGAGAAAGATGTAACTCTGTGAGATGAATTAACAGAACACAGAGCAGTTTCTCAGAAAGCTCCTTTCCAGTTTTGAACGGAAGATATTTCCTTTTTCACCATAGCCCTCTATGGGCTTCCAAATATCCCTTTGCCAATTCCACAAGAACAGCCTTAGCAAAGGCTTCTTGAAGGGAAAGATGTAACTCTGTGAGATGAATTAACAGAACACAGAGCAGTTTCTCAGAAAGCTTCTTTCCAGTTTTGAACGGAAGATATTTCCTTTTTCACCATAGCCCTCTATGGGCTTCCAAATATCCCTTTGCCAATTCCACAAGAACAGCCTTAGCGAAAGGCTTCTTGAAGGAAAAGATGTATCTCTGTGAGATGAATTAACAGTACACAGAGCAGTTTCTCAGAAAGCTTCCTTCCAGTTTTGAACGGAAGGTATTTCCTTTTTCACCATAGCCCTCTATGGGCTTCCAAATATCCCTCTGCCAATTCCACAAGAACAGCCTTAGCGAAAGACTTCTTGAAGGGAAAGATGTAACTCTGTGAGATGAATTAACAGAACACAGAGCAGTTTCTCAGAAAGCTTCTTTCCAGTTTTGAATGGAAGATATTTCCTTTTTCACCATAGCCCTCTATGGGCTTCCAAATATCGCTTTGCCAATTCCACAAGAACAGCCTTAGCGAAAGGCTTCTTGAAGTTAAAGATGTAACTCTGTGAGATGAATTAACAGAACACAGAGCAGTTTCTCAGAAAGCTTCTTTCCAGTTTTGAACGGAAGATATTTCCTTTTTCACCATAGCCCTCTATGGGCTTCCAAATATCCCTTTGCCAATTCCACAAGAACAGCCTTACCGAAAGGCTTCTTGAAGTTAAAGATGTAACTCTGTGAGATGAATTAACAGAACACAGAGCAGTTTCTCAGAAAGCTTCTTTCCAGTTTTGAACGGAAGATATTTCCTTTTTCACCATAGCCCTCTAAGGGCTTCCAAATATCAATTTGCCAATTCCACAAGAACAGCCTTAGCGAAAGGCTTCTTGAAGGGAAAGATGTAACTCTGTGAGATGAATTAACAGAACACAGAACAGTTTCTCAGAAAGCTTCTTTCCAGTTTTGAACGGAAGATATTTCCTTTTTCACCTTAGCCCTCTATGGGCTTCCAAGTATCCCTTTGCCAATTCCACAAGAACAGCCTTAGCGAAAGGCTTCTTGAAGGAAAAGATGTAACTCTGTGAGATGAATTAACAGAACACAGAGCAGTTTCTCAGAAAGCTTCTTTCCAGTTTTGAACGGAAGATATTTCCTTTTTCACCATAGCCCTCTATGGGCTTCCAAATATCCCTTTGCCAATTCAACAAGAACAGCCTTAGCGAAAGGCTTCTTGAAGGGAAAGATGTAACTCTGTGAGATGAATTAACAGAACACAGAGCAGTTTCTCAGAAAGCATCTTTCCAGTTTTGAACGGAAGATATTTCCTTTTTCACCATAGCCCTCTATGGGCTTCCAAATATCCCTTTGCCAATTCCACAAGAACAGCCTTAGCGAAAGGCTTCTTGAGGGAAAAGATGTAAATCTGTGAGATGAATTAACAGAACACAGAGCAGTTTCTCAGAAAGCTTCTTTCCAGTTTTGAACGGAAGATATTTCCTTTTTCACCATGGCCCTCTATGGGCTTCCAAATATCCCTTTGCCAATTCCTCAAGAACAGCCTTAGCGAAAGGCTTCTTGAAGGGAAAGATGTAACTCTGTGAGATGAATTAACAGAACACAGAGCAGTTTCTCAGAAAGCTTCTTTCCAGTTTTGAACGGAAGATATTTCCTTTTTCACCATAGCCCTCTATGGGCTTCCAAATATCCCTTTGCCAATTCCACAAGAACAGCCTTAGCGAAAGGCTTCTTGAAGGGAAAGATGTAACTCTGTGAGATGAATTAACAGAACATAGAACAGTTTCTCAAAAAGCTTCTTTCCAGTTTTGAACGGAAGAAATTTCCTTTTTCACCATAGCCCTCTATGGGCTTCCAAATATCCCTTTGCCAATTGCACAAGAACAGCCTTAGCGAAAGGCTTCTTCAAGGGAAATATGTAACTCTGTGAGATGAATTAACAGAACACAGAGCAGTTTCTCAGAAAGATTCTTTCCAGTTTTGAACGGAAGATATTTCCTTTTTCACCATAGCCCTCTATGGGCTTCCAAATATCCCTTTGCCAATTCCACAAGAACAGCCTTAGCGAAAGGCTTCTTGAAGGGAAAGAGGTAACTCCGTGAGATGAATTAACAGAACACAGAGCAGTTTCTCAGAAAGCTTCTTTCCAGTTTTGAACGGAAGATATTTCCTTTTTCACCATAGCCCTCTATGGGCTTCCAAATATCCCTTTGCCAATTCCACAAGAATAACCTTAGCGAAAGGTTTCTTGAAGAGAAAGATGTAACTCTGTGAGATGAATTAACAGAACACAGAGCAGTTTCTCAGAAAGCTCCTTTCCAGTTTTGAACGGAAGATATTTCCTTTTTCACCATAGCCCTCTATGGGCTTCCAAATATCCCTTTGCCAATTCCACAAGAACAGCCTTAGCGAAAGGCTTCTTGAAGGGAAAGATGTAACTCTGTGAGATGAATTAACAGAACACTGAGCAGTTTCTCACAAAGCTTGTTTCCAGTTTTGAACGGAAGATATTTCCTTTTTCACCATAGCCCTCTATGGGCTCCCAAATATCCCTTTACCAATTCCCCAAGAACAGCCTTAGCGAAAGGCTTCTTGAAGGGAAAGATGTAACTCTGTGAGATGAATTTACAGAACACAGAGCAGTTTCTCAGAAAGCTTCTTTCCAGTTTTGAACGGAAGATATTTCCTTTTTCACCATAGCCCTCTAGGGGTTCCAAATATCCCTTTACCAATTCCCCAAGAACAGCCTTAGCGAAAGGCTTCTTGAAGGGAAAGATGTAACTCTGTGAGATGAATTTACAGAACACAGAGCAGTTTCTCAGAAAGCTTCTTTCCAGTTTTGAACGGAAGATATTTCCTTTTTCACCATAGCCCTCTAGGGGTTCCAAATATCCCTTTGCCAATTCCCCAAGAACAGTCTTAGCGAAAGACTTCTTGAAGGGAAAGATGTAACTCTGTGAGATGAATTAACAGAACACAGAGCAGTTTCTCAGAAAGCTTCTTTCCAGTTTTGAACGGAAGATATTTCCTTTTTCACCATAGCCCTCTATGGGCTTCCAAATATCCCTTTGCCAATTCCACAAGAACAGCCTTAGCGAAAGGCTTCTTGAAGGAAAAGATGTAACTCTGTGAGATGAATTAACAGAACACAGAGCAGTTTCTCAGAAAGCTTCTTTCCAGTTTTGAAAGGAAGATATTTCCTTTTTCACCATAGCCCTCTATGGGCTTCCAAATATCCCTTTGCCAATTCAACAAGAACAGCCTTAGCGAAAGGCTTCTTGAAGGGAAAGATGTAACTCTGTGAGATGAATTAACAGAACACAGAGCAGTTTCTCAGAAAGCTTCTTTCCAGTTTTGAACGGAAGACATTTCCTTTTTCACCATAGCCCTCTATGGGCTTCCAAATATCCCTTTGCCAATTCCACAAGAACAGCCTTAGCGAAAGGCTTCTTGAAGGGAAAGATGTATCTCGGTGAGATGAATTTACAGTACACAGAGCAGTTTCTCAGAAAGCTTCTTTCCAGTTTTGAACGGAAGATATTTCCTTTTTCACCATAGCCCTCTATGGGCTTCCAAATATCCCTTTGCCAATTCCACAAGAACAGCCTTAGCGAAAGGCTTCTTGAAGGGAAAGATGTAACTCTGTGAGATGAATTAACAGAACACAGAGCAGTTTCTCAGAAAGCTTCTTTCCAGTTTTGAACGGAAGATATTTCCTTTTTCACCGTAGCCCTCTATGGGCTTCCAAATATCCCTTTGCCAATTCCACAAGAACAGCCTTAGCGAAAGGCTTCTTGAAGGGAAAGATGTAACTCTGTGAGATGAATTAACAGAACATAGAACAGTTTCTCAAAAAGCTTCTTTCCAGTTTTGAACGGAAGATATTTCCTTTTTCACCATAGCCCTCTATGGGCTTCCAAATATCCCTTTGCCAATTCCACAAGAACAACCTTAGCGAAAGGTTTCTTGAAGGGAAAGATGTAACTCTGTGAGATGAATTAACAGAACACAGAGCAGTTTCTCAGAAAGCTTCTTTCCAGTTTTGAACGGAAGATATTTCCTTTTTCACTATAGCCCTCTATGGGCTTCCAAATATCCCTTTGCCAATTCCACAAGAACAGCCTTAGCGAAAGGCTTCTTGAAGTTAAAGATGTAACTCTGTGAGATGAATTAACAGAACACAGAGCAGTTTCTCAGAAAGCTTCTTTCCAGTTTTGAACGGAAGATATTTCCTTTTTCACCATAGCCCTCTATGGGCTTCCAAATATCCCTTTGCCAATTCCACAAGAACAGCCTTACCGAAAGGCTTCTTGAAGTTAAAGATGTAACTCTGTGAGATGAATTAACAGAACACAGAGCAGTTTCTCAGAAAGCTTCTTTCCAGTTTTGAACGGACGATATTTCCTTTTTCACCATAGCCCTCTAAGGGCTTCCAAATATCAATTTGCCAATTCCACAAGAACAGCCTTAGCGAAAGGCTTCTTGAAGGGAAAGATGTAACTCTGTGAGATGAATTAACAGAACACAGAACAGTTTCTCAGAAAGCTTCTTTCCAGTTTTCAACGGAAGATATTTCCTTTTTCACCATAGCCCTCTATGGGCTTCCAAATATCCATTTGCCAATTCCACAAGAACAGCCTTAGCGAAAGGCTTCTTGAAGGGAAAGATGTAACTCTGTGAGATGAATTAACAGAACACAGAGCAGTTTCTCAGAAAGCTTCTTTCCAGTTTTGAACGGAAGACATTTCCTTTTTCACCATAGCCCTCTATGGGCTTCCAAATATCCCTTTGCCAATTCCACAAGAACAGCCTTAGCGAAAGGCTTCTTGAAGGGAAAGATGTAACTCTGTGAGATGAATTAACAGAACACGGAACAGTTTCTCACAAAGCTTGTTTCCGGTTTTGAACGGAAGATATTTCCTTTTTCACCATAGCCCTCTATGGGCTTCCAAATATCCCTTTGCCATTTCCACAAGAACAGCCTCAGCGAAAGGCTTCTTGAATGGAAAGATGTAACTCTGTGAGATGAATTAACAGAACACAGAGCAGTTTCTCAGAAAGCTTCTTTCCAGTTTTGAACGGAATATATTTCCTTTTTCACCATAGCCCTCTATGGGCTTACAAATATCCCTTTGCCAATTCCACAAGAACAGCCTTAGCGAAAGGCTTCTTGAAGGGAAAGATGTAACTCTGTGAGATGAATTAACAGAACACAGAGCAGTTTCTCAGAAAGCTTCTTTCCAGTTTTGAACGGAAGATATTTCCTTTTTCACCATAGCCCTCTATGGGCTTCCAAATATCCCTTTGCCAATTCCCCAATAACAGCCTTAGCGAAAGGCTTCTTGAAGGGAAAGATGTAACTCTGTGAGATGAATTAACAGAACACAGAGCAGTTTCTCAGAAAGCTTCTTTCCAGTTTTCAACGGAAGATATTTCCTTTTTCACCATAGCCCTCTATGGGCTTCCAAATATCCCTTTGCCAATTCCACAAGAACAGCCTTAGCGAAAGGCTTCTTGAAGGGAAAGATGTAACTCTGTGAGATGAATTAACAGAACACTGAGCAGTCTCTCAGAAAGCTTCTTTCCATTTTTGAACGGAAGATATTTCCTTTTTCACCATAGCCCTGTATGGGCTTCCAAATATCCCTTTGCCAATTCCACAAGAACAGCCTTAGCGAAAGGCTTCTTGAAGGGAAAGATGTAACTCTGTGAGATGAATTAACAGAACACGGAACAGTTTCTCACAAAGCTTGTTTCCCGTTTTGAACGGAAGATATTTCCTTTTTCACCATAGCCCCCAATGGGCTAGCAAATATCCCTTTACCAATTCCCCAAGAACAGCCGTAGCGAAAGGCTTCTTGAAGGGAAAGATGTAACTCTGTGAGATGAATTTACAGAACACAGAGCAGTTTCTCAGAAAGCCTCTTTCCAGTATTGAACGGAAGATATTTCCTTTTTCACCATAGCCCTCTATGGGCTTCCAAATATCCCTTTGCCAATTCCACAAGAACAGCCTTAGCGAAAGGCTTCTTGTAGGGAAAGATGTAACTCTGTGAGATGAATTAACAGAACACAGAGCAGTTTCTCAGAAAGCTTCTTTCCAGTTTTGAACGGAAGATATTTCGTTTTTCACCATAGCCCTCTATGGGCTTCCAAATATCCCTTTGCCAATTCCACAAGAACAGCATTAGCGAAAGGCTTCTTGAAGGGAAAGATGTAACTCTGTGAGATGAATTAACAGAACATACAACAGTTTCTTAGAAAGCTTCTTTCCAGTTTTGAACGGAAGATATTTCCTTCTTCACCATAGCCCTCTGTGGGCTTCCAAATATCCCTTTGCCAATTCCCCAAAAACAGCCTTAGCGAAAGGCTTCTTGAAAGGAAAGATGTAACTCTGTGAGATGAATTAACAGAACACAGAGCAGTTTCTCTGAAAGCTTCTTTCCAGTGTTGAACGGAAGATATTTCCTTTTTCACCATAGCCCTCTATGGGCTTCCAAATATCCCTTTGCCAATTCCACAAGAACAGCCTTAGCGAAAAGCTTCTTGAAGGGAAAGATGTAACTCTGTGAGATGAATTAACAGAACACAGAACAGTTTCTCAGAAAGCTTCTTTCCAGTTTTGAACGGAAGATATTTCCTTTTTCACCATAGCCCTCTATGGGCTTCCAAGTATCCCTTTGCCAATTCCACAAGAACAGCCTTAGCGAAAGGCTTCTTGAAGGAAAAGATGTAACTCTGTGAGATGAATTAACAGAACACAGAGCAGTTTCTCAGAAAGCTTCTTTCCAGTTTTGAACGGAAGATATTTCCTTTTTCACCATAGCCCTCTATGGGCTTCCAAATATCCCTTTGCCAATTCAACAAGAACAGCCTTAGCGAAAGGCTTCTTGAAGGGAAAGATGTAACTCTGTGAGATGAATTAACAGAACACAGAGCAGTTTCTCAGAAAGCTTCTTTCCAGGTTGAACGGAAGATATTTCCTTTTTCACCATAGCCCTCTATGGGCTTCCAAATATCCCTTTGCCAATTCCACAAGAACAGCCTTAGCGAAAGGCTTCTTGAGGGAAAAGATGTAAATCTGTGAGATGAATTAACAGAACACAGAGCAGTTTCTCAGAAAGCTTCTTTCCAGTTTTGAACGGAAGATATTTCCTTTTTCACCATAGCCCTCTATGGGCTTCCAAATATCCCTTTGCCAATTCCTCAAGAACAGCCTTAGCGAAAGGCTTCTTGAAGGGAAAGATGTAACTCTGTGAGATGAATTAACAGAACACAGAGCAGTTTCTCAGAAAGCTTCTTTCCAGTTTTGAACGGAAGATATTTCCTTTTTCACCGTGGCCCTCTATGGGCTTCCAAATATCCCTTTGCCAATTCCTCAAGAACAGCCTTAGCGAAAGGCTTCTTGAAGGGAAAGATGTAAATCTGTGAGATGAATTAACAGAACACAGAGCAGTTTCTCAGAAAGCTTCTTTCCAGTTTTGAACGGAAGATATTTCCTTTTTCACCATAGCCCTCTATGGGCTTCCAAATATCCCTTTGCCAATTCCACAAGAACAGCCTTAGCGAAAGGCTTCTTGAAGGGAAAGATGTAACTCTGTGAGATGAATTAACAGAACATAGAACAGTTTCTCAAAAAGCTTCTTTCCAGTTTTGAACGGAAGAAATTTCCTTTTTCACCATAGCCCTCTATGGGCTTCCAAATATCCCTTTGCCAATTGCACAAGAACAGCCTTAGCGAAAGGCTTCTTCAAGGGAAATATGTAACTCTGTGAGATGAATTAACAGAACACAGAGCAGTTTCTCAGAAAGATTCTTTCCAGTTTTGAACGGAAGATATTTCCTTTTTCACCATAGCCCTCTATGGGCTTCCAAATATCCCTTTGCCAATTCCACAAGAACAGCCTTAGCGAAAGGCTTCTTGAAGGGAAAGAGGTAACTCCGTGAGATGAATTAACAGAACACAGAGCAGTTTCTCAGAAAGCTTCTTTCCAGTTTTGAACGGAAGATATTTCCTTTTTCACCATAGCCCTCTATGGGCTTCCAAATATCCCTTTGCCAATTCCACAAGAACAACCTTAGCGAAAGGTTTCTTGAAGAGAAAGATGTAACTCTGTGAGATGAATTAACAGAACACAGAGCAGTTTCTCAGAAAGCTCCTTTACAGTTTTGAACGGAAGATATTTCCTTTTTCACTATAGCCCTCTATGGGCTTCCAAATATCCCTTTGCCAATTCCACAAGAACAGCCTTAGCGAAAGGCTTCTTGAAGGGAAAGATGTAACTCTGTGAGATGAATTAACAGAACATAGAACAGTTTCTCAAAAAGCTTCTTTCCAGTTTTGAACGGAAGAAATTTCCTTTTTCACCATAGCCCTCTATGGGCTTCCAAATATCCCTTTGCCAATTGCACAAGAACAGCCTTAGCGAAAGGCTTCTTCAAGGGAAATATGTAACTCTGTGAGATGAATTAACAGAACACAGAGCAGTTTCTCAGAAAGATTCTTTCCAGTTTTGAACGGAAGATATTTCCTTTTTCACCATAGCCCTCTATGGGCTTCCAAATATCCCTTTGCCAATTCCACAAGAACAGCCTTAGCGAAAGGCTTCTTGAAGGGAAAGAGGTAACTCCGTGAGATGAATTAACAGAACACAGAGCAGTTTCTCAGAAAGCTTCTTTCCAGTTTTGAACGGAAGATATTTCCTTTTTCACCATAGCCCTCTATGGGCTTCCAAATATCCCTTTGCCAATTCCACAAGAACAACCTTAGCGAAAGGTTTCTTGAAGAGAAAGATGTAACTCTGTGAGATGAATTAACAGAACACAGAGCAGTTTCTCAGAAAGCTCCTTTCCAGTTTTGAACGGAAGATATTTCCTTTTTCACCATAGCCCTCTATGGGCTTCCAAATATCCCTTTGCCAATTCCCAAAGAACAGCCTTAGCGAAAGGCTTCTTGAAGGGAAAGATGTAACTCTGTGAGATGAATTAACAGAACACTGAGCAGTTTCTCAGAAAGCTTCTTTCCATTTTTGAACGGAAGTTATTTCCTTTTTCACCATAGCCCTGTATGGGCTTCCAAATATCCCTTTGCCAATTCCACAAGAACAGCCTTAGCGAAAGGCTTCTTGAAGGGAAAGATGTAACTCTGTGAGATGAATTAACAGAACACGGAACAGTTTCTCACAAAGCTTGTTTCCAGTTTTGAACGGAAGATATTTCCTTTTTCACCATAGCCCTCTATGGGCTCCCAAATATCCCTTTACCAATTCCCCAAGAACAGCCATAGCGAAAGGCTTCTTGAAGGGAAAGATGTAACTCTGTGAGATGAATTTACAGAACACAGAGCAGTTTCTCAGAAAGCTTCTTTCCAGTTTTGAACGGAAGATATTTCCTTTTTCACCATAGCCCTCTAGGGGTTCCAAATATCCCTTTGCCAATTCCCCAAGAACAGCCTTAGCGAAAGACTTCTTGAAGGGAAAGATGTAACTCTGTGAGATGAATTAACAGAACACAGAGCAGTTTCTCAGAAAGCTTCTTTCCAGTTTTGAACGGAAGATATTTCCTTTTTCACCATAGCCCTCTATGGGCTTCCAAATATCCCTTTGCCAATTCCACAAGAACAGCCTTAGCGAAAGGCTTCTTGAAGGGAAAGATGTAACTCTGTGAGATGAATTAACAGAACACAGAGCAGTTTCTCAGAAAGCTTCTTTCCAGTTTTGAAAGGAAGATATTTCCTTTTTCACCATAGCCCTCAATGGGCTTCCAAATATCCCTTTGCCAATTCCACAAGAACAGCCTTAGCAAAGGCTTCTTGAAGGGAAAGATGTAACTCTGTGAGATGAATTAACAGAACACAGAGCAGTTTCTCAGAAAGCTTCTTTCCAGTTTTGAACGGAAGATATTTCCTTTTTCACCATAGCCCTCTATGGGCTTCCAAATATCCCTTTGCCAATTCCACAAGAACAGCCTTAGCGAAAGGCTTCTTGAAGGAAAAGATGTATCTCTGTGAGATGAATTAACAGTACACAGAGCAGTTTCTCAGAAAGCTTCCTTCCAGTTTTGAACGGAAGGTATTTCCTTTTTCACCATAGCCCTCTATGGGCTTCCAAATATCCCTCTGCCAATTCCACAAGAACAGCCTTAGCGAAAGACTTCTTGAAGGGAAAGATGTAACTCTGTGAGATGAATTAACAGAACACAGAGCAGTTTCTCAGAAAGCTTCTTTCCAGTTTTGAATGGAAGATATTTCCTTTTTCACCATAGCCCTCTATGGGCTTCCAAATATCGCTTTGCCAATTCCACAAGAACAGCCTTAGCGAAAGGCTTCTTGAAGTTAAAGATGTAACTCTGTGAGATGAATTAACAGAACACAGAGCAGTTTCTCAGAAAGCTTCTTTCCAGTTTTGAACGGAAGATATTTCCTTTTTCACCATAGCCCTCTATGGGCTTCCAAATATCCCTTTGCCAATTCCACAAGAACAGCCTTACCGAAAGGCTTCTTGAAGTTAAAGATGTAACTCTGTGAGATGAATTAACAGAACACAGAGCAGTTTCTCAGAAAGCTTCTTTCCAGTTTTGAACGGAAGATATTTCCTTTTTCACCATAGCCCTCTAAGGGCTTCCAAATATCAATTTGCCAATTCCACAAGAACAGCCTTAGCGAAAGGCTTCTTGAAGGGAAAGATGTAACTCTGTGAGATGAATTAACAGAACACAGAACAGTTTCTCAGAAAGCTTCTTTCCAGTTTTGAACGGAAGATATTTCCTTTTTCACCATAGCCCTCTATGGGCTTCCAAGTATCCCTTTGCCAATTCCACAAGAACAGCCTTAGCGAAAGGCTTCTTGAAGGAAAAGATGTAACTCTGTGAGATGAATTAACAGAACACAGAGCAGTTTCTCAGAAAGCTTCTTTCCAGTTTTGAACGGAAGATATTTCCTTTTTCACCATAGCCCTCTATGGGCTTCCAAATATCCCTTTGCCAATTCAACAAGAACAGCCTTAGCGAAAGGCTTCTTGAAGGGAAAGATGTAACTCTGTGAGATGAATTAACAGAACACAGAGCAGTTTCTCAGAAAGCTTCTTTCCAGTTTTGAACGGAAGATATTTCCTTTTTCACCATAGCCCTCTATGGGCTTCCAAATATCCCTTTGCCAATTCCACAAGAACAGCCTTAGCGAAAGGCTTCTTGAGGGAAAAGATGTAAATCTGTGAGATGAATTAACAGAACACAGAGCAGTTTCTCAGAAAACTTCTTTCCAGTTTTGAACGGAAGATATTTCCTTTTTCACCATGGCCCTCTATGGGCTTCCAAATATCCCTTTGCCAATTCCTCAAGAACAGCCTTAGCGAAAGGCTTCTTGAAGGGAAAGATGTAACTCTGTGAGATGAATTAACAGAACACAGAGCAGTTTCTCAGAAAGCTTCTTTCCAGTTTTGAACGGAAGATATTTCCTTTTTCACCATAGCCCTCTATGGGCTTCCAAATATCCCTTTGCCAATTCCACAAGAACAGCCTTAGCGAAAGGCTTCTTGAAGGGAAAGATGTAACTCTGTGAGATGAATTAACAGAACATAGAACAGTTTCTCAAAAAGCTTCTTTCCAGTTTTGAACGGAAGAAATTTCCTTTTTCACCATAGCCCTCTATGGGCTTCCAAATATCCCTTTGCCAATTGCACAAGAACAGCCTTAGCGAAAGGCTTCTTCAAGGGAAATATGTAACTCTGTGAGATGAATTAACAGAACACAGAGCAGTTTCTCAGAAAGATTCTTTCCAGTTTTGAACGGAAGATATTTCCTTTTTCACCATAGCCCTCTATGGGCTTCCAAATATCCCTTTGCCAATTCCACAAGAACAGCCTTAGCGAAAGGCTTCTTGAAGGGAAAGATGTAACTCCGTGAGATGAATTAACAGAACACAGAGCAGTTTCTCAGAAAGCTTCTTTCCAGTTTTGAACGGAAGATATTTCCTTTTTCACCATAGCCCTCTATGGGCTTCCAAATATCCCTTTGCCAATTCCACAAGAACAACCTTAGCGAAAGGTTTCTAGAAGAGAAAGATGTAACTCTGTGAGATGAATTAACAGAACACAGAGCAGTTTCTCAGAAAGCTCCTTTCCAGTTTTGAACGGAAGATATTTCCTTTTTCACCATAGCCCTCTATGGGCTTCCAAATATCCCTTTGCCAATTCCACAAGAACAGCCTTAGCGAAAGGCTTCTTGAAGGGAAAGATGTAACTCTCTGAGATGAATTAACAGAACATAGAACAGTTTCTCAAAAAGCTTCTTTCCAGTTTTGAACGGAAGAAATTTCCTTTTTCACCATAGCCCTCTATGGGCTTCCAAATATCCCTTTGCCAATTGCACAAGAACAGCCTTAGCGAAAGGCTTCTTCAAGGGAAATATGTAACTCTGTGAGATGAATTAACAGAACACAGAGCAGTTTCTCAGAAAGATTCTTTCCAGTTTTGAACGGAAGATATTTCCTTTTTCACCATAGCCCTCTATGGGCTTCCAAATATCCCTTTGCCAATTCCACAAGAACAGCCTTAGCGAAAGGCTTCTTGAAGTGAAAGAGGTAACTCCGTGAGATGAATTAACAGAACACAGAGCAGTTTCTCAGAAAGCTTCTTTCCAGTTTTGAAAGGAAGATATTTCCTTTTTCACCATAGCCCTCTATGGGCTTCCAAATATCCCTTTGCCAATTCCACAAGAACAACCTTAGCGAAAGGTTTCTTGAAGAGAAAGATGTAACTCTGTGAGATGAATTAACAGAACACAGAGCAGTTTCTCAGAAAGCTCCTTTCCAGTTTTGAACGGAAGATATTTCCTTTTTCACCATAGCCCTCTATGGGCTTCCAAATATCCCTTTGCCAATTCCACAAGAACAGCCTTAGCGAAAGGCTTCTTGAAGGGAAAGATGTAACTCTGTGAGATGAATTAACAGAACACTGAGCAGTCTCTCAGAAAGCTTCTTTCCATTTTTGAACGGAAGATATTTCCTTTTTCACCATAGCCCTGTATGGGCTTCCAAATATCCCTTTGCCAATTCCACAAGAACAGCCTTAGCGAAAGGCTTCTTGAAGGGAAAGATGTAACTCTGTGAGATGAATTAACAGAACACGGAACAGTTTCTCACAAAGCTTGTTTCCAGTTTTGAACGGAAGATATTTCCTTTTTCACCATAGCCCTCTATGGGCTCCCAAATATCCCTTTACCAATTCCCCAAGAACAGCCATAGCGAAAGGCTTCTTGAAGGGAAAGATGTAACTCTGTGAGATGAATTTACAGAACACAGAGCAGTTTCTCAGAAAGCTTCTTTCCAGTTTTGAACGGAAGATATTTCCTTTTTCACCATAGCCCTCTAGGGGTTCCAAATATCCCTTTGCCAATTCCCCAAGAACAGCCTTAGCGAAAGACTTCTTGAAGGGAAAGATGTAACTCTGTGAGATGAATTAACAGAACACAGAGCAGTTTCTCAGAAAGCTTCTTTCCAGTTTTGAACGGAAGATATTTCCTTTTTCACCATAGCCCTCTATGGGCTTCCAAATATCCCTTTGCCAATTCCACAAGAACAGCCTTAGCGAAAGGCTTCTTGAAGGGAAAGATGTAACTCTGTGAGATGAATTAACAGAACACAGAGCAGTTTCTCAGAAAGCTTCTTTCCAGTTTTGAAAGGAAGATATTTCCTTTTTCACCATAGCCCTCAATGGGCTTCCAAATATCCCTTTGCCAATTCCACAAGAACAGCCTTAGCAAAGGCTTCTTGAAGGGAAAGATGTAACTCTGTGAGATGAATTAACAGAACACAGAGCAGTTTCTCAGAAAGCTTCTTTCCAGTTTTGAACGGAAGATATTTCCTTTTTCACCATAGCCCTCTATGGGCTTCCAAATATCCCTTTGCCAATTCCACAAGAACAGCCTTAGCGAAAGGCTTCTTGAAGGAAAAGATGTATCTCTGTGAGATGAATTAACAGTACACAGAGCAGTTTCTCAGAAAGCTTCCTTCCAGTTTTGAACGGAAGGTATTTCCTTTTTCACCATAGCCCTCTATGGGCTTCCAAATATCCCTCTGCCAATTCCACAAGAACAGCCTTAGCGAAAGACTTCTTGAAGGGAAAGATGTAACTCTGTGAGATGAATTAACAGAACACAGAGCAGTTTCTCAGAAAGCTTCTTTCCAGTTTTGAACGGAAGATATTTCCTTTTTCACCATAGCCCTCTATGGGCTTCCAAATATCGCTTTGCCAATTCCACAAGAACAGCCTTAGCGAAAGGCTTCTTGAAGTTAAAGATGTAACTCTGTGAGATGAATTAACAGAACACAGAGCAGTTTCTCAGAAAGCTTCTTTCCAGTTTTGAACGGAAGATATTTCCTTTTTCACCATAGCCCTCTATGGGCTTCCAAATATCCCTTTGCCAATTCCACAAGAACAGCCTTACCGAAAGGCTTCTTGAAGTTAAAGATGTAACTCTGTGAGATGAATTAACAGAACACAGAGCAGTTTCTCAGAAAGCTTCTTTCCAGTTTTGAACGGAAGATATTTCCTTTTTCACCATAGCCCTCTAAGGGCTTCCAAATATCAATTTGCCAATTCCACAAGAACAGCCTTAGCGAAAGGCTTCTTGAAGGGAAAGATGTAACTCTGTGAGATGAATTAACAGAACACAGAACAGTTTCTCAGAAAGCTTCTTTCCAGTTTTGAACGGAAGATATTTCCTTTTTCACCATAGCCCTCTATGGGCTTCCAAGTATCCCTTTGCCAATTCCACAAGAACAGCCTTAGCGAAAGGCTTCTTGAAGGAAAAGATGTAACTCTGTGAGATGAATTAACAGAACACAGAGCAGTTTCTCAGAAAGCTTCTTTCCAGTTTTGAACGGAAGATATTTCCTTTTTCACCATAGCCCTCTATGGGCTTCCAAATATCCCTTTGCCAATTCAACAAGAACAGCCTTAGCGAAAGGCTTCTTGAAGGGAAAGATGTAACTCTGTGAGATGAATTAACAGAACACAGAGCAGTTTCTCAGAAAGCATCTTTCCAGTTTTGAACGGAAGATATTTCCTTTTTCACCATAGCCCTCTATGGGCTTCCAAATATCCCTTTGCCAATTCCACAAGAACAGCCTTAGCGAAAGGCTTCTTGAGGGAAAAGATGTAAATCTGTGAGATGAATTAACAGAACACAGAGCAGTTTCTCAGAAAGCTTCTTTCCAGTTTTGAACGGAAGATATTTCCTTTTTCACCATGGCCCTCTATGGGCTTCCAAATATCCCTTTGCCAATTCCTCAAGAACAGCCTTAGCGAAAGGCTTCTTGAAGGGAAAGATGTAACTCTGTGAGATGAATTAACAGAACACAGAGCAGTTTCTCAGAAAGCTTCTTTCCAGTTTTGAACGGAAGATATTTCCTTTTTCACCATAGCCCTCTATGGGCTTCCAAATATCCCTTTGCCAATTCCACAAGAACAGCCTTAGCGAAAGGCTTCTTGAAGGGAAAGATGTAACTCTGTGAGATGAATTAACAGAACATAGAACAGTTTCTCAAAAAGCTTCTTTCCAGTTTTGAACGGAAGAAATTTCCTTTTTCACCATAGCCCTCTATGGGCTTCCAAATATCCCTTTGCCAATTGCACAAGAACAGCCTTAGCGAAAGGCTTCTTCAAGGGAAATATGTAACTCTGTGAGATGAATTAACAGAACACAGAGCAGTTTCTCAGAAAGATTCTTTCCAGTTTTGAACGGAAGATATTTCCTTTTTCACCATAGCCCTCTATGGGCTTCCAAATATCCCTTTGCCAATTCCACAAGAACAGCCTTAGCGAAAGGCTTCTTGAAGGGAAAGAGGTAACTCCGTGAGATGAATTAACAGAACACAGAGCAGTTTCTCAGAAAGCTTCTTTCCAGTTTTGAACGGAAGATATTTCCTTTTTCACCATAGCCCTCTATGGGCTTCCAAATATCCCTTTGCCAATTCCACAAGAACAACCTTAGCGAAAGGTTTCTTGAAGAGAAAGATGTAACTCTGTGAGATGAATTAACAGAACACAGAGCAGTTTCTCAGAAAGCTCCTTTCCAGTTTTGAACGGAAGATATTTCCTTTTTCACCATAGCCCTCTATGGGCTTCCAAATATCCCTTTGCCAATTCCACAAGAACAGCCTTAGCGAAAGGCTTCTTGAAGGGAAAGATGTAACTCTGTGAGATGAATTAACAGAACACTGAGCAGTTTCTCAGAAAGCTTCTTTCCAGTTTTGAACGGAAGATATTTCCTTTTTCACCATAGCCCTCTATGGGCTTCCAAATATCCCTTTGCCAATTCCACAAGAACAACCTTAGCGAAAGGTTTCTTGAAGAGAAAGATGTAACTCTGTGAGATGAATTAACAGAACACAGAGCAGTTTCTCAGAAAGCTCCTTTCCAGTTTTGAACGGAAGATATTTCCTTTTTCACCATAGCCCTGTATGGGCTTCCAAATATCCCTTTGCCAATTCCACAAGAACAGCCTTAGCGAAAGGCTTCTTGAAGGGAAAGATGTAACTCTGTGAGATGAATTAACAGAACACGGAACAGTTTCTCACAAAGCTTGTTTCCAGTTTTGAACGGAAGATATTTCCTTTTTCACCATAGCCCTCTATGGGCTCCCAAATATCCCTTTACCAATTCCCCAAGAACAGCCTTAGCGAAAGGCTTCTTGAAGGGAAAGATGTAACTCTGTGAGATGAATTTACAGAACACAGAGCAGTTTCTCAGAAAGCTTCTTTCCAGTTTTGAACGGAAGATATTTCCTTTTTCACCATAGCCCTCTAGGGGTTCCAAATATCCCTTTGCCAATTCCCCAAGAACAGTCTTAGCGAAAGACTTCTTGAAGGGAAAGATGTAACTCTGTGAGATGAATTAACAGAACACAGAGCAGTTTCTCAGAAAGCTTCTTTCCAGTTTTGAACGGAAGATATTTCCTTTTTCACCATAGCCCTCTATGGGCTTCCAAATATCCCTTTGCCAATTCCACAAGAACAGCCTTAGCGAAAGGCTTCTTGAAGGAAAAGATGTAACTCTGTGAGATGAATTAACAGAACACAGAGCAGTTTCTCAGAAAGCTTCTTTCCAGTTTTGAAAGGAAGATATTTCCTTTTTCACCATAGCCCTCTATGGGCTTCCAAATATCCCTTTGCCAATTCCACAAGAACAGCCTTAGCGAAAGGCTTCTTGAAGGGAAAGATGTAACTCTGTGAGATGAATTAACAGAACACAGAGCAGTTTCTCAGAAAGCTTCTTTCCAGTTTTGAACGGAAGATATTTCCTTTTTCACCATAGCCCTCTAAGGGCTTCCAAATATCAATTTGCCAATTCCACAAGAACAGCCTTAGCGAAAGGCTTCTTGAAGGGAAAGATGTAACTCTGTGAGATGAATTAACAGAACACAGAACAGTTTCTCAGAAAGCTTCTTTCCAGTTTTGAACGGAAGATATTTCCTTTTTCACCATAGCCCTCTATGGGCTTCCAAGTATCCCTTTGCCAATTCCACAAGAACAGCCTTAGCGAAAGGCTTCTTGAAGGAAAAGATGTAACTCTGTGAGATGAATTAACAGAACACAGAGCAGTTTCTCAGAAAGCTTCTTTCCAGTTTTGAACGGAAGATATTTCCTTTTTCACCATAGCCCTCTATGGGCTTCCAAATATCCCTTTGCCAATTCAACAAGAACAGCCTTAGCGAAAGGCTTCTTGAAGGGAAAGATGTAACTCTGTGAGATGAATTAACAGAACACAGAGCAGTTTCTCAGAAAGCATCTTTCCAGTTTTGAACGGAAGATATTTCCTTTTTCACCATAGCCCTCTATGGGCTTCCAAATATCCCTTTGCCAATTCCACAAGAACAGCCTTAGCGAAAGGCTTCTTGAGGGAAAAGATGTAAATCTGTGAGATGAATTAACAGAACACAGAGCAGTTTCTCAGAAAGCTTCTTTCCAGTTTTGAACGGAAGATATTTCCTTTTTCACCATGGCCCTCTATGGGCTTCCAAATATCCCTTTGCCAATTCCTCAAGAACAGCCTTAGCGAAAGGCTTCTTGAAGGGAAAGATGTAACTCTGTGAGATGAATTAACAGAACACAGAGCAGTTTCTCAGAAAGCTTCTTTCCAGTTTTGAACGGAAGATATTTCCTTTTTCACCATAGCCCTCTATGGGCTTCCAAATATCCCTTTGCCAATTCCACAAGAACAGCCTTAGCGAAAGGCTTCTTGAAGGGAAAGATGTAACTCTGTGAGATGAATTAACAGAACATAGAACAGTTTCTCAAAAAGCTTCTTTCCAGTTTTGAACGGAAGAAATTTCCTTTTTCACCATAGCCCTCTATGGGCTTCCAAATATCCCTTTGCCAATTGCACAAGAACAGCCTTAGCGAAAGGCTTCTTCAAGGGAAATATGTAACTCTGTGAGATGAATTAACAGAACACAGAGCAGTTTCTCAGAAAGATTCTTTCCAGTTTTGAACGGAAGATATTTCCTTTTTCACCATAGCCCTCTATGGGCTTCCAAATATCCCTTTGCCAATTCCACAAGAACAGCCTTAGCGAAAGGCTTCTTGAAGGGAAAGAGGTAACTCCGTGAGATGAATTAACAGAACACAGAGCAGTTTCTCAGAAAGCTTCTTTCCAGTTTTGAACGGAAGATATTTCCTTTTTCACCATAGCCCTCTATGGGCTTCCAAATATCCCTTTGCCAATTCCACAAGAACAACCTTAGCGAAAGGTTTCTTGAAGAGAAAGATGTAACTCTGTGAGATGAATTAACAGAACACAGAGCAGTTTCTCAGAAAGCTCCTTTCCAGTTTTGAACGGAAGATATTTCCTTTTTCACCATAGCCCTCTATGGGCTTCCAAATATCCCTTTGCCAATTCCACAAGAACAGCCTTAGCGAAAGGCTTCTAGAAGGGAAAGATGTAACTCTGTGAGATGAATTAACAGAACACTGAGCAGTTTCTCAGAAAGCTTCTTTCCAGTTTTGAACGGAAGATATTTCCTTTTTCACCATAGCCCTCTATGGGCTTCCAAATATCCCTTTGCCAATTCCACAAGAACAACCTTAGCGAAAGGTTTCTTGAAGAGAAAGATGTAACTCTGTGAGATGAATTAACAGAACACTGAGCAGTTTCTCAGAAAGCTCCTTTCCAGTTTTGAACGGAAGATATTTCCTTTTTCACCATAGCCCTGTATGGGCTTCCAAATATCCCTTTGCCAATTCCACAAGAACAGCCTTAGCGAAAGGCTTCTTGAAGGGAAAGATGTAACTCTGTGAGATGAATTAACAGAACACGGAACAGTTTCTCACAAAGCTTGTTTCCAGTTTTGAACGGAAGATATTTCCTTTTTCACCATAGCCCTCTATGGGCTCCCAAATATCCCTTTACCAATTCCCCAAGAACAGCCTTAGCGAAAGGCTTCTTGAAGGGAAAGATGTAACTCTGTGAGATGAATTTACAGAACACAGAGCAGTTTCTCAGAAAGCTTCTTTCCAGTTTTGAACGGAAGATATTTCCTTTTTCACCATAGCCCTCTAGGGGTTCCAAATATCCCTTTGCCAATTCCCCAAGAACAGTCTTAGCGAAAGACTTCTTGAAGGGAAAGATGTAACTCTGTGAGATGAATTAACAGAACACAGAGCAGTTTCTCAGAAAGCTTCTTTCCAGTTTTGAACGGAAGATATTTCCTTTTTCACCATAGCCCTCTATGGGCTTCCAAATATCCCTTTGCCAATTCCACAAGAACAGCCTTAGCGAAAGGCTTCTTGAAGGAAAAGATGTAACTCTGTGAGATGAATTAACAGAACACAGAGCAGTTTCTCAGAAAGCTTCTTTCCAGTTTTGAAAGGAAGATATTTCCTTTTTCACCATAGCCCTCTATGGGCTTCCAAATATCCCTTTGCCAATTCCACAAGAACAGCCTTAGCGAAAGGCTTCTTGAAGGGAAAGATGTAACTCTGTGAGATGAATTAACAGAACACAGAGCAGTTTCTCAGAAAGCTTCTTTCCAGTTTTGAACGGAAGACATTTCCTTTTTCACCATAGCCCTATATGGGCTTCCAAATATCCCTTTGCCAATTCCACAAGAACAGCCTTAGCGAAAGGCTTCTTGAAGGGAAAGATGTATCTCTGTGGGATGAATTTACAGTACACAGAGCAGTTTCTCAGAAAGCTTCTTTCCAGTTTTGAACGGAAGATATTTCCTTTTTCACCATAGCCCTCTATGGGCTTCCAAATATCCCTTTGCCAATTCCACAAGAACTGCCTTAGCGAAAGGCTTCTTGAAGGGAAAGATGTAACTCTGTGAGATGAATTAACAGAACACAGAGCAGTTTCTCAGAAAGCTTCTTTCCAGTTTTGAACGGAAGATATTTCCTTTTTCACCGTAGCCCTCTATGGGCTTCCAAATATCCCTTTGCCAATTCCACAAGAACAGCCTTAGCGAAAGGCTTCTTGAAGGGAAAGATGTAACTCTGTGAGATGAATTAACAGAACATAGAACAGTTTCTCAAAAAGCTTCTTTCCAGTTTTTAACGGAAGATATTTCCTTTTTCACCATAGCCCTCTATGGGCTTCCAAATATCCCTTTGCCAATTCCACAAGAACAACCTTAGCGAAAGGTTTCTTGAAGGGAAAGATGTAACTCTGTGAGATGAATTAACAGAACACAGAGCAGTTTCTCAGAAAGCTTCTTTCCAGTTTTGAACGGAAGATATTTCCTTTTTCACTATAGCCCTCTATGGGCTTCCAAATATCCCTTTGCCAATTCCACAAGAACAGCCTTAGCGAAAGGCTTCTTGAAGTTAAAGATGTAACTCTGTGAGATGAATTAACAGAACACAGAGCAGTTTCTCAGAAAGCTTCTTTCCAGTTTTGAACGGAAGATATTTCCTTTTTCACCATAGCCCTCTATGGGCTTCCAAATATCCCTTTGCCAATTCCACAAGAACAGCCTTACCGAAAGGCTTCTTGAAGTTAAAGATGTAACTCTGTGAGATGAATTAACAGAACACAGAGCAGTTTCTCAGAAAGCTTCTTTCCAGTTTTGAACGGACGATATTTCCTTTTTCACCATAGCCCTCTAAGGGCTTCCAAATATCAATTTGCCAATTCCACAAGAACAGCCTTAGCGAAAGGCTTCTTGAAGGGAAAGATGTAACTCTGTGAGATGAATTAACAGAACACAGAACAGTTTCTCAGAAAGCTTCTTTCCAGTTTTCAACGGAAGATATTTCCTTTTTCACCATAGCCCTCTATGGGCTTCCAAATATCCATTTGCCAATTCCACAAGAACAGCCTTAGCGAAAGGCTTCTTGAAGGGAAAGATGTAACTCTGTGAGATGAATTAACAGAACACAGAGCAGTTTCTCAGAAAGCTTCTTTCCAGTTTTGAACGGAAGACATTTCCTTTTTCACCATAGCCCTCTATGGGCTTCCAAATATCCCTTTGCCAATTCCACAAGAACAGCCTTAGCGAAAGGCTTCTTGAAGGGAAAGATGTAACTCTGTGAGATGAATTAACAGAACACGGAACAGTTTCTCACAAAGCTTGTTTCCGGTTTTGAACGGAAGATATTTCCTTTTTCACCATAGCCCTCTATGGGCTTCCAAATATCCCTTTGCCATTTCCACAAGAACAGCCTCAGCGAAAGGCTTCTTGAATGGAAAGATGTAACTCTGTGAGATGAATTAACAGAACACAGAGCAGTTTCTCAGAAAGCTTCTTTCCAGTTTTGAACGGAAGATATTTCCTTTTTCACCATAGCCCTCTATGGGCTTCCAAATATCCCTTTGCCAATTCCACAAGAACAGCCTTAGCGAAAGGCTTCTTGAAGGGAAAGATGTAACTCTGTGAGATGATTTAACAGAACACAGAGCAGTTTCTCAGAAAGCTTCTTTCCAGTTTTGAACGGAAGATATTTCCTTTTTCACCATAGCCCTCTATGGGCTTCCAAATATCCCTTTGCCAATTCCCCAATAACAGCCTTAGCGAAAGGCTTCTTGAAGGGAAAGATGTAACTCTGTGAGATGAATTAACAGAACACAGAGCAGTTTCTCAGAAAGCTTCTTTCCAGTTTTCAACGGAAGATATTTCCTTTTTCACCATAGCCCTCTATGGGCTTCCAAATATCCCTTTGCCAATTCCACAAGAACAGCCTTAGCGAAAGGCTTCTTCAAGGGAAAGATGTATCTCTGTGAGATGAATTAACAGAACACAGAGCAGTTTCTCAGAAAGCTTGTTTCCAGTTTTGAACGGAAGATATTTCCTTTTTCACCATAGCCCTCTATGGGCTTCCAAATATCCCTTTGCCAATTCCACAAGAACAGCCTTAGCGAAAGGCTTCTTGAAGGGAAAGATGTAACTCTTTGAGATGAATTAACAGAACACAGAGCAGTTTCTCAGAAAGCTTCTTTCCAGTTTTGAACGGAAGATATTTCCTTTTTCACCATAGCCCTCTATGGGCTTCCAAATATCCCTTTGCCAATTCCACAAGAACAGCCTTAGCGAAAGGCTTCTTGAAGGGAAAGATGTAACTCTGTGAGACGAATTAACAGAACACAGAGCAGTTTCTCAGAAAGCTTCTTTCCAGTTTTCAACGGAAGATATTTCCTTTTTCACCATAGCCCTCTATGGGCTTCCAAATATCCCTTTGCCAATTCCACAAGAACAGCCTTAGCGAAAGGCTTCTTGAAGGGAAAGATGTAACTCTGTGAGATGAATTAACAGAACACGGAACAGTTTCTCACAAAGCTTGTTTCCGGTTTTCAACGGAAGATATTTCCTTTTTCACCATAGCCCTCTATGGGCTTCCAAATATCCCTTTGCCATTTCCACAAGAACAGCCTCAGCGAAAGGCTTCTTGAAGGGAAAGATGTAACTCTGTGAGATGAATTAACAGAACACAGAGCAGTTTCTCAGAAAGCTTCTTTCCAGTTTTGAACGGAAGATATTTCCTTTTTCACCATAGCCCTCTATGGGCTTCCAAATATCCCTTTGCCAATTCCACAAGAACAGCCTTAGCGAAAGGCTTCTTGAATGGAAAGATGTAACTCTGTGAGATGAATTAACAGAACACAGAGCAGTTTCTCAGAAAGCTTCTTTCCAGTTTTGAACGGAAGATATTTCCTTTTTCACCATAGCCCTCTATGGGCTTCCAAATATCCCTTTGCCAATTCCACAAAAACAGCCTTAGCGAAAGGCTTCTTGAAGGGAAAGATGTAACTCTGTGAGATGAATTAACAGAACACAGAGCAGTTTCTCATAAAGCTTCTTTCCAGTTTTGAACGGAAGATATTTCCTTTTTCCACATAGCCCTCTATGGGCTTCCAAATATCCCTTTGCCAATTCCCCAAAAACAGCCTTAGCGTAAGGCTTCTTGAAGGGAAAGATGTAACTCTGTGAGATGAATTAACAGAACACAGAGCAGTTTCTCAGAAAGCTTCTTTCCAGTTTTGAACGGAAGATATTTCCTTTTTCACCATAGCCCTCTATGGGCTTCCAAATATCCCTTTGCCAATTCCACAAAAACAGCCTTAGCGAAAGGCTTCTTGAAGGGAAAGATGTAACTCTGTGAGATGAATTAACAGAACACAGAGCAGTTTCTCATAAAGCTTCTTTCCAGTTTTGAACGGAAGATATTTCCTTTTTCAACATAGCCCTCTATGGGCTTCCAAATATCCCTTTGCCAATTCCACAAGAACAGACTTAGCGAAAGGCTTCTTGAAGGGAAAGATGTAACTCTGTGAGATGAATTAGCAGAACACAGAGCAGTTTCTCGGAAAGCTTCTTTCCAGTTTTGAACGGAAGATATTTCCTTTTTCACCATAGCCCGCTATGGGCTTCCAAATATCCCTTTGCCAATTCCACAAGAACAGCCTTAGCGAAAGGCTTCTTGAAGGAAAAGATGTAACTCTGTGAGATGAATTAACAGAACACAGAGCAGTTTCTCAGAAAGCTTCTTTCCAGTTTTGAACGGAAGATATTTCCTTTTTCACCATAGCCCTGTATGGGCTTCCAAATATCCCTTTGACAATTCCACAAGAACAGCCTTAGCGAAAGGCTTCTTCAAGGGAAAGATGTAACTCTGTGAGATGAATTAACAGAACACAGAGCAGTTTCTCAGAAAGCTTCTTTCCAGTTTTGAACGGAAGATATTTCCTTTTTCACCATAGCCCTCTATGGGCTTCCAAATATCCCTTTGCCAATTCCACAAGAACAGCCTTAGCGAAAGGCTTCTTGAAGGGAAAGATGTAACTCTGTGAGATGAATTAACAGAACACAGAGCAGTTTCTCAGAAAGCTTCTTTCCAGTTTTGAACGGAAGATATTTCCTTTTTCACCCTAGCCCTCTATGGGCTTCCAAATATCCCTTTGCCATTTCCACAAGAACAGCCTTAGCGAAAGGCTTCCTGAAGGGAAAGATGTAACTCTGTGAGATGAATTAACAGAACACAGAGCAGTTTCTCAGAAAGCTTCTTTCCAGTTTTGAACGGAAGATATTTCCTTTTTCACCATAGCCCTCTATGGGCTTCCAAATATCCCTTTGCCAATTCCACAAGAACAGCCTTAGCGAAAGGCTTCTTCAAGGGAAAGATGTATCTCTGTGAGATGAATTAACAGAACACAGAGCAGTTTCTCAGAAAGCTTGTTTCCAGTTTTGAACGGAAGATATTTCCTTTTTCACCATAGCCCTCTATGGGCTTCCAAATATCCCTTTGCCAATTCCACAAGAACAGCCTTACCGAAAGGCTTCTTGAAGGGAAAGATGTAACTCTGTGAGATGAATTAACAGAACACAGAGCAGTTTCTCAGAAAGCTTCTTTCCAGTTTTGAACGGAAGATATTTCCTTTTTCACCATAGCCCTCTATGGGCTTCCAAATATCCCTTTGCCAATTCCACAAGAACAGCCTTAGCGAAAGGCTTCTTGAAGGGAAAGATGTAACTCTGTGAGACGAATTAACAGAACACAGAGCAGTTTCTCAGAAAGCTTCTTTCCAGTTTTGAACGGAAGATATTTCCTTTTTCACCATAGCCCTCTATGGGCTTCCAAATATCCCTTTGCCAATTCCCCAAGAACAGCCTTAGCAAAAGGCTTCTTGAAGGGAAAGATGTAACTCTGTGAGATGAATTAACAGAACACGGAACAGTTTCTCACAAAGGTTGTTTCCGGTTTTGAACGGAAGATATTTCCTTTTTCACCATAGCCCTCTATGGGCTTCCAAATATCCCTTTGCCATTTCCACAAGAACAGCCTCAGCGAAAGGCTTCTTGAAGGGAAAGATGTAACTCTGTGAGATGAATTAACAGAACACAGAGCAGTTTCTCAGAAAGCTTCTTTCCAGTTTTGAACGGAAGATATTTCCTTTTTCACCATAGCCTTCTATGGGCTTCCAAATATCCCTTTGCCAATTCCACAAGAACAGCCTTAGCGAAAGGCTTCTTGAATGGAAAGATGTAACTCTGTGAGATGAATTAACAGAACACAGAGCAGTTTCTCAGAAAGCTTCTTTCCAGTTTTGAACGGAAGATATTTCCTTTTTCACCATAGCCCTCTATGGGCTTCCAAATATCCCTTTGCCAATTCCACAAAAACAGCCTTAGCGAAAGGCTTCTTGAAGGGAAAGATGTAACTCTGTGAGATGAATTAACAGAACACAGAGCAGTTTCTCAGAAAGCTTCTTTCCAGTTTTGAACGGAAGATATTTCCTTTTTCCACATAGCCCTCTATGGGCTTCCAAATATCCCTTTGCCAATTCCCCAAGAACAGCCTTAGCGAAAGGCTTCTTGAAGGGAAAGATGTAACTCTGTGAGATGAATTAACAGAACACAGAGCAGTTTCTCAGAAAGCTTCTTTCCAGTTTTGAACGGAAGATATTTTCTTTTTCACCATAGCCCTCTATGGGCTTCCAAATATCCCTTTGCCAATTCCACAAGAACAGACTTAGCGAAAGACTTCTTCAAGGGAAAGATGTAACTCTGTGAGATGAATTAACAGAACACAGAGCAGTTTCTCAGAAAGCTTCTTTCCAGTTTTGAACGGAAGATATTTCCTTTTTCACCATAGCCCTCTATGGGCTTCAAAATATCCCTATGCCAATTCCCCAAGAACAGCCTTAGCGAAAGGCTTCTTCAAGGGAAAGATGTAACTCTGTGAGATGAATTAACAGAACACAGAGCAGTTTCTCAGAAATCTTCTTTCCAGTTTTGAACGGAAGATATTTCCTTTTTCACCATAGCCCTATATGGGCTTCCAAATATCCCTTTGCCAATTCCACAAGAACAGCCTTAGCGAAAGGCTTCTTGAAGGGAAAGATGTAACTCTGTGAGATGAATTAACAGAACACAGAGCAGTTTCTCAGAATGCTTCTTCCAGTTTTGAACGGAAGATATTTCCTTTTTCACCATAGCCCTCTATGGGCTTCCAAATATCCCTTTGCCAATTCCACAAGAACAGCCTTAGCGAAAGGCTTCTTCAAGGGAAAGATGTAACTCTGTGATATGAATTAACAGAACACAGAGCGGTTTCTCAGAAAGCTTCTTTCCAGTTTTGAACGGAAGATATTTCCTTTTTCACCATAGCCCTCTATGGGCTTCCAAATATCCCCTTGCCAATTGCACAAGAACAGACTTAGCGAAAGGCTTCTTGAAGGGAAAGATGTAACTCTGTGAGATGAATTAGCAGAACACAGAGCAGTTTCTCAGAAAGCTTCTTTCCAGTTTTGAACGGAAGATATTTCCTTTTTCACCATAGCCCGCTATGGGCTTCCAAATATCCCTTTGCCAATTCCACAAGAACAGCCTTAGCGAAAGGCTTCTTGAAGGGAAAGATGTAACTCTGTGAGATGAATTAACAGAACACAGAGCAGTTTCTCAGAAAGCTTCTTTCCAGTTTTGAACGGAAGATATTTCCTTTTTCACCATAGCCCTGTATGGACTTCCAAATATCCCTTTGCCAATTCCACAAGAACAGCCTTAGCGAAAGGCTTCTTCAAGGGAAAGATGTAACTCTGTGAGATGAATTAACAGAACACAGAGCAGTTTCTCAGAAAGCTTCTTTCCAGTTTTGAACGGAAGATATTTCCTTTTTCACCATAGCCCTCTATGGGCTTCCAAATATCCCTTTGCCAATTCCACAAGAACAGCCTTAGCGAAAGGCTTCTTGAAGTGAAAGATGTAACTCTGTGAGATGAATTAGCAGAACACAGAGCAGTTTCTCAGAAATCTTCTTTCCAGTTTTGAACGGAAGATATTTCCTTTTTCACCATAGCCCTCTATGGGCTTCCAAATATCCCTTTGCCAATTCCACAAGAACAGCCTTAGCGAAAGGCTTCTTGAAGGGAAAGATGTAACTCTGTGAGATGAATTAACAGAACACAG
Organism: Chlorocebus sabaeus; assembly: GCF_047675955.1. Taxonomy (NCBI): domain Eukaryota; kingdom Metazoa; phylum Chordata; class Mammalia; order Primates; family Cercopithecidae; genus Chlorocebus; species Chlorocebus sabaeus. The sequence goes on along the minus strand of NW_027327663.1, from coordinate 174,167 downwards.
AGCAGTTTCTCAGAAAGCTTCTTTCCAGTTTTGAACGGAAGATATTTCCTTTTTCACCATAGCCCTCTATGGGCTTCCAAATATCCCTTGGCCAATTCCACAAGAACAGCCTTAGCGAAAGGCTTCTTGAAGGGAAAGATGGAACTCTGTGAGATGAATTAACAGAACACGGAACTGTTTCTCACAAAGCTTGTTTCCAGTTCTGAACTTAAGATATTTCCTTTTTCATCATAGCCCTCTATGGGCTTCCAAATATCCCCTTGCCAATTCCACAAGAACAGCCTTAGCGAAAGGCTTCTTCAAGGGAAAGATGTAACTCTGTGAGATGAATTAACAGAACACAGAGCCGTTTCTCAGAAAGCTTCTTTCCAGTTCGGAAGGGAAGATATTTCCTTTTTCACCGTAGCCCTCTATGGGCTTCCAAATATCCCTTTGCCAATTCCACAAGAACAGCCTTAGCGAAAGGCTTCTTCAAGGGAAAGATGTAACTCTGTCAGATGAATTAACAGAACACGGAACAGTTTCTCACAAAGCTTGTTTCCGGTTTTGAACGGCAGATATTTACTTTTTCACCATAGCCCTCTATGGGCTTCCAAATATCCCTTTGCCATTTCCACAAGAACAGCCTCAGCGAAAGGCTTCTTGAAGGGAAAGATGTAACTCTGTGAGATGAATTAACAGAACACAGAGCAGTTTCTCAGAAAGCTTCTTTCCAGTTTTGAACGGAAGATATTTCCTTTTTCACCATAGCCCTCTATGGGCTTCCAAATATCCCTTTGCCAATTCCACAAGAACAGCCTTAGCGAAAGGCTTCTTGAATGGAAAGATGTAACTCTGTGAGATGAATTAACAGAACACAGAGCAGTTTCTCAGAAAGCTTCTTTCCAGTTTTGAACGGAAGATATTTCCTTTTTCACCATAGCCCTCTATGGACTTCCAAATATCCCTTTGCCAATTCCAGAAGAACAGCCTTAGCGAAAGGCTTCTTGAAGGGAAAGATGTAACTCTGTGAGATGAATTAACAGAACACAGAGCAGTTTCTCAGAAATCTTCTTTCCAGTTTTGAACGGAAGATATTTCCTTTTTCACCATAGCCCTCTATGGGCTTCCAAATATCCCTTTGCCAATTGCACAAGAACAGACTTAGCGAAAGGCTTCTTGAAGGGAAAGATGTAACTCTGTGAGATGAATTAGCAGAACACAGAGCAGTTTCTCAGAAAGCTTCTTTCCAGTTTTGAACGGAAGATATTTCCTTTTTCACCATAGCCCTGTATGGGCTTCCAAATATCCCTTTGCCAATTCTACAAGAACAGCCTTAGCGAAAGGCTTCTTCAAGGGAAAGATGTAACTCTGTGAGATGAATTAACAGAACACAGAGCAGTTTCTCAGAAAGCGTCTTTCCAGTTTTGAACGGAAGATATTTCCTTTTTCACCATAGCCCTCTATGGGCTTCCAAATATCCCTTTGCCAATTCCACAAGAACAGCCTTAGCGAAAGGCTTCTTGAAGGGAAAGATGTAACTCTGTGAGATGAATTAACAGAACACAGAGCAGTTTCTCAGAAAGCTTCTTTCCAGTTTTGAACGGAAGATATTTCCTTTTTCACCCTAGCCCTCTATGGGCTTCCAAATATCCCTTTGCCAATTACACAAGAACAGCCTTAGCGAAAGGCTTCCTGAAGGGAAAGATGTAACTCTGTGAGATGAATTAACAGAACACAGAGCAGTTTCTCAGAAAGCTTCTTTCCAGTTTTGAACGGAAGATATTTCCTTTTTCACCATAGCCCTCTATGGGCTTCCAAATATCCCTTTGCCAATTCCACAAGAACAGCCTTAGCGAAAGGCTTCTTGAAGGGAAAGATGTAACTCTGTGAGATGAATTAACAGAACACGGAACAGTTTCTCACAAAGCTTGTTTCCGGTTTTGAACGGAAGATATTTCCTTTTTCACCATAGCCCTCTATGGGCTTCCAAATATCCCTTTGCCATTTCCACAAGAACATCCTCAGCGAAAGGCTTCTTGAATGGAAAGATGTAACTCTGTGAGATGAATTAACAGAACACAGAGCAGTTTCTCAGAAAGCTTCTTTCCAGTTTTGAACGGAAGATATTTCCTTTTTCACCATAGCCCTCTATGGGCTTCCAAATATCCCTTTGCCAATTCCACAAGAACAGCCTTAGCGAAAGGCTTCTTCAAGGGAAAGATGTAACTCTGTGAGATGAATTAACAGAACACAGAGCAGTTTCTCAGAAAGCTTCTTTCCAGTTTTGAACGGAAGATATTTCCTTTTTCACCATAGCCCTCTATGGGCTTCCAAATATCCCTTTGCCAATTCCCCAAGAACAGCCTTAGCGAAAGGCTTCTTGAAGGGAAAGATGTAACTCTGTGACATGAATTAACAGAACACAGAGCAGTTTCTCAGAAAGCTTCTTTCCAGTTTTGAACGGAAGATATTTCCTTTTTCACCATAGCCCTCTATGGGCTTCCAAATATCCCTTTGCCAATTCCACAAGAACAGCCTTAGCGAAAGGCTTCTTCAAGGGAAAGATGTAACTCTGTGAGATGAATTAACAGAACACAGAGCAGTTTCTCAGAAAGCTTCTTTCCAGTTTTGAACGGAAGATATTTCCTTTTTCACCATAGCCCTCTATGGGCTTCAAAATATCCCTATGCCAATTCCCCAAGAACAGCCTTAGCGAAAGGCTTCTTGAAGGGAAAGATGTAACTCTGTGAGATGAATTAACAGAACACAGAGCAGTTTCTCAGAAATCTTCTTTCCAGTTTTGAACGGAAGATATTTCCTTTTTCACCATAGCCCTCTATGGGCTTCCAAATATCCCTTTGCCAATTCCACAAGAACAGCCTTAGCGAAAGGCTTCTTGACGGGAAAGATGGAACTCTGTGAGATGAATTAACAGAACACGGAACTGTTTCTCACAAAGCTTGTTTCCAGTTCTGAACTTAAGATATTTCCTTTTTCACCATAGCCCTCTATGGGCTTCCAAATATCCCTTTGCCAATTCCACAAGAACAGCCTTAGCGAAAGGCTTCTTGAAGGGAAAGATGTAACTCTGTGAGATGAATTAACAGAACACGGAACAGTTTCTCACAAAGCTTGTTTCCAGTTTTGAACGGAAGATATTTCCTTTTTCACCATAGCCCTCTATGGGCTTCCAAATATCCCTTTGCCAATTCCACAAGAACAGCCTTAGCGAAAGGCTTCTTGAAGGGAAAGATGTAACTCTGTGAGATGAATTAACAGAACACGGAACAGTTTCTCACAAAGGTTGTTTCCGGTTTTGAACGGAAGATATTTCCTTTTTCACCATAGCCCTCTATGGGCTTCCAAATATCCCTTTGCCATTTCCACAAGAACAGCCTCAGCGAAAGGCTTCTTGAAGGGAAAGATGTAACTCTGTGAGATGAATTAACAGAACACAGAGCAGTTTCTCAGAAAGCTTCTTTCCAGTTTTGAACGGAAGATATTTCCTTTTTCACCATAGCCCTCTATGGGCTTCCAAATATCCCTTTGCCAATTCCACAAGAACAGCCTTAGCGAAAGGCTTCTTGATTGGAAAGATGTAACTCTGTGAGATGAATTAACAGAACACAGAGCAGTTTCTCAGAAAGCTTCTTTCCAGTTTTGAACGGAAGATATTTCCTTTTTCCACATAGCCCTCTATGGGCTTCCAAATATCCCTTTGCCAATTCCCCAAGAACAGCCTTAGCGAAAGGCTTCTTGAATGGAAAGATGTAACTCTGTGAGATGAATTAACAGAACACAGAGCAGTTTCTCAGAAAGCTTCTTTCCAGTTTTGAACGGAAGATATTTCCTTTTTCACCATAGCCCTCTATGGGCTTCCAAATATCCCTTTGCCAATTCCACAAAAACAGCCTTAGCGAAAGGCTTCTTGAAGGGAAAGATGTAACTCTGTGAGATGAATTAACAGAACACAGAGCGGTTTCTCAGAAAGCTTCTTTCCAGTTTTGAACGGAAGATATTTCCTTTTTCACCATAGCCCTCTATGGGCTTCCAAATATCCCTTTGCCAATTCCACAAGAACAGCCTTAGCGAAAGACTTCTTCAAAAGAAAGATGTAACTCTGTGAGATGAATTAACAGAACACAGAGCAGTTTCTCAGAAAGCTTCTTTCCAGTTTTGAACGGAAGATATTTCCTTTTTCACCATAGCCCTCTATGGGCTTCAAAATATCCCTATGCCAATTCCCCAAGAACAGCCTTAGCGAAAGGCTTCTTCAAGGGAAAGATGTAACTCTGTGAGATGAATTAACAGAACACAGAGCAGTTTCTCAGAAATCTTCTTTCCAGTTTTGAACGGAAGATATTTCCTTTTTCACCATAGCCCTATATGGGCTTCCAAATATCCCTTTGCCAATTCCACAAGAACAGCCTTAGCGAAAGGCTTCTTGAATGGAAAGATGTAACTCTGTGAGATGAATTAACAGAACACAGAGCAGTTTCTCAGAAAGCTTCTTTCCAGTTTTGAACGGAAGATATTTCCTTTTTCACCATAGCCCTCTATGGGCTTCAAAATATCCCTATGCCAATTCCCCAAGAACAGCCTTAGCGAAAGACTTCTTCAAGGGAAAGATGTAACTCTGTGAGATGAATTAACAGAACACAGAGCCGTTTCTCAGAAAGCTTCTTTCCAGTTTGGAAGGGAAGATATTTCCTTTTTCACCGTAGCCCTCTATGGGCTTCCAAATATCCCTTTGCCAATTCCACAAGAAGAGCCTTAGCGAAAGGCTTCTTGAAGGGAAAGATGTAACTCTGTCAGATGAATTAACAGAACACGGAACAGTTTCTCACAAAGCTTGTTTCCGGTTTTGAACGGAAGATATTTACTTTTTCACCATAGCCCTCTATGGGCTTCCAAATATCCCTTTGCCATTTCCACAAGAACAGCCTCAGCGAAAGGCTTCTTGAAGGGAAAGATGTAACTCTGTGAGATGAATTAACAGAACACAGAGCAGTTTCTCAGAAAGCTTCTTTCCAGTTTTGAACGGAAGATATTTCCTTTTTCACCATAGCCCTCTATGGGCTTCCAAATATCCCTTTGCCAATTCCACAAGAACAGCCTTAGCGAAAGGCTTCTTGAATGGAAAGATGTAACTCTGTGAGATGAATTAACAGAACACAGAGCAGTTTCTCAGAGAGCTTCTTTCCAGTTTTGAACGGAAGATATTTCCTTTTTCACCATAGCCCTCTATGGACTTCCAAATATCCCTTTGCCAATTCCAGAAGAACAGCCTTAGCGAAAGGCTTCTTGAAGGGAAAGATGTAACTCTGTGAGATGAATTAACAGAACACAGAGCAGTTTCTCAGAAAGCTTCTGTCCAGTTTTGAACGGAAGATATTTCCTTTTTCACCATAGCCCTCTATGGGCTTCCAAATATCCCTTTGCCAATTGCACAAGAACAGACTTAGCGAAAGGCTTCTTGAAGGGAAAGATGTAACTCTGTGAGATGAATTAGCAGAACACAGAGCAGTTTCTCAGAAAGCTTCTTTCCAGTTTTGAACGGAAGATATTTCCTTTTTCACCATAGCCCTGTATGGGCTTCCAAATATCCCTTTGCCAATTCTACAAGAACAGCCTTAGCGAAAGGCTTCTTCAAGGGAAAGATGTAACTCTGTGAGATGAATTAACAGAACACAGAACAGTTTCTCAGAAAGCTTCTTTCCAGTTTTGAACGGAAGATATTTCCTTTTTCACCATAGCCCTCTATGGGCTTCCAAATATCCCTTTGCCAATTCCACAAGAACAGCCTTAGCGAAAGGCTTCTTGAAGGGAAAGATGTAACTCTGTGAGATGAATTAACAGAACACAGAGCAGTTTCTCAGAAAGCTTCTTTCCAGTTTTGAACGGAAGATATTTCCTTTTTCACCCTAGCCCTCTATGGGCTTCCAAATATCCCTTTGCCAATTCCACAAGAACAGCCTTAGCGAAAGGCTTCCTGAAGGGAAAGATGTAACTCTGTGAGATGAATTAACAGAACACAGAGCAGTTTCTCAGAAAGCTTCTTTCCGGTTTTGAACGGAAGATATTTCCTTTTTCACCGTAGCCCTCTATGGGCTTCCAAATATCCCTTTGCCAATTCCACAAGAACAGCCTTAGCGAAAGGCTTCTTGAAGGGAAAGATGTAACTCTGTGAGATGAATTAACAGAACACGGAACAGTTTCTCACAAAGCTTGTTTCCGGTGTTGAACGGAAGATATTTCCTTTTTCACCATAGCCCTCTATGGGCTCCCAAATATCCCTTTACCAATTCCCCAAGAACAGCCTTAGCGAAAGGCTTCTTGAAGGGAAAGATGTAACTCTGTGAGATGAATTTACAGAACACAGAGCAGTTTCTCAGAAAGCTTCTTTCCAGTTTTGAACGGAAGATATTTCCTTTTTCACCATAGCCCTCTAGGGGTTCCAAATATCCCTTTGCCAATTCCCCAAGAACAGCCTTAGCGAAAGACTTCTTGAAGGGAAAGATGTAACTCTGTGAGATGAATTAACAGAACACAGAGCAGTTTCTCAGAAAGCTTCTTTCCAGTTTTGAACGGAAGATATTTCCTTTTTCACCATAGCCCTCTATGGGCTTCCAAATATCCCTTTGCCAATTCCACAAGAACAGCCTTAGCGAAAGGCTTCTTGAAGGAAAAGATGTAACTCTGTGAGATGAATTAACAGAACACAGAGCAGTTTCTCAGAAAGCTTCTTTCCAGTTTTGAAAGGAAGATATTTCCTTTTTCACCATAGCCCTCTATGGGCTTCCAAATATCCCTTTGCCAATTCAACAAGAACAGCCTTAGCGAAAGGCTTCTTGAAGGGAAAGATGTAACTCTGTGAGATAAATTAACAGAACACAGAGCAGTTTCTCAGAAAGCTTCTTTCCAGTTTTGAACGGAAGACATTTCCTTTTTCACCATAGCCCTCTATGGGCTTCCAAATATCCCTTTGCCAATTCCACAAGAACAGCCTTAGCGAAAGACTTCTTGAAGGAAAAGATGTATCTCTGTGAGATGAATTTACAGTACACAGAGCAGTTTCTCAGAAAGCTTCTTTCCAGTTTTGAACGGAAGATATTTCCTTTTTCACCATAGCCCTCTACGGGCTTCCAAATATCCCTTTGCCAATTCCACAAGAACAACCTTAGCGAAAGGCTTCTTGAAGGGAAAGATGTAACTCTGTGAGATGAATTAACAGAACACAGAGCAGTTTCTCAGAAAGCTTCTTTCCAGTTTTGAACGGAAGATATTTCCTTTTTCACCGTAGCCCTCTATGGGCTTCCAAATATCGCTTTGCCAATTCCACAAGAACAGCCTTAGCGAAAGGCTTCTGGAAGGGAAAGATGTAACTCTGTGAGATGAATTAACAGAACATAGAACAGTTTCTCAAAAAGCTTCTTTCCAGTTTTGAACGGAAGATATTTCCTTTTTCACCATAGCCCTCTATGGGCTTCCAAATATCCCTTTGCCAATTCCACAAGAACAACCTTAGCGAAAGGTTTCTTGAAGGGAAAGATGTAACTCTGTGAGATGAATTAACAGAACACAGAGCAGTTTCTCAGAAAGCTTCTTTCCAGTTTTGAACGGAAGATATTTCCTTTTTCACTATAGCCCTCTATGGGCTTCCAAATATCCCTTTGCCAATTCCACAAGAACAGCCTTAGCGAAAGGCTTCTTGAAGGGAAAGATGTAACTCTGTGAGATGAATTAACAGAACACAGAGCAGTTTCTCAGAAAGCTTCTTTCCAGTTTTGAACGGAAGATATTTCCTTTTTCACCATAGCCCTCTATGTTCTTCCAAATATCCCTTTGCCAATTCCACAAGAACAGCCTTAGCGAAAGCCTTCTTGAAGGGAAAGATGTAACTCTGTGAGATGAATTAACGGAACACAGAGCAGTTTCTCAGAAAGCTTCTTTCCAGTTTTGAACGGAAGATATTTCCTTTTTCACCATAGCCCTCTATGGGCTTCCAAATATCCCTCTGCCAATTCCAGAGGAACAGCCTTAGCGAAAGGCTTCTTGAAGGGAAAGATGTAACTCTGTGAGATGAATTAACAGAACACAGAGCAGTTTCTCAGAAAGCTTCTTTCCAGTTTTGAATGGAAGATATTTCCTTTTTCACCATAGCCCTCTATGGGCTTCCAAATATCGCTTTGCCAATTCCACAAGAACAGCCTTAGCGAAAGGCTTCTTGAAGTTAAAGATGTAACTCTGTGAGATGAATTAACAGAACACAGAGCAGTTTCTCAGAAAGCTTCTTTCCAGTTTTGAACGGAAGATATTTCCTTTTTCACCATAGCCCTCTATGGGCTTCCAAATATCCCTTTGCCAATTCCACAAGAACAGCCTTACCGAAAGGCTTCTTGAAGTTAAAGATGTAACTCTGTGAGATGAATTAACAGAACACAGAGCAGTTTCTCAGAAAGCTTCTTTCCAGTTTTGAACGGACGATATTTCCTTTTTCACCATAGCCCTCTAAGGGCTTCCAAATATCAATTTGCCAATTCCACAAGAACAGCCTTAGCGAAAGGCTTCTTGAAGGGAAAGATGTAACTCTGTGAGATGAATTAACAGAACACAGAACAGTTTCTCAGAAAGCTTCTTTCCAGTTTTCAACGGAAGATATTTCCTTTTTCACCATAGCCCTCTATGGGCTTCCAAATATCCATTTGCCAATTCCACAAGAACAGCCTTAGCGAAAGGCTTCTTGAAGGGAAAGATGTAACTCTGTGAGATGAATTAACAGAACACAGAGCAGTTTCTCAGAAAGCTTCTTTCCAGTTTTGAACAGAAGATATTTCCTTTTTCACCAAAGTCCTCTATGGGCTTCCAAATATCCCTTTGCCAATTCCCCAAGAACAGCCTTAGCGAAAGGCTTCTTGAAGGGAAAGATGGAACTCTGTGAGATGAATTAACAGAACACGGAACTGTTTCTCACAAAGCTTGTTTCCAGTTCTGAACTTAAGATATTTCCTTTTTCATCATAGCCCTCTATGGGCTTCCAAATATCCCCTTGCCAATTCCACAAGAACAGCCTTAGCGAAAGGCTTCTTCAAGGGAAAGATGTAACTCTGTGAGATGAATTAACAGAACACAGAGCCGTTTCTCAGAAAGCTTCTTTCCAGTTTTGAACGGAAGATATTTCCTTTTTCACCATAGCCCTCTATGGGCTTCCAAATATCCCTTTGCCAATTCCACAAGAACAGCCTTAGCGAAAGGCTTCTTGAAGGGAAAGATGTAACTCTGTGAGATGAATTAACAGAACACAGAGCAGTTTCTCAGAAAGCTTCTTTCCAGTTTTGAACGGAAGATATTTCCTTTTTCACCCTAGCCCTCTATGGGCTTCCAAATATCCCTTTGCCAATTCCACAAGAACAGCCTTAGCGAAAGGCTTCCTGAAGGGAAAGATGTAACTCTGTGAGATGAATTAACAGAACACAGAGCAGTTTCTCAGAAAGCTTCTTTCCGGTTTTGAACGGAAGATATTTCCTTTTTCACCGTAGCCCTCTATGGGCTTCCAAATATCCCTTTGCCAATTCCACAAGAACAGCCTTAGCGAAAGGCTTCTTGAAGGGAAAGATGTAACTCTGTGAGATGAATTAACAGAACACGGAACAGTTTCTCACAAAGCTTGTTTCCGGTGTTGAACGGAAGATATTTCCTTTTTCACCATAGCCCTCTATGGGCTCCCAAATATCCCTTTACCAATTCCCCAAGAACAGCCTTAGCGAAAGGCTTCTTGAAGGGAAAGATGTAACTCTGTGAGATGAATTTACAGAACACAGAGCAGTTTCTCAGAAAGCTTCTTTCCAGTTTTGAACGGAAGATATTTCCTTTTTCACCATAGCCCTCTAGGGGTTCCAAATATCCCTTTGCCAATTCCCCAAGAACAGCCTTAGCGAAAGACTTCTTGAAGGGAAAGATGTAACTCTGTGAGATGAATTAACAGAACACAGAGCAGTTTCTCAGAAAGCTTCTTTCCAGTTTTGAACGGAAGATATTTCCTTTTTCACCATAGCCCTCTATGGGCTTCCAAATATCCCTTTGCCAATTCCACAAGAACAGCCTTAGCGAAAGGCTTCTTGAAGGAAAAGATGTAACTCTGTGAGATGAATTAACAGAACACAGAGCAGTTTCTCAGAAAGCTTCTTTCCAGTTTTGAAAGGAAGATATTTCCTTTTTCACCATAGCCCTCTATGGGCTTCCAAATATCCCTTTGCCAATTCAACAAGAACAGCCTTAGCGAAAGGCTTCTTGAAGGGAAAGATGTAACTCTGTGAGATGAATTAACAGAACACAGAGCAGTTTCTCAGAAAGCTTCTTTCCAGTTTTGAACGGAAGACATTTCCTTTTTCACCATAGCCCTCTATGGGCTTCCAAATATCCCTTTGCCAATTCCACAAGAACAGCCTTAGCGAAAGGCTTCTTGAAGGAAAAGATGTATCTCTGTGAGATGAATTTACAGTACACAGAGCAGTTTCTCAGAAAGCTTCTTTCCAGTTTTGAACGGAAGATATTTCCTTTTTCACCATAGCCCTCTATGGGCTTCCAAATATCCCTTTGCCAATTCCACAAGAACAACCTTAGCGAAAGGCTTCTTGAAGGGAAAGATGTAACTCTGTGAGATGAATTAACAGAACACAGAGCAGTTTCTCAGAAAGCTTCTTTCCAGTTTTGAACGGAAGATATTTCCTTTTTCACCGTAGCCCTCTATGGGCTTCCAAATATCCCTTTGCCAATTCCACAAGAACAGCCTTAGCGAAAGGCTTCTGGAAGGGAAAGATGTAACTCTGTGAGATGAATTAACAGAACATAGAACAGTTTCTCAAAAAGCTTCTTTCCAGTTTTGAACGGAAGATATTTCCTTTTTCACCATAGCCCTCTATGGGCTTCCAAATATCCCTTTGCCAATTCCACAAGAACAACCTTAGCGAAAGGTTTCTTGAAGGGAAAGATGTAACTCTGTGAGATGAATTAACAGAACACAGAGCAGTTTCTCAGAAAGCTTCTTTCCAGTTTTGAACGGAAGATATTTCCTTTTTCACTATAGCCCTCTATGGGCTTCCAAATATCCCTTTGCCAATTCCACAAGAACAGCCTTAGCGAAAGGCTTCTTGAAGGGAAAGATGTAACTCTGTGAGATGAATTAACAGAACACAGAGCAGTTTCTCAGAAAGCTTCTTTCCAGTTTTGAACGGAAGATATTTCCTTTTTCACCATAGCCCTCTATGTTCTTCCAAATATCCCTTTGCCAATTCCACAAGAACAGCCTTAGCGAAAGCCTTCTTGAAGGGAAAGATGTAACTCTGTGAGATGAATTAACGGAACACAGAGCAGTTTCTCAGAAAGCTTCTTTCCAGTTTTGAACGGAAGATATTTCCTTTTTCACCATAGCCCTCTATGGGCTTCCAAATATCCCTCTGCCAATTCCAGAGGAACAGCCTTAGCGAAAGGCTTCTTGAAGGGAAAGATGTAACTCTGTGAGATGAATTAACAGAACACAGAGCAGTTTCTCAGAAAGATTCTTTCCAGTTTTGAATGGAAGATATTTCCTTTTTCACCATAGCCCTCTATGGGCTTCCAAATATCGCTTTGCCAATTCCACAAGAACAGCCTTAGCGAAAGGCTTCTTGAAGTTAAAGATGTAACTCTGTGAGATGAATTAACAGAACACAGAGCAGTTTCTCAGAAAGCTTCTTTCCAGTTTTGAACGGAAGATATTTCCTTTTTCACCATAGCCCTCTATGGGCTTCCAAATATCCCTTTGCCAATTCCACAAGAACAGCCTTACCGAAAGGCTTCTTGAAGTTAAAGATGTAACTCTGTGAGATGAATTAACAGAACACAGAGCAGTTTCTCAGAAAGCTTCTTTCCAGTTTTGAACGGACGATATTTCCTTTTTCACCATAGCCCTCTAAGGGCTTCCAAATATCAATTTGCCAATTCCACAAGAACAGCCTTAGCGAAAGGCTTCTTGAAGGGAAAGATGTAACTCTGTGAGATGAATTAACAGAACACAGAACAGTTTCTCAGAAAGCTTCTTTCCAGTTTTCAACGGAAGATATTTCCTTTTTCACCATAGCCCTCTATGGGCTTCCAAATATCCATTTGCCAATTCCACAAGAACAGCCTTAGCGAAAGGCTTCTTGAAGGGAAAGATGTAACTCTGTGAGATGAATTAACAGAACACAGAGCAGTTTCTCAGAAAGCTTCTTTCCAGTTTTGAACAGAAGATATTTCCTTTTTCACCAAAGTCCTCTATGGGCTTCCAAATATCCCTTTGCCAATTCCCCAAGAACAGCCTTAGCGAAAGGCTTCTTGAAGGGAAAGATGGAACTCTGTGAGATGAATTAACAGAACACGGAACTGTTTCTCACAAAGCTTGTTTCCAGTTCTGAACTTAAGATATTTCCTTTTTCATCATAGCCCTCTATGGGCTTCCAAATATCCCCTTGCCAATTCCACAAGAACAGCCTTAGCGAAAGGCTTCTTCAAGGGAAAGATGTAACTCTGTGAGATGAATTAACAGAACACAGAGCCGTTTCTCAGAAAGCTTCTTTCCAGTTTTGAACGGAAGATATTTCCTTTTTCACCATAGCCCTCTATGGGCTTCCAAATATCCCTTTGCCAATTCCACAAGAACAGCCTTAGCGAAAGGCTTCTTGAAGGGAAAGATGTAACTCTGTGAGATGAATTAACAGAACACAGAGCAGTTTCTCAGAAAGCTTCTTTCCAGTTTTGAACGGAAGATATTTCCTTTTTCACCCTAGCCCTCTATGGGCTTCCAAATATCCCTTTGCCAATTCCACAAGAACAGCCTTAGCGAAAGGCTTCCTGAAGGGAAAGATGTAACTCTGTGAGATGAATTAACAGAACACAGAGCAGTTTCTCAGAAAGCTTCTTTCCGGTTTTGAACGGAAGATATTTCCTTTTTCACCGTAGCCCTCTATGGGCTTCCAAATATCCCTTTGCCAATTCCACAAGAACAGCCTTAGCGAAAGGCTTCTTGAAGGGAAAGATGTAACTCTGTGAGATGAATTAACAGAACACGGAACAGTTTCTCACAAAGCTTGTTTCCGGTGTTGAACGGAAGATATTTCCTTTTTCACCATAGCCCTCTATGGGCTCCCAAATATCCCTTTACCAATTCCCCAAGAACAGCCTTAGCGAAAGGCTTCTTGAAGGGAAAGATGTAACTCTGTGAGATGAATTTACAGAACACAGAGCAGTTTCTCAGAAAGCTTCTTTCCAGTTTTGAACGGAAGATATTTCCTTTTTCACCATAGCCCTCTAGGGGTTCCAAATATCCCTTTGCCAATTCCCCAAGAACAGCCTTAGCGAAAGACTTCTTGAAGGGAAAGATGTAACTCTGTGAGATGAATTAACAGAACACAGAGCAGTTTCTCAGAAAGCTTCTTTCCAGTTTTGAACGGAAGATATTTCCTTTTTCACCATAGCCCTCTATGGGCTTCCAAATATCCCTTTGCCAATTCCACAAGAACAGCCTTAGCGAAAGGCTTCTTGAAGGAAAAGATGTAACTCTGTGAGATGAATTAACAGAACACAGAGCAGTTTCTCAGAAAGCTTCTTTCCAGTTTTGAAAGGAAGATATTTCCTTTTTCACCATAGCCCTCTATGGGCTTCCAAATATCCCTTTGCCAATTCAACAAGAACAGCCTTAGCGAAAGGCTTCTTGAAGGGAAAGATGTAACTCTGTGAGATGAATTAACAGAACACAGAGCAGTTTCTCAGAAAGCTTCTTTCCAGTTTTGAACGGAAGACATTTCCTTTTTCACCATAGCCCTCTATGGGCTTCCAAATATCCCTTTGCCAATTCCACAAGAACAGCCTTAGCGAAAGGCTTCTTGAAGGAAAAGATGTATCTCTGTGAGATGAATTTACAGTACACAGAGCAGTTTCTCAGAAAGCTTCTTTCCAGTTTTGAACGGAAGATATTTCCTTTTTCACCATAGCCCTCTATGGGCTTCCAAATATCCCTTTGCCAATTCCACAAGAACAACCTTAGCGAAAGGCTTCTTGAAGGGAAAGATGTAACTCTGTGAGATGAATTAACAGAACACAGAGCAGTTTCTCAGAAAGCTTCTTTCCAGTTTTGAACGGAAGATATTTCCTTTTTCACCGTAGCCCTCTATGGGCTTCCAAATATCCCTTTGCCAATTCCACAAGAACAGCCTTAGCGAAAGGCTTCTGGAAGGGAAAGATGTAACTCTGTGAGATGAATTAACAGAACATAGAACAGTTTCTCAAAAAGCTTCTTTCCAGTTTTGAACGGAAGATATTTCCTTTTTCACCATAGCCCTCTATGGGCTTCCAAATATCCCTTTGCCAATTCCACAAGAACAACCTTAGCGAAAGGTTTCTTGAAGGGAAAGATGTAACTCTGTGAGATGAATTAACAGAACACAGAGCAGTTTCTCAGAAAGCTTCTTTCCAGTTTTGAACGGAAGATATTTCCTTTTTCACTATAGCCCTCTATGGGCTTCCAAATATCCCTTTGCCAATTCCACAAGAACAGCCTTAGCGAAAGGCTTCTTGAAGGGAAAGATGTAACTCTGTGAGATGAATTAACAGAACACAGAGCAGTTTCTCAGAAAGCTTCTTTCCAGTTTTGAACGGAAGATATTTCCTTTTTCACCATAGCCCTCTATGTTCTTCCAAATATCCCTTTGCCAATTCCACAAGAACAGCCTTAGCGAAAGCCTTCTTGAAGGGAAAGATGTAACTCTGTGAGATGAATTAACGGAACACAGAGCAGTTTCTCAGAAAGCTTCTTTCCAGTTTTGAACGGAAGATATTTCCTTTTTCACCATAGCCCTCTATGGGCTTCCAAATATCCCTCTGCCAATTCCAGAGGAACAGCCTTAGCGAAAGGCTTCTTGAAGGGAAAGATGTAACTCTGTGAGATGAATTAACAGAACACAGAGCAGTTTCTCAGAAAGCTTCTTTCCAGTTTTGAATGGAAGATATTTCCTTTTTCACCATAGCCCTCTATGGGCTTCCAAATATCGCTTTGCCAATTCCACAAGAACAGCCTTAGCGAAAGGCTTCTTGAAGTTAAAGATGTAACTCTGTGAGATGAATTAACAGAACACAGAGCAGTTTCTCAGAAAGCTTCTTTCCAGTTTTGAACGGAAGATATTTCCTTTTTCACCATAGCCCTCTATGGGCTTCCAAATATCCCTTTGCCAATTCCACAAGAACAGCCTTACCGAAAGGCTTCTTGAAGTTAAAGATGTAACTCTGTGAGATGAATTAACAGAACACAGAGCAGTTTCTCAGAAAGCTTCTTTCCAGTTTTGAACGGACGATATTTCCTTTTTCACCATAGCCCTCTAAGGGCTTCCAAATATCAATTTGCCAATTCCACAAGAACAGCCTTAGCGAAAGGCTTCTTGAAGGGAAAGATGTAACTCTGTGAGATGAATTAACAGAACACAGAACAGTTTCTCAGAAAGCTTCTTTCCAGTTTTCAACGGAAGATATTTCCTTTTTCACCATAGCCCTCTATGGGCTTCCAAATATCCATTTGCCAATTCCACAAGAACAGCCTTAGCGAAAGGCTTCTTGAAGGGAAAGATGTAACTCTGTGAGATGAATTAACAGAACACAGAGCAGTTTCTCAGAAAGCTTCTTTCCAGTTTTGAACAGAAGATATTTCCTTTTTCACCAAAGTCCTCTATGGGCTTCCAAATATCCCTTTGCCAATTCCCCAAGAACAGCCTTAGCGAAAGGCTTCTTGAAGGGAAAGATGGAACTCTGTGAGATGAATTAACAGAACACGGAACTGTTTCTCACAAAGCTTGTTTCCAGTTCTGAACTTAAGATATTTCCTTTTTCATCATAGCCCTCTATGGGCTTCCAAATATCCCCTTGCCAATTCCACAAGAACAGCCTTAGCGAAAGGCTTCTTCAAGGGAAAGATGTAACTCTGTGAGATGAATTAACAGAACACAGAGCCGTTTCTCAGAAAGCTTCTTTCCAGTTTTGAACGGAAGATATTTCCTTTTTCACCATAGCCCTCTATGGGCTTCCAAATATCCCTTTGCCAATTCCACAAGAACAGCCTTAGCGAAAGGCTTCTTGAAGGGAAAGATGTAACTCTGTGAGATGAATTAACAGAACACAGAGCAGTTTCTCAGAAAGCTTCTTTCCAGTTTTGAACGGAAGATATTTCCTTTTTCACCCTAGCCCTCTATGGGCTTCCAAATATCCCTTTGCCAATTCCACAAGAACAGCCTTAGCGAAAGGCTTCCTGAAGGGAAAGATGTAACTCTGTGAGATGAATTAACAGAACACAGAGCAGTTTCTCAGAAAGCTTCTTTCCGGTTTTGAACGGAAGATATTTCCTTTTTCACCGTAGCCCTCTATGGGCTTCCAAATATCCCTTTGCCAATTCCACAAGAACAGCCTTAGCGAAAGGCTTCTTGAAGGGAAAGATGTAACTCTGTGAGATGAATTAACAGAACACGGAACAGTTTCTCACAAAGCTTGTTTCCGGTGTTGAACGGAAGATATTTCCTTTTTCACCATAGCCCTCTATGGGCTCCCAAATATCCCTTTACCAATTCCCCAAGAACAGCCTTAGCGAAAGGCTTCTTGAAGGGAAAGATGTAACTCTGTGAGATGAATTTACAGAACACAGAGCAGTTTCTCAGAAAGCTTCTTTCCAGTTTTGAACGGAAGATATTTCCTTTTTCACCATAGCCCTCTAGGGGTTCCAAATATCCCTTTGCCAATTCCCCAAGAACAGCCTTAGCGAAAGACTTCTTGAAGGGAAAGATGTAACTCTGTGAGATGAATTAACAGAACACAGAGCAGTTTCTCAGAAAGCTTCTTTCCAGTTTTGAACGGAAGATATTTCCTTTTTCACCATAGCCCTCTATGGGCTTCCAAATATCCCTTTGCCAATTCCACAAGAACAGCCTTAGCGAAAGGCTTCTTGAAGGAAAAGATGTAACTCTGTGAGATGAATTAACAGAACACAGAGCAGTTTCTCAGAAAGCTTCTTTCCAGTTTTGAAAGGAAGATATTTCCTTTTTCACCATAGCCCTCTATGGGCTTCCAAATATCCCTTTGCCAATTCAACAAGAACAGCCTTAGCGAAAGGCTTCTTGAAGGGAAAGATGTAACTCTGTGAGATGAATTAACAGAACACAGAGCAGTTTCTCAGAAAGCTTCTTTCCAGTTTTGAACGGAAGACATTTCCTTTTTCACCATAGCCCTCTATGGGCTTCCAAATATCCCTTTGCCAATTCCACAAGAACAGCCTTAGCGAAAGGCTTCTTGAAGGAAAAGATGTATCTCTGTGAGATGAATTTACAGTACACAGAGCAGTTTCTCAGAAAGCTTCTTTCCAGTTTTGAACGGAAGATATTTCCTTTTTCACCATAGCCCTCTATGGGCTTCCAAATATCCCTTTGCCAATTCCACAAGAACAACCTTAGCGAAAGGCTTCTTGAAGGGAAAGATGTAACTCTGTGAGATGAATTAACAGAACACAGAGCAGTTTCTCAGAAAGCTTCTTTCCAGTTTTGAACGGAAGATATTTCCTTTTTCACCGTAGCCCTCTATGGGCTTCCAAATATCCCTTTGCCAATTCCACAAGAACAGCCTTAGCGAAAGGCTTCTGGAAGGGAAAGATGTAACTCTGTGAGATGAATTAACAGAACATAGAACAGTTTCTCAAAAAGCTTCTTTCCAGTTTTGAACGGAAGATATTTCCTTTTTCACCATAGCCCTCTATGGGCTTCCAAATATCCCTTTGCCAATTCCACAAGAACAACCTTAGCGAAAGGTTTCTTGAAGGGAAAGATGTAACTCTGTGAGATGAATTAACAGAACACAGAGCAGTTTCTCAGAAAGCTTCTTTCCAGTTTTGAACGGAAGATATTTCCTTTTTCACTATAGCCCTCTATGGGCTTCCAAATATTACTTTGCCAATTCCACAAGAACAGCCTTAGCGAAAGGCTTCTTGAAGGGAAAGATGTAACTCTGTGAGATGAATTAACAGAACACAGAGCAGTTTCTCAGAAAGCTTCTTTCCAGTTTTGAACGGAAGATATTTCCTTTTTCACCATAGCCCTCTATGTTCTTCCAAATATCCCTTTGCCAATTCCACAAGAACAGCCTTAGCGAAAGCCTTCTTGAAGGGAAAGATGTAACTCTGTGAGATGAATTAACGGAACACAGAGCAGTTTCTCAGAAAGCTTCTTTCCAGTTTTGAACGGAAGATATTTCCTTTTTCACCATAGCCCTCTATGGGCTTCCAAATATCCCTCTGCCAATTCCAGAGGAACAGCCTTAGCGAAAGGCTTCTTGAAGGGAAAGATGTAACTCTGTGAGATGAATTAACAGAACACAGAGCAGTTTCTCAGAAAGCTTCTTTCCAGTTTTGAATGGAAGATATTTCCTTTTTCACCATAGCCCTCTATGGGCTTCCAAATATCGCTTTGCCAATTCCACAAGAACAGCCTTAGCGAAAGGCTTCTTGAAGTTAAAGATGTAACTCTGTGAGATGAATTAACAGAACACAGAGCAGTTTCTCAGAAAGCTTCTTTCCAGTTTTGAACGGAAGATATTTCCTTTTTCACCATAGCCCTCTATGGGCTTCCAAATATCCCTTTGCCAATTCCACAAGAACAGCCTTACCGAAAGGCTTCTTGAAGTTAAAGATGTAACTCTGTGAGATGAATTAACAGAACACAGAGCAGTTTCTCAGAAAGCTTCTTTCCAGTTTTGAACGGACGATATTTCCTTTTTCACCATAGCCCTCTAAGGGCTTCCAAATATCAATTTGCCAATTCCACAAGAACAGCCTTAGCGAAAGGCTTCTTGAAGGGAAAGATGTAACTCTGTGAGATGAATTAACAGAACACAGAACAGTTTCTCAGAAAGCTTCTTTCCAGTTTTCAACGGAAGATATTTCCTTTTTCACCATAGCCCTCTATGGGCTTCCAAATATCCATTTGCCAATTCCACAAGAACAGCCTTAGCGAAAGGCTTCTTGAAGGGAAAGATGTAACTCTGTGAGATGAATTAACAGAACACAGAGCAGTTTCTCAGAAAGCTTCTTTCCAGTTTTGAACAGAAGATATTTCCTTTTTCACCAAAGTCCTCTATGGGCTTCCAAATATCCCTTTGCCAATTCCCCAAGAACAGCCTTAGCGAAAGGCTTCTTGAAGGGAAAGATGGAACTCTGTGAGATGAATTAACAGAACACGGAACTGTTTCTCACAAAGCTTGTTTCCAGTTCTGAACTTAAGATATTTCCTTTTTCATCATAGCCCTCTATGGGCTTCCAAATATCCCCTTGCCAATTCCACAAGAACAGCCTTAGCGAAAGGCTTCTTCAAGGGAAAGATGTAACTCTGTGAGATGAATTAACAGAACACAGAGCCGTTTCTCAGAAAGCTTCTTTCCAGTTTGGAAGGGAAGATATTTCCTTTTTCACCATAGCCCTCTATGGGCTTCCAAATATCCCTTTGCCAATTGCACAAGAACAGACTTAGCGAAAGGCTTCTTGAAGGGAAAGATGTAACTCTGTGAGATGAATTAGCAGAACACAGAGCAGTTTCTCAGAAAGCTTCTTTCCAGTTTTGAACGGAAGATATTTCCTTTTTCACCATAGCCCTGTATGGGCTTCCAAATATCCCTTTGCCAATTCCACAAGAACAGCCTTAGCGAAAGGCTTCTTCAAGGGAAAGATGTAACTCTGTGAGACGAATTAACAGAACACAGAGCAGTTTCTCAGAAAGCTTCTTTCCAGTTTTGAACGGAAGATATTTCCTTTTTCACCATAGCCCTCTATGGGCTTCCAAATATCCCTTTGCCAATTCCACAAGAACAGCCTTAGCGAAAGGCTTCTTGAAGGGAAAGATGTAACTCTGTGAGATGAATTAACAGAACACAGAGCAGTTTCTCAGAAAGCTTCTTTCCAGTTTTGAACGGAAGATATTTCCTTTTTCACCATAGCCCTCTATGGGCTTCCAAATATCCCTTTGCCAATTCCCCAATAACAGCCTTAGCGAAAGGCTTCTTGAAGGGAAAGATGTAACTCTGTGAGATGAATTAACAGAACACAGAGCAGTTTCTCAGAAAGCTTCTTTCCAGTTTTCAACGGAAGATATTTCCTTTTTCACCATAGCCCTCTATGGGCTTCCAAATATCCCTTTGCCAATTCCACAAGAACAGCCTTAGCGAAAGGCTTCTTCAAGGGAAAGATGTATCTCTGTGAGATGAATTAACAGAACACAGAGCAGTTTCTCAGAAAGCTTGTTTCCAGTTTTGAACGGAAGATATTTCCTTTTTCACCATAGCCCTCTATGGGCTTCCAAATATCCCTTTGCCAATTCCACAAGAACAGCCTTAGCGAAAGGCTTCTTGAAGGGAAAGATGTAACTCTTTGAGATGAATTAACAGAACACAGAGCAGTTTCTCAGAAAGCTTCTTTCCAGTTTTGAACGGAAGATATTTCCTTTTTCACCATAGCCCTCTATGGGCTTCCAAATATCCCTTTGCCAATTCCACAAGAACAGCCTTAGCGAAAGGCTTCTTGAAGGGAAAGATGTAACTCTGTGAGACGAATTAACAGAACACAGAGCAGTTTCTCAGAAAGCTTCTTTCCAGTTTTCAACGGAAGATATTTCCTTTTTCACCATAGCCCTCTATGGGCTTCCAAATATCCCTTTGCCAATTCCACAAGAACAGCCTTAGCGAAAGGCTTCTTGAAGGGAAAGATGTAACTCTGTGAGATGAATTAACAGAACACGGAACAGTTTCTCACAAAGCTTGTTTCCGGTTTTGAACGGAAGATATTTCCTTTTTCACCATAGCCCTCTATGGGCTTCCAAATATCCCTTTGCCATTTCCACAAGAACAGCCTCAGCGAAAGGCTTCTTGAAGGGAAAGATGTAACTCTGTGAGATGAATTAACAGAACACAGAGCAGTTTCTCAGAAAGCTTCTTTCCAGTTTTGAACGGAAGATATTTCCTTTTTCACCTTAGCCCTCTATGGGCTTCCAAATATCCCTTTGCCAATTCCACAAGAACAGCCTTAGCGAAAGGCTTCTTGAATGGAAAGATGTAACTCTGTGAGATGAATTAACAGAACACAGAGCAGTTTCTCAGAAAGCTTCTTTCCAGTTTTGAACGGAAGATATTTCCTTTTTCACCATAGCCCTCTATGGGTTTCCAAATATCCCTTTGCCAATTCCACAAAAACAGCCTTAGCGAAAGGCTTCTTGAAGGGAAAGATGTAACTCTGTGAGATGAATTAACAGAACACAGAGCAGTTTCTCAGAAAGCTTCTTTCCAGTCTTGAACGGAAGATATTTCCTTTTTCCACATAGCCCTCTATGGGCTTCCAAATATCCCTTTGCCAATTCCACAAAAACAGCCTTAGCGAAAGGCTTCTTGAAGGGAAAGATGTAACTCTGTGAGATGAATTAACAGAACACAGAGCAGTTTCTCATAAAGCTTCTTTCCAGTTTTGAACGGAAGATATTTCCTTTTTCAACATAGCCCTCTATGGGCTTCCAAATATCCCTTTGCCAATTCCACAAGAACAGACTTAGCGAAAGGCTTCTTGAAGGGAAAGATGTAACTCTGTGAGATGAATTAGCAGAACACAGAGCAGTTTCTCAGAAAGCTTCTTTCCAGTTTTGAACGGAAGATATTTCCTTTTTCACCATAGCCCGCTATGGGCTTCCAAATATCCCTTTGCCAATTCCACAAGAACAGCCTTAGCGAAAGGCTTCTTGAAGGAAAAGATGTAACTCTGTGAGATGAATTAACAGAACACAGAGCAGTTTCTCAGAAAGCTTCTTTCCAGTTTTGAACGGAAGATATTTCCTTTTTCACCATAGCCCTGTATGGGCTTCCAAATATCCCTTTGACAATTCCACAAGAACAGCCTTAGCGAAAGGCTTCTTCAAGGGAAAGATGTAACTCTGTGAGATGAATTAACAGAACACAGAGCAGTTTCTCAGAAAGCTTCTTTCCAGTTTTGAACGGAAGATATTTCCTTTTTCACCATAGCCCTCTATGGGCTTCCAAATATCCCTTTGCCAATTCCACAAGAACAGCCTTAGTGAAAGGCTTCTTGAAGGGAAAGATGTAACTCTGTGAGATGTATTAACAGAACACAGAGCAGTTTCTCAGAAAGCTTCTTTCCAGTTTTGAACGGAAGATATTTCCTTTTTCACCCTAGCCCTCTATGGGCTTCCAAATATCCCTTTGCCATTTCCACAAGAACAGCCTTAGCGAAAGGCTTCCTGAAGGGAAAGATGTAACTCTGTGAGATGAATTAACAGAACACAGAGCAGTTTCTCAGAAAGCTTCTTTCCAGTTTTGAACGGAAGATATTTCCTTTTTCACCATAGCCCTCTATGGGCTTCCAAATATCCCTTTGCCAATTCCACAAGAACAGCCTTAGCGAAAGGCTTCTTCAAGGGAAAGATGTATCTCTGTGAGATGAATTAACAGAACACAGAGCAGTTTCTCAGAAAGCTTGTTTCCAGTTTTGAACGGAAGATATTTCCTTTTTCACCATAGCCCTCTATGGGCTTCCAAATATCCCTTTGCCAATTCCACAAGAACAGCCTTACCGAAAGGCTTCTTGAAGGGAAAGATGTAACTCTCTGAGATGAATTAACAGAACACAGAGCAGTTTCTCAGAAAGCTTCTTTCCAGTTTTGAACGGAAGATATTTCCTTTTTCACCATAGCCCTCTATGGGCTTCCAAATATCCCTTTGCCAATTCCACAAGAACAGCCTTAGCGAAAGGCTTCTTGAAGGGAAAGATGTAACTCTGTGAGACGAATTAACAGAACACAGAGCAGTTTCTCAGAAAGCTTCTTTCCAGTTTTGAACGGAAGATATTTCCTTTTTCACCATAGCCCTCTATGGGCTTCCAAATATCCCTTTGCCAATTCCCCAAGAACAGCCTTAGCAAAAGGCTTCTTGAAGGGAAAGATGTAACTCTGTGAGATGAATTAACAGAACACGGAACAGTTTCTCCCAAAGTTGTTTCCGGTTTTGAACGGAAGATATTTCCTTTTTCACCATAGCCCTCTATGGGCTTCCAAATATCCCTTTGCCATTTCCACAAGAACAGCCTCAGCGAAAGGCTTCTTGAAGGGAAAGATGTAACTCTGTGAGATGAATTAACAGAACACAGAGCAGTTTCTCAGAAAGCTTCTTTCCAGTTTTGAACGGAAGATATTTCCTTTTTCACCATAGCCCTCTATGGGCTTCCAAATATCCCTTTGCCAATTCCACAAGAACAGCCTTAGCGAAAGGCTTCTTCAAGGGAAAGATGTATCTCTGTGAGATGAATTAACAGAACACAGAGCAGTTTCTCAGAAAGCTTGTTTCCAGTTTTGAACGGAAGATATTTCCTTTTTCACCATAGCCCTCTATGGGCTTCCAAATATCCCTTTGCCAATTCCACAAGAACAGCCTTACCGAAAGGCTTCTTGAAGGGAAAGATGTAACTCTCTGAGATGAATTAACAGAACACAGAGCAGTTTCTCAGAAAGCTTCTTTCCAGTTTTGAACGGAAGATATTTCCTTTTTCACCATAGCCCTCTATGGGCTTCCAAATATCCCTTTGCCAATTCCACAAGAACAGCCTTAGCGAAAGGCTTCTTGAAGGGAAAGATGTAACTCTGTGAGACGAATTAACAGAACACAGAGCAGTTTCTCAGAAAGCTTCTTTCCAGTTTTGAACGGAAGATATTTCCTTTTTCACCATAGCCCTCTATGGGCTTCCAAATATCCCTTTGCCAATTCCCCAAGAACAGCCTTAGCAAAAGGCTTCTTGAAGGGAAAGATGTAACTCTGTGAGATGAATTAACAGAACACGGAACAGTTTCTCACAAAGGTTGTTTCCGGTTTTGAACGGAAGATATTTCCTTTTTCACCATAGCCCTCTATGGGCTTCCAAATATCCCTTTGCCATTTCCACAAGAACAGCCTCAGCGAAAGGCTTCTTGAAGGGAAAGATGTAACTCTGTGAGATGAATTAACAGAACACAGAGCAGTTTCTCAGAAAGCTTCTTTCCAGTTTTGAACGGAAGATATTTCCTTTTTCACCATAGCCCTCTATGGGCTTCCAAATATCCCTTTGCCAATTCCACAAGAACAGCCTTAGCGAAAGGCTTCTTGAATGGAAAGATGTAACTCTGTGAGATGAATTAACAGAACACAGAGCAGTTTCTCAGAAAGCTTCTTTCCAGTTTTGAACGGAAGATATTTCCTTTTTCACCATAGCCCTCTATGGGCTTCCAAATATCCCTTTGCCAATTCCACAAAAACAGCCTTAGCGAAAGGCTTCTTGAAGGGAAAGATGTAACTCTGTGAGATGAATTAACAGAACACAGAGAAGTTTCTCATAAAGCTTCTTTCCAGTTTTGAACGGAAGATATTTCCTTTTTCCACATAGCCCTCTATGGGCTTCCAAATATCCCTTTGCCAATTCCCCAAGAACAGCCTTAGCGAAAGGCTTCTTGAAGGGAAAGATGTAACTCTGTGAGATGAATTAACAGAACACAGAGCAGTTTCTCAGAAAGCTTCTTTCCAGTTTTGAACGGAAGATATTTTCTTTTTCACCATAGCCCTCTATGGGCTTCCAAATATCCCTTTGCCAATTCCACAAGAACAGCCTTAGCGAAAGACTTCTTCAAGGGAAAGATGTAACTCTGTGAGATGAATTAACAGAACACAGAGCAGTTTCTCAGAAAGCTTCTTTCCAGTTTTGAACGGAAGATATTTCCTTTTTCACCATAGCCCTCTATGGGCTTCAAAATATCCCTATGCCAATTCCCCAAGAACAGCCTTAGCGAAAGGCTTCTTCAAGGGAAAGATGTAACTCTGTGAGATGAATTAACAGAACACAGAGCAGTTTCTCAGAAAGCTTCTTTCCAGTTTTGAACGGAAGATATTTCCTTTTTCACGATAGCCCTATATGGGCTTCCAAATATCCCTTTGCCAATTCCACAAGAACAGCCTTAGCGAAAGGCTTCTTGAAGGGAAAGATGTAACTCTGTGAGATGAATTAACAGAACACAGAGCAGTTTCTCAGAATGCTTCTTCCAGTTTTGAACGGAAGATATTTCCTTTTTCACCATAGCCCTCTATGGGCTTCCAAATATCCCTTTGCCAATTCCACAAGAACAGCCTTAGCGAAAGGCTTCTTCAAGGGAAAGATGTAACTCTGTGAGATGAATTAACAGAACACAGAGCGGTTTCTCAGAAAGCTTCTTTCCAGTTTTGAACGGAAGATATTTCCTTTTTCACCATAGCCCTCTATGGGCTTCCAAATATCCCTTTGCCAATTGCACAAGAACAGACTTAGCGAAAGGCTTCTTGAAGGGAAAGATGTAACTCTGTGAGATGAATTAGCAGAACACAGAGCAGTTTCTCAGAAAGCTTCTTTCCAGTTTTGAACGGAAGATATTTCCTTTTTCACCATAGCCCTCTATGGGCTTCCAAATATCCCTTTGCCAATTCCACAAGAACAGCCTTAGCGAAAGGCTTCTTGAAGGGAAAGATGTAACTCTGTGAGATGAATTAACAGAACACAGAGCAGTTTCTCAGAAAGCTTCTTTCCAGTTTTGAACGGAAGATATTTCCTTTTTCACCATAGCCCTCTATGGGCTTCCAAATATCCCTTTGCCAATTCCACAAGAACAGCCTTAGCGAAAGGCTTCTTGAAGGGAAAGATGGAACTCTGTGAGATGAATTAACAGAACACGGAACTGTTTCTCACAAAGCTTGTTTCCAGTTCTGAACTTAAGATATTTCCTTTTTCATCATAGCCCTCTATGGGCTTCCAAATATCCCCTTGCCAATTCCACAAGAACAGCCTTAGCGAAAGGCTTCTTCAAGGGAAAGATGTAACTCTGTGAGATGAATTAACAGAACACAGAGCAGTTTCTCAGAAAGCTTCTTTCCAGTTTTGAACGGAAGATATTTCCTTTTTCACCATAGCCCTCTATGGGCTTCCAAATATCCCTTTGCCAATTGCACAAGAACAGACTTAGCGAAAGGCTTCTTGAAGGGAAAGATGTAACTCTGTGAGATGAATTAGCAGAACACAGAGCAGTTTCTCAGAAAGCTTCTTTCCAGTTTTGAACGGAAGATATTTCCTTTTTCACCATAGCCCTGTATGGGCTTCCAAATATCCCTTTGCCAATTCTACAAGAACAGCCTTAGCGAAAGGCTTCTTCAAGGGAAAGATGTAACTCTGTGAGATGAATTAACAGAACACAGAGCAGTTTCTCAGAAAGCGTCTTTCCAGTTTTGAACGGAAGATATTTCCTTTTTCACCATAGCCCTCTATGGGCTTCCAAATATCCCTTTGCCAATTCCACAAGAACAGCCTTAGCGAAAGGCTTCTTGAAGGGAAAGATGTAACTCTGTGAGATGAATTAACAGAACACAGAGCAGTTTCTCAGAAAGCTTCTTTCCAGTTTTGAACGGAAGATATTTCCTTTTTCACCCTAGCCCTCTATGGGCTTCCAAATATCCCTTTGCCAATTCCACAAGAACAGCCTTAGCGAAAGGCTTCCTGAAGGGAAAGATGTAACTCTGTGAGATGAATTAACAGAACACAGAGCAGTTTCTCAGAAAGCTTCTTTCCAGTTTTGAACGGAAGATATTTCCTTTTTCACCATAGCCATCTATGGGCTTCCAAATATCCCTTTGCCAATTCTACAAGAACAGCCTTAGCGAAAGGCTTCTTCAAGGGAAAGATGTAACTCTGTGAGATGAATTAACAGAACACAGAGCAGTTTCTCAGAAAGCGTCTTTCCAGTTTTGAACGGAAGATATTCCCTTTTTCACCATAGCCCTCTATGGGCTTCCAAATATCCCTTTGCCAATTCCACAAGAACAGCCTTAGCGAAAGGCTTCTTGAAGGGAAAGATGTAACTCTGTGAGATGAATTAACAGAACACAGAGCAGTTTCTCAGAAAGCTTCTTTCCAGTTTTGAACGGAAGATATTTCCTTTTTCACCCTAGCCCTCTATGGGCTTCCAAATATCCCTTTGCCAATTCCACAAGAACAGCCTCAGCGAAAGGCTTCCTGAAGGGAAAGATGTAACTCTGTGAGATGAATTAACAGAACACAGAGCAGTTTCTCAGAAAGCTTCTTTCCAGTTTTGAACGGAAGATATTTCCTTTTTCACCATAGCCCTCTATGGGCTTCCAAATATCCCTTTGCCAATTCCACAAGAACAGCCTTAGCGAAAGGCTTCTTGAAGGGAAAGATGTAACTCTGTGAGATGAATTAACAGAACACGGAACAGTTTCTCACAAAGCTTGTTTCCGGTTTTGAACGGAAGATATTTCCTTTTTCACCATAGCCCTCTATGGGCTTCCAAATATCCCTTTGCCATTTCCACAAGAACATCCTCAGCGAAAGGCTTCTTGAATGGAAAGATGTAACTCTGTGAGATGAATTAACAGAACACAGAGCAGTTTCTCAGAAAGCTTCTTTCCAGTTTTGAACGGAAGATATTTCCTTTTTCACCATAGCCCTCTATGGGCTTCCAAATATCCCTTTGCCAATTCCACAAGAACAGCCTTAGCGAAAGGCTTCTTCAAGGGAAAGATGTAACTCTGTGAGATGAATTAACAGAACACAGAGCAGTTTCTCAGAAAGCTTCTTTCCAGTTTTGAACGGAAGATATTTCCTTTTTCACCATAGCCCTCTATGGGCTTCCAAATATCCCTTTGCCAATTCCCCAAGAACAGCCTTAGCGAAAGGCTTCTTGAAGGGAAAGATGTAACTCTGTGACATGAATTAACAGAACACAGAGCAGTTTCTCAGAAAGCTTCTTTCCAGTTTTGAACGGAAGATATTTCCTTTTTCACCATAGCCCTCTATGGGCTTCCAAATATCCCTTTGCCAATTCCACAAGAACAGCCTTAGCGAAAGGCTTCTTCAAGGGAAAGATGTAACTCTGTGAGATGAATTAACAGAACACAGAGCAGTTTCTCAGAAAGCTTCTTTCCAGTTTTGAACGGAAGATATTTCCTTTTTCACCATAGCCCTCTATGGGCTTCAAAATATCCCTATGCCAATTCCCCAAGAACAGCCTTAGCGAAAGGCTTCTTGAAGGGAAAGATGTAACTCTGTGAGATGAATTAACAGAACACAGAGCAGTTTCTCAGAAAGCTTCTTTCCAGTTTTGAACGGAAGATATTTCCTTTTTCACCATAGCCCTCTATGGACTTCCAAATATCCCTTTGCCAATTCCAGAAGAACAGCCTTAGCGAAAGGCTTCTTGAAGGGAAAGATGTAACTCTGTGAGATGAATTAACAGAACACAGAGCAGTTTCTCAGAAAGCTTCTGTCCAGTTTTGAACGGAAGATATTTCCTTTTTCACCATAGCCCTCTATGGGCTTCCAAATATCCCTTTGCCAATTGCACAAGAACAGACTTAGCGAAAGGCTTCTTGAAGGGAAAGATGTAACTCTGTGAGATGAATTAGCAGAACACAGAGCAGTTTCTCAGAAAGCTTCTTTCCAGTTTTGAACGGAAGATATTTAATTTTTCACCATAGCCCTGTATGGGCTTCCAAATATCCCTTTGCCAATTCTACAAGAACAGCCTTAGCGAAAGGCTTCTTCAAGGGAAAGATGTAACTCTGTGAGATGAATTAACAGAACACAGAGCAGTTTCTCAGAAAGCTTCTTTCCAGTTTTGAACGGAAGATATTTCCTTTTTCACCATAGCCTTCTATGGGCTTCCAAATATCCCTTTGCCAATTCCACAAGAACAGCCTTAGCGAAAGGCTTCTTGAAGGGAAAGATGTAACTCTGTGAGATGAATTAACAGAACACAGAGCAGTTTCTCAGAAAGCTTCTTTCCAGTTTTGAACGGAAGATATTTCCTTTTTCACCCTAGCCCTCTATGGGCTTCCAAATATCCCTTTGCCAATTCCACAAGAACAGCCTTAGCGAAAGGCTTCCTGAAGGGAAAGATGTAACTCTGTGAGATGAATTAACAGAACACAGAGCAGTTTCTCAGAAAGCTTCTTTCCAGTTTTGAACGGAAGATATTTCCTTTTTCACCATAGCCCTCTATGGACTTCCAAATATCCCTTTGCCAATTCCACAAGAACAGCCTTAGCGAAAGGCTTCTTGAAGGGAAAGATGTAACTCTGTGAGATGAATTAACAGAACACGGAACAGTTTCTCACAAAGCTTGTTTCCGGTTTTGAACGGAAGATATTTCCTTTTTCACCATAGCCCTCTATGGGCTTCCAAACATCCCTTTGCCATTTCCACAAGAACATCCTCAGCGAAAGGCTTCTTGAATGGAAAGATGTAACTCTGTGAGATGAATTAACAGAACACAGAGCAGTTTCTCAGAAAGCTTCTTTCCAATTTTGAACGGAAGATATTTCCTTTTTCACCATAGCCCTCTATGGGCTTCCAAATATCCCTTTGCCAATTCCACAAGAACAGCCTTAGCGAAAGGCTTCTTGAAGGGAAAGATGTAACTCTGTGAGATGAATTAACAGAACACAGAGCAGTTTCTCAGAAAGCTTCTTTCCAGTTTTGAACGGAAGATATTTCCTTTTTCACCATAGCCCTCTATGGGCTTCCAAATATCCCTTTGCCAATTCCCCAAGAACAGCCTTAGCGAAAGGCTTCTTGAAGGGAAAGATGTAACTCTGTGAGATGAATTAACAGAACACAGAGCAGTTTCTCAGAAAGCTTCTTTCCAGTTTTGAACGGAAGATATTTCCTTTTTCACCATAGCCCTCTATGGGCTTCCAAATATCCCTTTGCCAATTCCACAAGAACAGCCTTAGCGAAAGGCTTCTTCAAGGGAAAGATGTAACTCTGTGAGATGAATTAACAGAACACAGAGCAGTTTCTCAGAAAGCTTCTTTCCAGTTTTGAACGGAAGATATTTCCTTTTTCACCATAGCCCTCTATGGGCTTCAAAATATCCCTATGCCAATTCCCCAAGAACAGCCTTAGCGAAAGGCTTCTTCAAGGGAAAGATGTAACTCTGTGAGATGAATTAACAGAACACAGAGCAGTTTCTCAGAAATCTTCTTTCCAGTTTTGAACGGAAGATATTTCCTTTTTCACCATAGCCCTCTATGGGCTTTCAAATATCCCTTTGCCAATTCCACAAGAACAGCCTTAGCGAAAGGCTTCTTGACGGGAAAGATGGAACTCTGTGAGATGAATTAACAGAACACGGAACTGTTTCTCACAAAGCTTGTTTCCAGTTCTGAACTTAAGATATTTCCTTTTTCACCATAGCCCTCTATGGGCTTCCAAATATCCCTTTGCCAATTCCACAAGAACAGCCTTAGCGAAAGGCTTCTTCAAGGGAAAGATGTAACTCTGTGAGATGAATTAACAGAACACAGAGCAGTTTCTCAGAAAGCTTCTTTCCAGTTTGGAAGGGAAGATATTTCCTTTTTCACCATAGCCCTCTATGGTCTTCCAAATATCCCTTTGCCAATTCCACAAGAACAGCCTTAGCGAAAGGCTTTTTGAAGGGAAAGATGTAACTCTGTGAGATGAATTAACAGAACACAGAGCTGTTTCTCAGAAAGCTTCTTTCCAGTTTTGAACGGAAGATATTTCCTTTTTCACCATAGCCCTCTATGGGCTTCCAAATATCCCTTTGCCAATTCCACAAGAACAGCCTTAGCGAAAGGCTTCTTGAAGGGAAAGATGTAACTCTGTGAGATGAATTAACAGAACACGGAACAGTTTCTCACAAAGCTTGTTTCCAGTTTTGAACGGAAGATATTTCCTTTTTCACCATAGCCCTCTATGGGCTTCCAAATATCCCTTTGCCATTTCCACAAGAACAGCCTCAGGGAAAGGCTTCTTGAAGGGAAAGATGTAACTCTGTGAGATGAATTAACAGAACACAGAGCAGTTTCTCAGAAAGCTTCTTTCCAGTTTTGAACGGAAGATATTTCCTTTTTCACCATAGCCCTCTATGGACTTCCAAATATCCCTTTGCCAATTCCACAAGAACAGCCTCAGCGAAAGGCTTCTTCAAGGGAAAGATGTAACTCTGTGAGATGAATTAACATAACACAGAGCAGTTTCTCAGAAAGCTTCTTTCCAGTTTTGAACGGAAGATATTTCCTTTTTCACCATAGCCCTCTCAGGGCTTCCAAATATCCCTTTGCCAATTCCACAAGAACAGCCTTAGCGAAAGGCTTCTTGAAAGGAAATATGTAACTCTGTGAGATGAATTAACAGAACACGGAACAGTTTCTCAAAAAGCTTGTTTCCAGTTTTGAACGGAAGATATTTCCTTTTTCACCATAGCCCTCTATGGGCTTCCAAATATCCCTTTGCCAATTCCACAAGAACAGCCTTACCGAAAGGCTTCTTGAAGGGAAAGATGTGACTCTGTGAGATGAATTAACAGAACACAGAGCAGTTTCTCAGAAAGCTTCTTTCCAGTTTTGAACGGAAGATATTTCCTTTTTCACCATAGCCCTCTATGGGCTTCCAAATATCCCTTTGCCAATTCCACAAGAACAGCCTTAGCGAAAGGCTTCTTGAAGGGAAAGATGTAACTCTGTGAGATGAATTAACAGAACACGGAACAGTTTCTCACAAAGCTTGTTTCCTGTTTTGAACGGAAGATATTTCCTTTTTCACCATAGCCCTCTATGGGCTTCCAAATATCCCTTTGCCAATTCCACAAGAACAGCCTTAGCGAAAGGCTTCTTCAAGGGAAAGATGTAACTCTGTGAGATGAATTAACAGAACACAGAGCAGTTTCTCAGAAAGCTTCTTTCCAGTTTTGAACGGAAGATATTTCCTTTTTCACCATAGCCCTCTATGGGCTTCCAAATATCCCTTTGCCAATTGCACAAGAACAGACTTAGCGAAAGGCTTCTTGAAGGGAAAGATGTAACTCTGTGAGATGAATTAGCAGAACACAGAGCAGTTTCTCAGAAAGCTTCTTTCCAGTTTTGAACGGAAGGTATTTCCTTTTTCACCATAGCCCGCTATGGACTTCCAAATATCCCTTTGCCAATTCCACAAGAACAGCCTTAGCGAAAGGCTTCTTGAAGGGAAAGATGTAACTCTGTGAGATGAATTAACAGAACACAGAGCAGTTTCTCAGAAAGCTTCTTTCCAGTTTTGAACGGAAGATATTTCCTTTTTCACCATAGCCCTCTATGGGCTTCCAAATATCCCTTTGCCAATTCCACAAGAACAGCCTTAGCGAAAGGCTTCTTCAAGGGAAAGATGTAACTCTGTGAGATGAATTAACAGAACACAGAGCAGTTTCTCAGAAAGCTTCTTTCCAGTTTTGAACGGAAGATATTTCCTTTTTCACCATAGCCCTCCATGGGCTTCCAAATATCCCTTTGCCAATTCCACAAGAACAGCCTTAGCGAAAGGCTTCTTGAAGGGAAAGATGTAACTCTGTGAGATGAATTAACAGAACACAGAGCAGTTTCTCAGAAAGCTTTCCAGTTTTGAACGAAGATATTTCCTTTTTCACCATAGCCCTCTATGGGCTTCCAAATATCCCTTTGCCAATTCCACAAGAACAGCCTTAGCGAAAGGCTTCCTGAAGGGAAAGATGTAACTCTGTGAGATGAATTAACAGAACACAGAGCAGTTTCTCAGAAAGCTTCTTTCCAGTTTTGAACGGAAGATATTTCCTTTTTCACCATAGCCCTCTATGGGCTTCCAAATATCCCTTTGCCAATTCCACAAGAACAGCCTTAGCGAAAGGCTTCTTGACGGGAAAGATGGAACTCTGTGAGATGAATTAACAGAACACGGAACTGTTTCTCACAAAGCTTGTTTCCAGTTCTGAACTTAAGATATTTCCTTTTTCACCATAGCCCTCTATGGGCTTCCAAATATCCCTTTGCCAATTCCACAAGAACAGCCTTAGCGAAAGGCTTCTTCAAGGGAAAGATGTAACTCTGTGAGATGAATTAACAGAACACAGAGCAGTTTCTCAGAAAGCTTCTTTCCAGTTTGGAAGGGAAGATATTTCCTTTTTCACCATAGCCGTCTATGGTCTTCCAAATATCCCTTTGCCAATTCCACAAGAACAGCTTTAGCGAAAGGCTTTTTGAAGGGAAAGATGTAACTCTGTGAGATGAATTAACAGAACACAGAGCTGTTTCTCAGAAAGCTTCTTTCCAGTTTTGAACGGAAGATATTTCCTTTTTCACCATAGCCCTCTATGGGCTTCCAAATATCCCTTTGCCAATTCCACAAGAACAGCCTTACCGAAAGGCTTCTTGAAGGGAAAGATGTAACTCTGTGGGATGAATTAACAGAACACGGAACAGTTTCTCACAAAGCTTGTTTCCGGTTTTGAATGGAAGATATTTCCTTTTTCACCATAGCCCTCTATGGGCTTCCAAATAACCCTTGGCCATTTCCACAAGAACAGCCTCAGCGAAAGGCTTATTGAATGGAAAGATGTAACTCTGTGAGATGAATTAACAGAACACAGAGCAGTTTCTCAGAAAGCTTCTTTCCAGTTTTGAACGGAAGATATTTCCTTTTTCACCATAGCCCTCTATGGGCTTCCAAATATCCCTTTGCCAATTCCACAAGAACAGCCTTAGCGAAAGGCTTCTTGAATGGAAAGATGTAACTCTGTGAGATGAATTAACAGAACCCAGAGCAGTTTCTCAGAAAGCTTCTTTCCAGTTTTGAACGGAAGATATTTCCTTTTTCACCATAGCCCTCTATGGGCTTCCAAATATCCCTTTGCCAATTCCACAAGAACAGCCTTAGCGAAAGGCTTCTTCAAGGGAAAGATGTAACTCTGTGAGATGAATTAACAGAACACAGAGCAGTTTCTCAGAAAGCTTCTTTCCAGTTTTGAACGGAAGATATTTCCTTTTTCACCATAGCCCTCTATGGGCTTCCAAATATCCCTTTGCCAATTCCACAAGAACAGCCTTAGCGAAAGGCTTCTTGAAGGGAAAGATGTAACTCTGTGAGATGAATTAACAGAACACGGAACAGTTTCTCACAAAGGTTGTTTCCGGTTTTGAACGGAAGATATTTTCTTTTTCACCATAGCCCTCTATGGGCTTCCAAATATAACTTTGCCATTTCCACTAGAACAGCCTCAGCGAAAGGCTTCTTGAAGGGAAAGATGTAACTCTGTGAGATGAATTAACAGAACACAGAGCAGTTTCTCAGAAAGCTTCTTTCCAGTTTTGAACGGAAGATATTTCCTTTTTCACCATAGCCCTCTATGGGCTTCCAAATATCCCTTTGCCAATTCCACAAGAACAGCCTTAGCGAAAGGCTTCTTGAATGGAAAGATGTAACTCTGTGAGATGAATTAACAGAACACAGAGCAGTTTCTCAGAAAGCTTCTTTCCAGTTTTGAACGGAAGATATTTCCTTTTTCACCATAGCCCTCTATGGGCTTCCAAATATCCCTTTGCCAATTCCACAAAAACAGCCTTAGCGAAAGGCTTCTTGAAGGGAAAGATGTAACTCTGTGAGATGAATTAACAGAACACAGAGCAGTTTCTCATAAAGCTTCTTTCCAGTTTTGAACGGAAGATATTTCCTTTTTCCACATAGCCCTCTATGGGCTTCCAAATATCCCTTTGCCAATTCCCCAAGAACAGCCTTAGCGAAAGGCTTCTTGAAGGGAAAGATGTAACTGTGTGAGATGAATTAACAGAACACAGAGCAGTTTCTCAGAAAGCTTCTTTCCAGTTTTGAACGGAAGATATTTCCTTTTTCACCATAGCCCTCTATGGGCTTCCAAATATCCCTTTGCCAATTCCACAAGAACAGCCTTAGCGAAAGACTTCTTCAAGGGAAAGATGTAACTCTGTGAGATGAATTAACAGAACACAGAGCAGTTTCTCAGAAAGCTTCTTTCCAGTTTTGAACGGAAGATATTTCCTTTTTCACCATAGCCCTCTATGGGCTTCAAAATATCCCTATGCCAATTCCCCAAGAACAGCCTTAGCGAAAGGCTTCTTCAAGGGAAAGATGTAACTCTGTGAGATGAATTAACAGAACACAGAGCAGTTTCTCAGAAATCTTCTTTCCAGTTTTGAACGGAAGATATTTCCTTTTTCACCATAGCCCTATATGGGCTTCCAAATATCCCTTTGCCAATTCCACAAGAACAGCCTTAGCGAAAGGCTTCTTGAAGGGAAAGATGTAACTCTGTGAGATGAATTAACAGAACACAGAGCAGTTTCTCAGAAAGCTTCTTTCCAGTTTTGAACGGAAGATATTTCCTTTTTCACCATAGCCCTCTATGGGCTTCAAAATATCCCTATGCCAATTCCCCAAGAACAGCCTTAGCGAAAGACTTCTTCAAGGGAAAGATGTAACTCTGTGAGATGAATTAACAGAACACAGAGCCGTTTCTCAGAAAGCTTCTTTCCAGTTTGGAAGGGAAGATATTTCCTTTTTCACCATAGCCGTCTATGGTCTTCCAAATATCCCTTTGCCAATTCCACAAGAACAGCTTTAGCGAAAGGCTTTTTGAAGGGAAAGATGTAACTCTGTGAGATGAATTAACAGAACACAGAGCTGTTTCTCAGAAAGCTTCTTTCCAGTTTTGAACGGAAGATATTTCCTTTTTCACCATAGCCCTCTATGGGCTTCCAAATATCCCTTTGCCAATTCCACAAGAACAGCCTTACCGAAAGGCTTCTTGAAGGGAAAGATGTAACTCTGTGGGATGAATTAACAGAACACGGAACAGTTTCTCACAAAGCTTGTTTCCGGTTTTGAATGGAAGATATTTCCTTTTTCACCATAGCCCTCTATGGGCTTCCAAATAACCCTTGGCCATTTCCACAAGAACAGCCTCAGCGAAAGGCTTATTGAATGGAAAGATGTAACTCTGTGAGATGAATTAACAGAACACAGAGCAGTTTCTCAGAAAGCTTCTTTCCAGTTTTGAACGGAAGATATTTCCTTTTTCACCATAGCCCTCTATGGGCTTCCAAATATCCCTTTGCCAATTCCACAAGAACAGCCTTAGCGAAAGGCTTCTTGAATGGAAAGATGTAACTCTGTG
Organism: Chlorocebus sabaeus; assembly: GCF_047675955.1. Taxonomy (NCBI): domain Eukaryota; kingdom Metazoa; phylum Chordata; class Mammalia; order Primates; family Cercopithecidae; genus Chlorocebus; species Chlorocebus sabaeus. The sequence continues at coordinate 138,078 of NW_027327663.1, read as the reverse complement.
AGATGAATTAACAGAACCCAGAGCAGTTTCTCAGAAAGCTTCTTTCCAGTTTTGAACGGAAGATATTTCCTTTTTCACCATAGCCCTCTATGGGCTTCCAAATATCCCTTTGCCAATTCCACAAGAACAGCCTTAGCGAAAGGCTTCTTCAAGGGAAAGATGTAACTCTGTGAGATGAATTAACAGAACACAGAGCAGTTTCTCAGAAAGCTTCTTTCCAGTTTTGAACGGAAGATATTTCCTTTTTCACCATAGCCCTCTATGGGCTTCCAAATATCCCTTTGCCAATTCCACAAGAAAAGCCTTAGCGAAAGGCTTCTTGAAGGGAAAGATGTAACTCTGTGAGATGAATTAACAGAACACGGAACAGTTTCTCACAAAGGTTGTTTCCGGTTTTGAACGGAAGATATTTTCTTTTTCACCATAGCCCTCTATGGGCTTCCAAATATAACTTTGCCATTTCCACTAGAACAGCCTCAGCGAAAGGCTTCTTGAAGGGAAAGATGTAACTCTGTGAGATGAATTAACAGAACACAGAGCAGTTTCTCAGAAAGCTTCTTTCCAGTTTTGAACGGAAGATATTTCCTTTTTCACCATAGCCCTCTATGGGCTTCCAAATATCCCTTTGCCAATTCCACAAGAACAGCCTTAGCGAAAGGCTTCTTGAATGGAAAGATGTAACTCTGTGAGATGAATTAACAGAACACAGAGCAGTTTCTCAGAAAGCTTCTTTCCAGTTTTGAACGGAAGATATTTCCTTTTTCACCATAGCCCTCTATGGGCTTCCAAATATCCCTTTGCCAATTCCACAAAAACAGCCTTAGCGAAAGGCTTCTTGAAGGGAAAGATGTAACTCTGTGAGATGAATTAACAGAACACAGAGCAGTTTCTCATAAAGCTTCTTTCCAGTTTTGAACAGAAGATATTTCCTTTTTCCACATAGCCCTCTATGGGCTTCCAAATATCCCTTTGCCAATTCCCCAAGAACAGCCTTAGCGAAAGGCTTCTTGAAGGGAAAGATGTAACTCTGTGAGATGAATTAACAGAACACAGAGCAGTTTCTCAGAAAGCTTCTTTCCAGTTTTGAACGGAAGATATTTCCTTTTTCACCATAGCCCTCTATGGGCTTCCAAATATCCCTTTGCCAATTCCACAAGAACAGCCTTAGCGAAAGACTTCTTCAAGGGAAAGATGTAACTCTGTGAGATGAATTAGCAGAACACAGAGCAGTTTCTCAGAAAGCTTCTTTCCAGTTTTGAACGGAAGATATTTCCTTTTTCACCATAGCCCTCTATGGGCTTCAAAATATCCCTATGCCAATTCCCCAAGAACAGCCTTAGCGAAAGGCTTCTTCAAGGGAAAGATGTAACTCTGTGAGATGAATTAACAGAACACAGAGCAGTTTCTCAGAAATCTTCTTTCCAGTTTTGAACGGAAGATATTTCCTTTTTCACCATAGCCCTATATGGGCTTCCAAATATCCCTTTGCCAATTCCACAAGAACAGCCTTAGCGAAAGGCTTCTTGAAGGGAAAGATGTAACTCTGTGAGATGAATTAACAGAACACAGAGCAGTTTCTCAGAAAGCTTCTTTCCAGTTTTGAACGGAAGATATTTCCTTTTTCACCATAGCCCTCTATGGGCTTCAAAATATCCCTATGCCAATTCCCCAAGAACAGCCTTAGCGAAAGACTTCTTCAAGGGAAAGATGTAACTCTGTGAGATGAATTAACAGAACACAGAGCCGTTTCTCAGAAAGCTTCTTTCCAGTTTGGAAGGGAAGATATTTCCTTTTTCACCGTAGCCCTCTATGGGCTTCCAAATATCCCTTTGCCAATTCCACAAGAACAGCCTTAGCGAAATGCTTCTTGAAGGGAAAGATGTAACTCTGTCAGATGAATTAACAGAACACGGAACAGTTTCTCACAAAGCTTGTTTACGGTTTTGAACGGAAGATATTTACTTTTTCACCATAGCCCTCTATGGGCTTCCAAATATCCCTTTGCCATTTCCACAAGAACAGCCTCAGCGAAAGGCTTCTTGAAGGGAAAGATGTAACTCTGTGAGATGAATTAACAGAACACAGAGCAGTTTCTCAGAAAGCTTCTTTCCAGTTTTGAACGGAAGATATTTCCTTTTTCACCATAGCCCTCTATGGGCTTCCAAATATCCCTTTGCCATTTCCACAAGAACAGCCTTAGCGAAAGGCTTCTTGAATGGAAAGATGTAACTCTGTGAGATGAATTAACAGAACACAGAGCAGTTTCTCAGAAAGCTTCTTTCCAGTTTTGAACGGAAGATATTTCCTTTTTCACCATAGCCCTCTATGGACTTCCAAATATCCCTTTGCCAATTCCAGAAGAACAGCCTTAGCGAAAGGCTTCTTGAAGGGAAAGATGTAACTCTGTGAGATGAATTAACAGAACACAGAGCAGTTTCTCAGAAAGCTTCTGTCCAGTTTTGAACGGAAGATATTTCCTTTTTCACCATAGCCCTCTATGGGCTTCCAAATATCCCTTTGCCAATTGCACAAGAACAGACTTAGCGAAAGGCTTCTTGAAGGGAAAGATGTAACTCTGTGAGATGAATTAGCAGAACACAGAGCAGTTTCTCAGAAAGCTTCTTTCCAGTTTTGAACGGAAGATATTTCCTTTTTCACCATAGCCCTGTATGGGCTTCCAAATATCCCTTTGCCAATTCTACAAGAACAGCCTTAGCGAAAGGCTTCTTCAAGGGAAAGATGTAACTCTGTGAGATGAATTAACAGAACACAGAGCAGTTTCTCAGAAAGCTTCTTTCCAGTTTTGAACGGAAGATATTTCCTTTTTCACCATAGCCCTCTATGGGCTTCCAAATATCCCTTTGCCAATTCCACAAGAACAGCCTTAGCGAAAGGCTTCTTGAAGGGAAAGATGTAACTCTGTGAGATGAATTAACAGAACACAGAGCAGTTTCTCAGAAAGCTTCTTTCCAGTTTTGAACGGAAGATATTTCCTTTTTCACCCTAGCCCTCTATGGGCTTCCAAATATCCCTTTGCCAATTCCACAAGAACAGCCTTAGCGAAAGGCTTCCTGAAGGGAAAGATGTAACTCTGTGAGATGAATTAACAGAACACAGAGCAGTTTCTCAGAAAGCTTCTTTCCAGTTTTGAACGGAAGATATTTCCTTTTTCACCATAGCCCTCTATGGGCTTCCAAATATCCCTTTGCCAATTCCACAAGAACAGCCTTAGCGAAAGGCTTCTTCAAGGGAAAGATGTAACTCTGTGAGATGAATTAACAGAACACAGAGCAGTTTCTCAGAAAGCTTCTTTCCAGTTTTGAACGGAAGATATTTCCTTTTTCACCATAGCCCTCTATGGGCTTCAAAATATCCCTGTGCCAATTCCCCAAGAACAGCCTTAGCGAAAGGCTTCTTCAAGGGAAAGATGTAACTCTGTGAGATGAATTAACAGAACACAGAGCAGTTTCTCAGAAATCTTCTTTCCAGTTTTGAACGGAAGATATTTCCTTTTTCACCATAGCCCTCTATGGGCTTTCAAATATCCCTTTGCCAATTCCACAAGAACAGCCTTAGCGAAAGGCTTCTTGACGGGAAAGATGGAACTCTGTGAGATGAATTAACAGAACACGGAACTGTTTCTCACAAAGCTTGTTTCCAGTTCTGAACTTAAGATATTTCCTTTTTCACCATAGCCCTCTATGGGCTTCCAAATATCCCTTTGCCAATTCCACAAGAACAGCCTTAGCGAAAGGCTTCTTCAAGGGAAAGATGTAACTCTGTGAGATGAATTAACAGAACACAGAGCAGTTTCTCAGAAAGCTTCTTTCCAGTTTGGAAGGGAAGATATTTCGTTTTTCACCATAGCCGTCTATGGTCTTCCAAATATCCCTTTGCCAATTCCACAAGAACAGCCTTAGCGAAAGGCTTTTTGAAGGGAAAGATGTAACTCTGTGAGATGAATTAACAGAACACAGAGCTGTTTCTCAGAAAGCTTCTTTCCAGTTTTGAACGGAAGATATTTCCTTTTTCACCATAGCCCTCTATGGGCTTCCAAATATCCCTTTGCCAATTCCACAAGAACAGCCTTACCGAAAGGCTTCTTGAAGGGAAAGATGTAACTCTGTGGGATGAATTAACAGAACACGGAACAGTTTCTCACAAAGCTTGTTTCCGGTTTTGAACGGAAGATATTTCCTTTTTCACCATAGCCCTCCATGGGCTTCCAAATATCCCTTTGCCATTTCCACAAGAACAGCCTCAGCGAAAGGCTTCTTGAATGGAAAGATGTACCTCTGTGAGATGAATTAACAGAACACAGAGCAGTTTCTCAGAAAGCTTCTTTCCAGTTTTGAACGGAAGATATTTCCTTTTTCACCATAGCCCTCTATGGGCTTCCAAATATCCCTTTGCCAATTCCACAAGAACAGCCTTAGCGAAAGGCTTCTTGAATGGAAAGATGTAACTCTGTGAGATGAATTAACAGAACACAGAGCAGTTTCTCAGAAAGCTTCTTTCCAGTTTTGAACGGAAGATATTTCCTTTTTCACCATAGCCCACTATGGGCTTCCAAATATCCCTTTGCCAATTCCACAAGAACAGCCTTAGCGAAAGGCTTCTTCAAGGGAAAGATGTAACTCTGTGAGATGAATTAACAGAACACAGAGCAGTTTCTCAGAAAGCTTCTTTCCAGTTTTGATCGGAAGATATTTCCTTTTTCACCATAGCCCTCTATGGGCTTCCAAATATCCCTTTGCCAATTCCACAAGAACAGCCTTAGCGAAAGGCTTCCTGAAGGGAAAGATGTAACTCTGTGAGATGAATTAACAGAACACAGAGCAGTTTCTCAGAAAGCTTCTTTCCAGTTTTGAACGGAAGATATTTCCTTTTTCACCATAGCCCTCTATGGGCTTCCAAATATCCCTTTGCCATTTCCACAAGAACATCCTCAGCGAAAGGCTTCTTGAATGGAAAGATGTAACTCTGTGAGATGAATTAACAGAACACAGAGCAGTTTCTCAGAAAGCTTCTTTCCAGTTTTGAACGGAAGATATTTCCTTTTTCACCATAGCCCTCTATGGGCTTCCAAATATCCCTTTGCCAATTCCACAAGAACAGCCTTAGCGAAAGGCTTCTTCAAGGGAAAGATGTAACTCTGTGAGATGAATTAACAGAACACAGAGCAGTTTCTCAGAAAGCTTCTTTCCAGTTTTGAACGGAAGATATTTCCTTTTTCACCATAGCCCTCTATGGGCTTCCAAATATCCCTTTGCCAATTCCCCAAGAACAGCCTTAGCGAAAGGCTTCTTGAAGGGAAAGATGTAACTCTGTGACATGAATTAACAGAACACAGAGCAGTTTCTCAGAAAGCTTCTTTCCAGTTTTGAACGGAAGATATTTCCTTTTTCACCATAGCCCTCTATGGGCTTCCAAATATCCCTTTGCCAATTCCACAAGAACAGCCTTAGCGAAAGGCTTCTTCAAGGGAAAGATGTAACTCTGTGAGATGAATTAACAGAACACAGAGCAGTTTCTCAGAAAGCTTCTTTCCAGTTTTGAACGGAAGATATTTCCTTTTTCACCATAGCCCTCTATGGGCTTCAAAATATCCCTATGCCAATTCCCCAAGAACAGCCTTAGCGAAAGGCTTCTTGAAGGGAAAGATGTAACTCTGTGAGATGAATTAACAGAACACAGAGCAGTTTCTCAGAAAGCTTCTTTCCAGTTTTGAACGGAAGATATTTCCTTTTTCACCATAGCCCTCTATGGACTTCCAAATATCCCTTTGCCAATTCCAGAAGAACAGCCTTAGCGAAAGGCTTCTTGAAGGGAAAGATGTAACTCTGTGAGATGAATTAACAGAACACAGAGCAGTTTCTCAGAAAGCTTCTTTCCAGTTTTGAACGGAAGATATTTCCTTTTTCACCATAGCCCTCTATGGGCTTCCAAATATCCCTTTGCCAATTGCACAAGAACAGACTTAGCGAAAGGCTTCTTGAAGGGAAAGATGTAACTCTGTGAGATGAATTAGCAGAACACAGAGCAGTTTCTCAGAAAGCTTCTTTCCAGTTTTGAACGGAAGATATTTAATTTTTCACCATAGCCCTGTATGGGCTTCCAAATATCCCTTTGCCAATTCTACAAGAACAGCCTTAGCGAAAGGCTTCTTCAAGGGAAAGATGTAACTCTGTGAGATGAATTAACAGAACACAGAGCAGTTTCTCAGAAAGCTTCTTTCCAGTTTTGAACGGAAGATATTTCCTTTTTCACCATAGCCTTCTATGGGCTTCCAAATATCCCTTTGCCAATTCCACAAGAACAGCCTTAGCGAAAGGCTTCTTGAAGGGAAAGATGTAACTCTGTGAGATGAATTAACAGAACACAGAGCAGTTTCTCAGAAAGCTTCTTTCCAGTTTTGAACGGAAGATATTTCCTTTTTCACCCTAGCCCTCTATGGGCTTCCAAATATCCCTTTGCCAATTCCACAAGAACAGCCTTAGCGAAAGGCTTCCTGAAGGGAAAGATGTAACTCTGTGAGATGAATTAACAGAACACAGAGCAGTTTCTCAGAAAGCTTCTTTCCAGTTTTGAACGGAAGATATTTCCTTTTTCACCATAGCCCTCTATGGACTTCCAAATATCCCTTTGCCAATTCCACAAGAACAGCCTTAGCGAAAGGCTTCTTGAAGGGAAAGATGTAACTCTGTGAGATGAATTAACAGAACACGGAACAGTTTCTCACAAAGCTTGTTTCCGGTTTTGAACGGAAGATATTTCCTTTTTCACCATAGCCCTCTATGGGCTTCCAAACATCCCTTTGCCATTTCCACAAGAACATCCTCAGCGAAAGGCTTCTTGAATGGAAAGATGTAACTCTGTGAGATGAATTAACAGAACACAGAGCAGTTTCTCAGAAAGCTTCTTTCCAATTTTGAACGGAAGATATTTCCTTTTTCACCATAGCCCTCTATGGGCTTCCAAATATCCCTTTGCCAATTCCACAAGAACAGCCTTAGCGAAAGGCTTCTTGAAGGGAAAGATGTAACTCTGTGAGATGAATTAACAGAACACAGAGCAGTTTCTCAGAAAGCTTCTTTCCAGTTTTGAACGGAAGATATTTCCTTTTTCACCATAGCCCTCTATGGGCTTCCAAATATCCCTTTGCCAATTCCCCAAGAACAGCCTTAGCGAAAGGCTTCTTGAAGGGAAAGATGTAACTCTGTGAGATGAATTAACAGAACACAGAGCAGTTTCTCAGAAAGCTTCTTTCCAGTTTTGAACGGAAGATATTTCCTTTTTCACCATAGCCCTCTATGGGCTTCCAAATATCCCTTTGCCAATTCCACAAGAACAGCCTTAGCGAAAGGCTTCTTCAAGGGAAAGATGTAACTCTGTGAGATGAATTAACAGAACACAGAGCAGTTTCTCAGAAAGCTTCTTTCCAGTTTTGAACGGAAGATATTTCCTTTTTCACCATAGCCCTCTATGGGCTTCAAAATATCCCTATGCCAATTCCCCAAGAACAGCCTTAGCGAAAGGCTTCTTCAAGGGAAAGATGTAACTCTGTGAGATGAATTAACAGAACACAGAGCAGTTTCTCAGAAATCTTCTTTCCAGTTTTGAACGGAAGATATTTCCTTTTTCACCATAGCCCTCTATGGGCTTTCAAATATCCCTTTGCCAATTCCACAAGAACAGCCTTAGCGAAAGGCTTCTTGACGGGAAAGATGGAACTCTGTGAGATGAATTAACAGAACACGGAACTGTTTCTCACAAAGCTTGTTTCCAGTTCTGAACTTAAGATATTTCCTTTTTCACCATAGCCCTCTATGGGCTTCCAAATATCCCTTTGCCAATTCCACAAGAACAGCCTTAGCGAAAGGCTTCTTCAAGGGAAAGATGTAACTCTGTGAGATGAATTAACAGAACACAGAGCAGTTTCTCAGAAAGCTTCTTTCCAGTTTGGAAGGGAAGATATTTCCTTTTTCACCATAGCCCTCTATGGTCTTCCAAATATCCCTTTGCCAATTCCACAAGAACAGCCTTAGCGAAAGGCTTTTTGAAGGGAAAGATGTAACTCTGTGAGATGAATTAACAGAACACAGAGCTGTTTCTCAGAAAGCTTCTTTCCAGTTTTGAACGGAAGATATTTCCTTTTTCACCATAGCCCTCTATGGGCTTCCAAATATCCCTTTGCCAATTCCACAAGAACAGCCTTAGCGAAAGGCTTCTTGAAGGGAAAGATGTAACTCTGTGAGATGAATTAACAGAACACGGAACAGTTTCTCACAAAGCTTGTTTCCAGTTTTGAACGGAAGATATTTCCTTTTTCACCATAGCCCTCTATGGGCTTCCAAATATCCCTTTGCCATTTCCACAAGAACAGCCTCAGGGAAAGGCTTCTTGAAGGGAAAGATGTAACTCTGTGAGATGAATTAACAGAACACAGAGCAGTTTCTCAGAAAGCTTCTTTCCAGTTTTGAACGGAAGATATTTCCTTTTTCACCATAGCCCTCTATGGACTTCCAAATATCCCTTTGCCAATTCCACAAGAACAGCCTCAGCGAAAGGCTTCTTCAAGGGAAAGATGTAACTCTGTGAGATGAATTAACATAACACAGAGCAGTTTCTCAGAAAGCTTCTTTCCAGTTTTGAACGGAAGATATTTCCTTTTTCACCATAGCCCTCTCAGGGCTTCCAAATATCCCTTTGCCAATTCCACAAGAACAGCCTTAGCGAAAGGCTTCTTGAAAGGAAATATGTAACTCTGTGAGATGAATTAACAGAACACGGAACAGTTTCTCAAAAAGCTTGTTTCCAGTTTTGAACGGAAGATATTTCCTTTTTCACCATAGCCCTCTATGGGCTTCCAAATATCCCTTTGCCAATTCCACAAGAACAGCCTTACCGAAAGGCTTCTTGAAGGGAAAGATGTGACTCTGTGAGATGAATTAACAGAACACAGAGCAGTTTCTCAGAAAGCTTCTTTCCAGTTTTGAACGGAAGATATTTCCTTTTTCACCATAGCCCTCTATGGGCTTCCAAATATCCCTTTGCCAATTCCACAAGAACAGCCTTAGCGAAAGGCTTCTTGAAGGGAAAGATGTAACTCTGTGAGATGAATTAACAGAACACGGAACAGTTTCTCACAAAGCTTGTTTCCTGTTTTGAACGGAAGATATTTCCTTTTTCACCATAGCCCTCTATGGGCTTCCAAATATCCCTTTGCCAATTCCACAAGAACAGCCTTAGCGAAAGGCTTCTTCAAGGGAAAGATGTAACTCTGTGAGATGAATTAACAGAACACAGAGCAGTTTCTCAGAAAGCTTCTTTCCAGTTTTGAACGGAAGATATTTCCTTTTTCACCATAGCCCTCTATGGGCTTCCAAATATCCCTTTGCCAATTGCACAAGAACAGACTTAGCGAAAGGCTTCTTGAAGGGAAAGATGTAACTCTGTGAGATGAATTAGCAGAACACAGAGCAGTTTCTCAGAAAGCTTCTTTCCAGTTTTGAACGGAAGGTATTTCCTTTTTCACCATAGCCCGCTATGGACTTCCAAATATCCCTTTGCCAATTCCACAAGAACAGCCTTAGCGAAAGGCTTCTTGAAGGGAAAGATGTAACTCTGTGAGATGAATTAACAGAACACAGAGCAGTTTCTCAGAAAGCTTCTTTCCAGTTTTGAACGGAAGATATTTCCTTTTTCACCATAGCCCTCTATGGGCTTCCAAATATCCCTTTGCCAATTCCACAAGAACAGCCTTAGCGAAAGGCTTCTTCAAGGGAAAGATGTAACTCTGTGAGATGAATTAACAGAACACAGAGCAGTTTCTCAGAAAGCTTCTTTCCAGTTTTGAACGGAAGATATTTCCTTTTTCACCATAGCCCTCCATGGGCTTCCAAATATCCCTTTGCCAATTCCACAAGAACAGCCTTAGCGAAAGGCTTCTTGAAGGGAAAGATGTAACTCTGTGAGATGAATTAACAGAACACAGAGCAGTTTCTCAGAAAGCTTTCCAGTTTTGAACGAAGATATTTCCTTTTTCACCATAGCCCTCTATGGGCTTCCAAATATCCCTTTGCCAATTCCACAAGAACAGCCTTAGCGAAAGGCTTCCTGAAGGGAAAGATGTAACTCTGTGAGATGAATTAACAGAACACAGAGCAGTTTCTCAGAAAGCTTCTTTCCAGTTTTGAACGGAAGATATTTCCTTTTTCACCATAGCCCTCTATGGGCTTCCAAATATCCCTTTGCCAATTCCACAAGAACAGCCTTAGCGAAAGGCTTCTTGACGGGAAAGATGGAACTCTGTGAGATGAATTAACAGAACACGGAACTGTTTCTCACAAAGCTTGTTTCCAGTTCTGAACTTAAGATATTTCCTTTTTCACCATAGCCCTCTATGGGCTTCCAAATATCCCTTTGCCAATTCCACAAGAACAGCCTTAGCGAAAGGCTTCTTCAAGGGAAAGATGTAACTCTGTGAGATGAATTAACAGAACACAGAGCAGTTTCTCAGAAAGCTTCTTTCCAGTTTGGAAGGGAAGATATTTCCTTTTTCACCATAGCCGTCTATGGTCTTCCAAATATCCCTTTGCCAATTCCACAAGAACAGCTTTAGCGAAAGGCTTTTTGAAGGGAAAGATGTAACTCTGTGAGATGAATTAACAGAACACAGAGCTGTTTCTCAGAAAGCTTCTTTCCAGTTTTGAACGGAAGATATTTCCTTTTTCACCATAGCCCTCTATGGGCTTCCAAATATCCCTTTGCCAATTCCACAAGAACAGCCTTACCGAAAGGCTTCTTGAAGGGAAAGATGTAACTCTGTGGGATGAATTAACAGAACACGGAACAGTTTCTCACAAAGCTTGTTTCCGGTTTTGAATGGAAGATATTTCCTTTTTCACCATAGCCCTCTATGGGCTTCCAAATAACCCTTGGCCATTTCCACAAGAACAGCCTCAGCGAAAGGCTTATTGAATGGAAAGATGTAACTCTGTGAGATGAATTAACAGAACACAGAGCAGTTTCTCAGAAAGCTTCTTTCCAGTTTTGAACGGAAGATATTTCCTTTTTCACCATAGCCCTCTATGGGCTTCCAAATATCCCTTTGCCAATTCCACAAGAACAGCCTTAGCGAAAGGCTTCTTGAATGGAAAGATGTAACTCTGTGAGATGAATTAACAGAACCCAGAGCAGTTTCTCAGAAAGCTTCTTTCCAGTTTTGAACGGAAGATATTTCCTTTTTCACCATAGCCCTCTATGGGCTTCCAAATATCCCTTTGCCAATTCCACAAGAACAGCCTTAGCGAAAGGCTTCTTCAAGGGAAAGATGTAACTCTGTGAGATGAATTAACAGAACACAGAGCAGTTTCTCAGAAAGCTTCTTTCCAGTTTTGAACGGAAGATATTTCCTTTTTCACCATAGCCCTCTATGGGCTTCCAAATATCCCTTTGCCAATTCCACAAGAACAGCCTTAGCGAAAGGCTTCTTGAAGGGAAAGATGTAACTCTGTGAGATGAATTAACAGAACACGGAACAGTTTCTCACAAAGGTTGTTTCCGGTTTTGAACGGAAGATATTTTCTTTTTCACCATAGCCCTCTATGGGCTTCCAAATATAACTTTGCCATTTCCACTAGAACAGCCTCAGCGAAAGGCTTCTTGAAGGGAAAGATGTAACTCTGTGAGATGAATTAACAGAACACAGAGCAGTTTCTCAGAAAGCTTCTTTCCAGTTTTGAACGGAAGATATTTCCTTTTTCACCATAGCCCTCTATGGGCTTCCAAATATCCCTTTGCCAATTCCACAAGAACAGCCTTAGCGAAAGGCTTCTTGAATGGAAAGATGTAACTCTGTGAGATGAATTAACAGAACACAGAGCAGTTTCTCAGAAAGCTTCTTTCCAGTTTTGAACGGAAGATATTTCCTTTTTCACCATAGCCCTCTATGGGCTTCCAAATATCCCTTTGCCAATTCCACAAAAACAGCCTTAGCGAAAGGCTTCTTGAAGGGAAAGATGTAACTCTGTGAGATGAATTAACAGAACACAGAGCAGTTTCTCATAAAGCTTCTTTCCAGTTTTGAACGGAAGATATTTCCTTTTTCCACATAGCCCTCTATGGGCTTCCAAATATCCCTTTGCCAATTCCCCAAGAACAGCCTTAGCGAAAGGCTTCTTGAAGGGAAAGATGTAACTGTGTGAGATGAATTAACAGAACACAGAGCAGTTTCTCAGAAAGCTTCTTTCCAGTTTTGAACGGAAGATATTTCCTTTTTCACCATAGCCCTCTATGGGCTTCCAAATATCCCTTTGCCAATTCCACAAGAACAGCCTTAGCGAAAGACTTCTTCAAGGGAAAGATGTAACTCTGTGAGATGAATTAACAGAACACAGAGCAGTTTCTCAGAAAGCTTCTTTCCAGTTTTGAACGGAAGATATTTCCTTTTTCACCATAGCCCTCTATGGGCTTCAAAATATCCCTATGCCAATTCCCCAAGAACAGCCTTAGCGAAAGGCTTCTTCAAGGGAAAGATGTAACTCTGTGAGATGAATTAACAGAACACAGAGCAGTTTCTCAGAAATCTTCTTTCCAGTTTTGAACGGAAGATATTTCCTTTTTCACCATAGCCCTATATGGGCTTCCAAATATCCCTTTGCCAATTCCACAAGAACAGCCTTAGCGAAAGGCTTCTTGAAGGGAAAGATGTAACTCTGTGAGATGAATTAACAGAACACAGAGCAGTTTCTCAGAAAGCTTCTTTCCAGTTTTGAACGGAAGATATTTCCTTTTTCACCATAGCCCTCTATGGGCTTCAAAATATCCCTATGCCAATTCCCCAAGAACAGCCTTAGCGAAAGACTTCTTCAAGGGAAAGATGTAACTCTGTGAGATGAATTAACAGAACACAGAGCCGTTTCTCAGAAAGCTTCTTTCCAGTTTGGAAGGGAAGATATTTCCTTTTTCACCATAGCCGTCTATGGTCTTCCAAATATCCCTTTGCCAATTCCACAAGAACAGCTTTAGCGAAAGGCTTTTTGAAGGGAAAGATGTAACTCTGTGAGATGAATTAACAGAACACAGAGCTGTTTCTCAGAAAGCTTCTTTCCAGTTTTGAACGGAAGATATTTCCTTTTTCACCATAGCCCTCTATGGGCTTCCAAATATCCCTTTGCCAATTCCACAAGAACAGCCTTACCGAAAGGCTTCTTGAAGGGAAAGATGTAACTCTGTGGGATGAATTAACAGAACACGGAACAGTTTCTCACAAAGCTTGTTTCCGGTTTTGAATGGAAGATATTTCCTTTTTCACCATAGCCCTCTATGGGCTTCCAAATAACCCTTGGCCATTTCCACAAGAACAGCCTCAGCGAAAGGCTTATTGAATGGAAAGATGTAACTCTGTGAGATGAATTAACAGAACACAGAGCAGTTTCTCAGAAAGCTTCTTTCCAGTTTTGAACGGAAGATATTTCCTTTTTCACCATAGCCCTCTATGGGCTTCCAAATATCCCTTTGCCAATTCCACAAGAACAGCCTTAGCGAAAGGCTTCTTGAATGGAAAGATGTAACTCTGTGAGATGAATTAACAGAACCCAGAGCAGTTTCTCAGAAAGCTTCTTTCCAGTTTTGAACGGAAGATATTTCCTTTTTCACCATAGCCCTCTATGGGCTTCCAAATATCCCTTTGCCAATTCCACAAGAACAGCCTTAGCGAAAGGCTTCTTCAAGGGAAAGATGTAACTCTGTGAGATGAATTAACAGAACACAGAGCAGTTTCTCAGAAAGCTTCTTTCCAGTTTTGAACGGAAGATATTTCCTTTTTCACCATAGCCCTCTATGGGCTTCCAAATATCCCTTTGCCAATTCCACAAGAAAAGCCTTAGCGAAAGGCTTCTTGAAGGGAAAGATGTAACTCTGTGAGATGAATTAACAGAACACGGAACAGTTTCTCACAAAGGTTGTTTCCGGTTTTGAACGGAAGATATTTTCTTTTTCACCATAGCCCTCTATGGGCTTCCAAATATAACTTTGCCATTTCCACTAGAACAGCCTCAGCGAAAGGCTTCTTGAAGGGAAAGATGTAACTCTGTGAGATGAATTAACAGAACACAGAGCAGTTTCTCAGAAAGCTTCTTTCCAGTTTTGAACGGAAGATATTTCCTTTTTCACCATAGCCCTCTATGGGCTTCCAAATATCCCTTTGCCAATTCCACAAGAACAGCCTTAGCGAAAGGCTTCTTGAATGGAAAGATGTAACTCTGTGAGATGAATTAACAGAACACAGAGCAGTTTCTCAGAAAGCTTCTTTCCAGTTTTGAACGGAAGATATTTCCTTTTTCACCATAGCCCTCTATGGGCTTCCAAATATCCCTTTGCCAATTCCACAAAAACAGCCTTAGCGAAAGGCTTCTTGAAGGGAAAGATGTAACTCTGTGAGATGAATTAACAGAACACAGAGCAGTTTCTCATAAAGCTTCTTTCCAGTTTTGAACAGAAGATATTTCCTTTTTCCACATAGCCCTCTATGGGCTTCCAAATATCCCTTTGCCAATTCCCCAAGAACAGCCTTAGCGAAAGGCTTCTTGAAGGGAAAGATGTAACTCTGTGAGATGAATTAACAGAACACAGAGCAGTTTCTCAGAAAGCTTCTTTCCAGTTTTGAACGGAAGATATTTCCTTTTTCACCATAGCCCTCTATGGGCTTCCAAATATCCCTTTGCCAATTCCACAAGAACAGCCTTAGCGAAAGACTTCTTCAAGGGAAAGATGTAACTCTGTGAGATGAATTAGCAGAACACAGAGCAGTTTCTCAGAAAGCTTCTTTCCAGTTTTGAACGGAAGATATTTCCTTTTTCACCATAGCCCTCTATGGGCTTCAAAATATCCCTATGCCAATTCCCCAAGAACAGCCTTAGCGAAAGGCTTCTTCAAGGGAAAGATGTAACTCTGTGAGATGAATTAACAGAACACAGAGCAGTTTCTCAGAAATCTTCTTTCCAGTTTTGAACGGAAGATATTTCCTTTTTCACCATAGCCCTATATGGGCTTCCAAATATCCCTTTGCCAATTCCACAAGAACAGCCTTAGCGAAAGGCTTCTTGAAGGGAAAGATGTAACTCTGTGAGATGAATTAACAGAACACAGAGCAGTTTCTCAGAAAGCTTCTTTCCAGTTTTGAACGGAAGATATTTCCTTTTTCACCATAGCCCTCTATGGGCTTCAAAATATCCCTATGCCAATTCCCCAAGAACAGCCTTAGCGAAAGACTTCTTCAAGGGAAAGATGTAACTCTGTGAGATGAATTAACAGAACACAGAGCCGTTTCTCAGAAAGCTTCTTTCCAGTTTGGAAGGGAAGATATTTCCTTTTTCACCGTAGCCCTCTATGGGCTTCCAAATATCCCTTTGCCAATTCCACAAGAACAGCCTTAGCGAAATGCTTCTTGAAGGGAAAGATGTAACTCTGTCAGATGAATTAACAGAACACGGAACAGTTTCTCACAAAGCTTGTTTACGGTTTTGAACGGAAGATATTTACTTTTTCACCATAGCCCTCTATGGGCTTCCAAATATCCCTTTGCCATTTCCACAAGAACAGCCTCAGCGAAAGGCTTCTTGAAGGGAAAGATGTAACTCTGTGAGATGAATTAACAGAACACAGAGCAGTTTCTCAGAAAGCTTCTTTCCAGTTTTGAACGGAAGATATTTCCTTTTTCACCATAGCCCTCTATGGGCTTCCAAATATCCCTTTGCCATTTCCACAAGAACAGCCTTAGCGAAAGGCTTCTTGAATGGAAAGATGTAACTCTGTGAGATGAATTAACAGAACACAGAGCAGTTTCTCAGAAAGCTTCTTTCCAGTTTTGAACGGAAGATATTTCCTTTTTCACCATAGCCCTCTATGGACTTCCAAATATCCCTTTGCCAATTCCAGAAGAACAGCCTTAGCGAAAGGCTTCTTGAAGGGAAAGATGTAACTCTGTGAGATGAATTAACAGAACACAGAGCAGTTTCTCAGAAAGCTTCTGTCCAGTTTTGAACGGAAGATATTTCCTTTTTCACCATAGCCCTCTATGGGCTTCCAAATATCCCTTTGCCAATTGCACAAGAACAGACTTAGCGAAAGGCTTCTTGAAGGGAAAGATGTAACTCTGTGAGATGAATTAGCAGAACACAGAGCAGTTTCTCAGAAAGCTTCTTTCCAGTTTTGAACGGAAGATATTTCCTTTTTCACCATAGCCCTGTATGGGCTTCCAAATATCCCTTTGCCAATTCTACAAGAACAGCCTTAGCGAAAGGCTTCTTCAAGGGAAAGATGTAACTCTGTGAGATGAATTAACAGAACACAGAGCAGTTTCTCAGAAAGCTTCTTTCCAGTTTTGAACGGAAGATATTTCCTTTTTCACCATAGCCCTCTATGGGCTTCCAAATATCCCTTTGCCAATTCCACAAGAACAGCCTTAGCGAAAGGCTTCTTGAAGGGAAAGATGTAACTCTGTGAGATGAATTAACAGAACACAGAGCAGTTTCTCAGAAAGCTTCTTTCCAGTTTTGAACGGAAGATATTTCCTTTTTCACCCTAGCCCTCTATGGGCTTCCAAATATCCCTTTGCCAATTCCACAAGAACAGCCTTAGCGAAAGGCTTCCTGAAGGGAAAGATGTAACTCTGTGAGATGAATTAACAGAACACAGAGCAGTTTCTCAGAAAGCTTCTTTCCAGTTTTGAACGGAAGATATTTCCTTTTTCACCATAGCCCTCTATGGGCTTCCAAATATCCCTTTGCCAATTCCACAAGAACAGCCTTAGCGAAAGGCTTCTTCAAGGGAAAGATGTAACTCTGTGAGATGAATTAACAGAACACAGAGCAGTTTCTCAGAAAGCTTCTTTCCAGTTTTGAACGGAAGATATTTCCTTTTTCACCATAGCCCTCTATGGGCTTCAAAATATCCCTGTGCCAATTCACCAAGAACAGCCTTAGCGAAAGGCTTCTTCAAGGGAAAGATGTAACTCTGTGAGATGAATTAACAGAACACAGAGCAGTTTCTCAGAAATCTTCTTTCCAGTTTTGAACGGAAGATATTTCCTTTTTCACCATAGCCCTCTATGGGCTTTCAAATATCCCTTTGCCAATTCCACAAGAACAGCCTTAGCGAAAGGCTTCTTGACGGGAAAGATGGAACTCTGTGAGATGAATTAACAGAACACGGAACTGTTTCTCACAAAGCTTGTTTCCAGTTCTGAACTTAAGATATTTCCTTTTTCACCATAGCCCTCTATGGGCTTCCAAATATCCCTTTGCCAATTCCACAAGAACAGCCTTAGCGAAAGGCTTCTTCAAGGGAAAGATGTAACTCTGTGAGATGAATTAACAGAACACAGAGCAGTTTCTCAGAAAGCTTCTTTCCAGTTTGGAAGGGAAGATATTTCGTTTTTCACCATAGCCGTCTATGGTCTTCCAAATATCCCTTTGCCAATTCCACAAGAACAGCCTTAGCGAAAGGCTTTTTGAAGGGAAAGATGTAACTCTGTGAGATGAATTAACAGAACACAGAGCTGTTTCTCAGAAAGCTTCTTTCCAGTTTTGAACGGAAGATATTTCCTTTTTCACCATAGCCCTCTATGGGCTTCCAAATATCCCTTTGCCAATTCCACAAGAACAGCCTTACCGAAAGGCTTCTTGAAGGGAAAGATGTAACTCTGTGGGATGAATTAACAGAACACGGAACAGTTTCTCACAAAGCTTGTTTCCGGTTTTGAACGGAAGATATTTCCTTTTTCACCATAGCCCTCCATGGGCTTCCAAATATCCCTTTGCCATTTCCACAAGAACAGCCTCAGCGAAAGGCTTCTTGAATGGAAAGATGTACCTCTGTGAGATGAATTAACAGAACACAGAGCAGTTTCTCAGAAAGCTTCTTTCCAGTTTTGAACGGAAGATATTTCCTTTTTCACCATAGCCCTCTATGGGCTTCCAAATATCCCTTTGCCAATTCCACAAGAACAGCCTTAGCGAAAGGCTTCTTGAATGGAAAGATGTAACTCTGTGAGATGAATTAACAGAACACAGAGCAGTTTCTCAGAAAGCTTCTTTCCAGTTTTGAACGGAAGATATTTCCTTTTTCACCATAGCCCACTATGGGCTTCCAAATATCCCTTTGCCAATTCCACAAGAACAGCCTTAGCGAAAGGCTTCTTCAAGGGAAAGATGTAACTCTGTGAGATGAATTAACAGAACACAGAGCAGTTTCTCAGAAAGCTTCTTTCCAGTTTTGATCGGAAGATATTTCCTTTTTCACCATAGCCCTCTATGGGCTTCCAAATATCCCTTTGCCAATTCCACAAGAACAGCCTTAGCGAAAGGCTTCCTGAAGGGAAAGATGTAACTCTGTGAGATGAATTAACAGAACACAGAGCAGTTTCTCAGAAAGCTTCTTTCCAGTTTTGAACGGAAGATATTTCCTTTTTCACCATAGCCCTCTATGGGCTTCCAAATATCCCTTTGCCAATTCCACAAGAACAGCCTTAGCGAAAGGCTTCTTGAAGGGAAAGATGGAACTCTGTGAGATGAATTAACAGAACACGGAACTGCTTCTCACAAAGCTTGTTTCCAGTTCTGAACTTAAGATATTTCCTTTTTCACCATAGCCCTCTATGGGCTTCCAAATATCCCTTTGCCAATTCCACAAGAACAGCCTTAGCGAAAGGCTTCTTCAAGGGAAAGATGTAACTCTGTGAGATGAATTAACAGAACACAGAGCAGTTTCTCAGAAAGCTTCTTTCCAGTTTGGAAGGGAAGATATTTCCTTTTTCACCATAGCCCTCTATGGTCTTCCAAATATCCCTTTGCCAATTCCACAAGAACAGCCTTAGCGAAAGGCTTCTTGAAGAGAAAGATGTAACTCTGTGAGATTAATTAACAGAACACAGAGCTGTTTCTCAGAAAGCTTCTTTCCAGTTTTGAACGGAAGATATTTCCTTTTTCACCATAGCCCTGTATGGGCTTCCAAATATCCCTTTGCCAATTCTACAAGAACAGCCTTAGCGAAAGGCTTCTTCAAGGGAAAGATGTAACTCTGTGAGATGAATTAACAGAACACAGAGCAGTTTCTCAGAAAGCTTCTTTCCAGTTTTGAACGGAAGATATTTCCTTTTTCACCATAGCCCTCTATGGGCTTCCAAATATCCCTTTGCCAATTCCACAAGAACAGCCTTAGCGAAAGGCTTCTTGAAGGGAAAGATGTAACTCTGTGAGATGAATTAACAGAACACAGAGCAGTTTCTCAGAAAGCTTCTTTCCAGTTTTGAACGGAAGATATTTCCTTTTTCACCCTAGCCCTCTATGGGCTTCCAAATATCCCTTTGCCAATTCCACAAGAACAGCCTTAGCGAAAGGCTTCCTGAAGGGAAAGATGTAACTCTGTGAGATGAATTAACAGAACACAGAGCAGTTTCTCAGAAAGCTTCTTTCCAGTTTTGAACGGAAGATATTTCCTTTTTCACCATAGCCCTCTATGGGCTTCCAAATATCCCTTTGCCAATTCCACAAGAACAGCCTTAGCGAAAGGCTTCTTCAAGGGAAAGATGTAACTCTGTGAGATGAATTAACAGAACACAGAGCAGTTTCTCAGAAAGCTTCTTTCCAGTTTTGAACGGAAGATATTTCCTTTTTCACCATAGCCCTCTATGGGCTTCAAAATATCCCTGTGCCAATTCCCCAAGAACAGCCTTAGCGAAAGGCTTCTTCAAGGGAAAGATGTAACTCTGTGAGATGAATTAACAGAACACAGAGCAGTTTCTCAGAAATCTTCTTTCCAGTTTTGAACGGAAGATATTTCCTTTTTCACCATAGCCCTCTATGGGCTTTCAAATATCCCTTTGCCAATTCCACAAGAACAGCCTTAGCGAAAGGCTTCTTGACGGGAAAGATGGAACTCTGTGAGATGAATTAACAGAACACGGAACTGTTTCTCACAAAGCTTGTTTCCAGTTCTGAACTTAAGATATTTCCTTTTTCACCATAGCCCTCTATGGGCTTCCAAATATCCCTTTGCCAATTCCACAAGAACAGCCTTAGCGAAAGGCTTCTTCAAGGGAAAGATGTAACTCTGTGAGATGAATTAACAGAACACAGAGCAGTTTCTCAGAAAGCTTCTTTCCAGTTTGGAAGGGAAGATATTTCGTTTTTCACCATAGCCGTCTATGGTCTTCCAAATATCCCTTTGCCAATTCCACAAGAACAGCCTTAGCGAAAGGCTTTTTGAAGGGAAAGATGTAACTCTGTGAGATGAATTAACAGAACACAGAGCTGTTTCTCAGAAAGCTTCTTTCCAGTTTTGAACGGAAGATATTTCCTTTTTCACCATAGCCCTCTATGGGCTTCCAAATATCCCTTTGCCAATTCCACAAGAACAGCCTTACCGAAAGGCTTCTTGAAGGGAAAGATGTAACTCTGTGGGATGAATTAACAGAACACGGAACAGTTTCTCACAAAGCTTGTTTCCGGTTTTGAACGGAAGATATTTCCTTTTTCACCATAGCCCTCCATGGGCTTCCAAATATCCCTTTGCCATTTCCACAAGAACAGCCTCAGCGAAAGGCTTCTTGAATGGAAAGATGTACCTCTGTGAGATGAATTAACAGAACACAGAGCAGTTTCTCAGAAAGCTTCTTTCCAGTTTTGAACGGAAGATATTTCCTTTTTCACCATAGCCCTCTATGGGCTTCCAAATATCCCTTTGCCAATTCCACAAGAACAGCCTTAGCGAAAGGCTTCTTGAATGGAAAGATGTAACTCTGTGAGATGAATTAACAGAACACAGAGCAGTTTCTCAGAAAGCTTCTTTCCAGTTTTGAACGGAAGATATTTCCTTTTTCACCATAGCCCACTATGGGCTTCCAAATATCCCTTTGCCAATTCCACAAGAACAGCCTTAGCGAAAGGCTTCTTCAAGGGAAAGATGTAACTCTGTGAGATGAATTAACAGAACACAGAGCAGTTTCTCAGAAAGCTTCTTTCCAGTTTTGATCGGAAGATATTTCCTTTTTCACCATAGCCCTCTATGGGCTTCCAAATATCCCTTTGCCAATTCCACAAGAACAGCCTTAGCGAAAGGCTTCCTGAAGGGAAAGATGTAACTCTGTGAGATGAATTAACAGAACACAGAGCAGTTTCTCAGAAAGCTTCTTTCCAGTTTTGAACGGAAGATATTTCCTTTTTCACCATAGCCCTCTATGGGCTTCCAAATATCCCTTTGCCAATTCCACAAGAACAGCCTTAGCGAAAGGCTTCTTGAAGGGAAAGATGGAACTCTGTGAGATGAATTAACAGAACACGGAACTGCTTCTCACAAAGCTTGTTTCCAGTTCTGAACTTAAGATATTTCCTTTTTCACCATAGCCCTCTATGGGCTTCCAAATATCCCTTTGCCAATTCCACAAGAACAGCCTTAGCGAAAGGCTTCTTCAAGGGAAAGATGTAACTCTGTGAGATGAATTAACAGAACACAGAGCAGTTTCTCAGAAAGCTTCTTTCCAGTTTGGAAGGGAAGATATTTCCTTTTTCACCATAGCCCTCTATGGTCTTCCAAATATCCCTTTGCCAATTCCACAAGAACAGCCTTAGCGAAAGGCTTCTTGAAGAGAAAGATGTAACTCTGTGAGATTAATTAACAGAACACAGAGCTGTTTCTCAGAAAGCTTCTTTCCAGTTTTGAACGGAAGATATTTCCTTTTTCACCATAGCCCTCTATGGGCTTCCAAATATCCCTTTGCCAATTCCACAAGAACAGCCTTAGCGAAAGGCTTCTTGAAGGGAAAGATGTAACTCTGTGAGATGAATTAACAGAACACGGAACAGTTTCTCACAAAGCTTGTTTCCAGTTTTGAACGGAAGATATTTCCTTTTTCACCATAGCCCTCTATGGGCTTCCAAATATCCCTTTGCCATTTCCACAAGAACAGCCTCAGGGAAAGGCTTCTTGAAGGGAAAGATGTAACTCTGTGAGATGAATTAACAGAACACAGAGCAGTTTCTCAGAAAGCTTCTTTCCAGTTTTGAACGGAAGATATTTCCTTTTTCACCATAGCCCTCTATGGACTTCCAAATATGCCTTTGCCAATTCCACAAGAACAGCCTTAGCGAAAGGCTTCTTCAAGGGAAAGATGTAACTCTGTGAGATGAATTAACAGAACACAGAGCAGTTTCTCAGAAAGCTTCTTTCCAGTTTTGAACGGAAGATATTTCCTTTTTCACCATAGCCCTCTATGGGCTTCCAAATATCCCTTTGCCAATTCCACAAGAACAGCCTTAGCGAAAGGCTTCCTGAAGGGAAAGATGTAACTCTGTGAGATGAATTAACAGAACACAGAGAAGTTTCTCAGAAAGCTTCTTTCCAGTTTTGAACGGAAGATATTTCCTTTTTCACCATAGACCTCTATGGGCTTCCAAATATCCCTTTGCCAATTCCACAAGAACAGCCTTAGCGAAAGGCTTCTTGAAGGAAAAGATGTAACTCTGTGAGATGAGTTAACAGAACATAGAACAGTTTCTCAGAAAGCTTCTTTCCAGTTTTGAACGGAAGATATTTCCTTTTTCACCATAGCCCTCTATGGGCTTCCAAATATCCCTTTGCCAATTCCACAAGAACAGCCTTAGCGAAAGGCTTCTTGAAAGGAAAGAGGTAACTCTGTGAGATGAATTAACAGAACACAAAGCAGTTTCTCACAAAGCTTGTTTCCTGTTTTGAACGGAAGATATTTCCTTTTTCACCATAGCCCTCTATGGGCTTCCAAATATCCCTTTGCCAATTCCACAAGAACAGCCTTAGCGAAAGGCTTCTTCAAGGGAAAGATGTAACTCTGTGAGATGAATTAACAGAACACAGAGCAGTTTCTCAGAAAGCTTCTTTAGAGTTTTGAACGGAAGATATTTCCTTTTTCACCATAGCCCTCTATGGGCTTCCAAATATCCCTTTGCCAATTGCACAAGAACAGACTTAGCGAAAGGCTTCTTGAAGGGAAAGATGTAACTCTGTGAGATGAATTAGCAGAACACAGAGCAGTTTCTCACAAAGCTTCTTTCCAGTTTTGAACTGAAGGTATTTCCTTTTTCACCATAGCCCGCTATGGACTTCCAAATATCCCTTTGCCAATTCCACAAGAACAGCCTTAGCGAAAGGCTTCTTGAAGGGAAAGATGTAACTCTGTGAGATGAATTAACAGAACACAGAGCAGTTTCTCAGAAAGCTTCTTTCCAGTTTTGAACGGAAGATATTTCCTTTTTCACCATAGCCCTCTATGGGCTTCCAAATATCCCTTTGCCAATTCCACAAGAACAGCCTTAGCGAAAGGCTTCTTCAAGGGAAAGATGTAACTCTGTGAGATGAATTAACAGAACACAGAGCAGTTTCTCAGAAAGCTTCTTTCCAGTTTTGAACGGAAGATATTTCCTTTTTCACCATAGCCCTCCATGGGCTTCCAAATATCCCTTTGCCAATTCCACAAGAACAGCCTTAGCGAAAGGCTTCTTGAAGGGAAAGATGTAACTCTGTGAGATGAATTAACAGAACACAGAGCAGTTTCTCAGAAAGCTTTCCAGTTTTGAACGAAGATATTTCCTTTTTCACCATAGCCCTCTATGGGCTTCCAAATATCCCTTTGCCAATTCCACAAGAACAGCCTTAGCGAAAGGCTTCCTGAAGGGAAAGATGTAACTCTGTGAGATGAATTAACAGAACACAGAGCAGTTTCTCAGAAAGCTTCTTTCCAGTTTTGAACGGAAGATATTTCCTTTTTCACCATAGCCCTCTATGGGCTTCCAAATATCCCTTTGCCAATTCCACAAGAACAGCCTTAGCGAAAGGCTTCTTGAATGGAAAGATGTAACTCTGTGAGATGAATTAACAGAACACAGAGCAGTTTCTCAGAAAGCTTCTTTCCAGTTTTGAACGGAAGATATTTCCTTTTTCACCATAGCCCTCTATGGAATTCCAAATATCCCTTTGCCAATTCCACAAGAACAGCCTTAGTGAAAGGCTTCTTCAAGGGAAAGATGTAACTCTGTGAGATGAATTAACAGAACACAGAGCAGTTTCTCAGAAAGCTTCTTTCCAGTTTTGAACGGAAGATATTTCCTTTTTCACCATAGCCCTCTATTTACTTCCAAATATCCCTTTGCCAATTCCACAAGAACAGCCTTAACGAAAGGCTTCTTCAAGGGAAAGATGTAACTCTGTGAGATGAATTAAGAGAACACAGAGCAGTTTCTCAGAAAGCTTCTTTCCAGTTTTGAACGGAAGATATTTCCTTTTTCACCATAGCCCTCTATGGACTTCCAAATATCCCTTTGCCAATTCCACAAGAACAGCCTTAGCGAAAGGCTTCTTGAAGGGAAACATGTAACTCTGTGAGAGGAATTAACAGAACACAGAGAAGTTTCTCAGAAAGCTTCTTTCCAGTTTTGAACGGAAGATATTTCCTTTTTCACCATAGACCTCTATGGGCTTCCAAATATCCCTTTGCCAATTCCACAAGAACAGCCTTAGCGAAAGGCTTCTAGAAGGGAAAGATGTAACTCTGTGAGATGAATTAACAGAACACAGAGCAGTTTCTCAGAAAGCTTCTTTCCAGTTTTGAACGGAAGATATTTCCTTTTTCACCATAGCCCTCTATGGGCTTCCAAATATCCCTTTGCCAATTCCACAAGAACAGCCTTAGCGAAAGGCTTCTTGAAAGGAAAGATGTAACTCTGTGAGATGAATTAACAGAACACAAAGCAGTTTCTCAGAAAGCTTCTTTCCAGT
Organism: Chlorocebus sabaeus; assembly: GCF_047675955.1. Taxonomy (NCBI): domain Eukaryota; kingdom Metazoa; phylum Chordata; class Mammalia; order Primates; family Cercopithecidae; genus Chlorocebus; species Chlorocebus sabaeus. Next base: position 113,268 of record NW_027327663.1, on the reverse strand, counting down.
TTTGAACGGAAGATATTTCCTTTTTCACCAGAGCCCTCTATGGCCTTCCAAATATCCCTTTGCCAATTCCACAAGAACAGCCTTAGCGAAAGGCTTCTTGAAGGGAAAGATGTAAATCTGTGAGATGAATTAACAGAACACAGAGCAGTTTCTCAGAAAGCTTCTTTCCAGTTTTGAACGGAAGATGTTTCCTTTTTCACCATAGCCCTCTATGGGCTTCCAAATATCCCTTTGCCAATTCCACAAGAACAGCCTTAGCAAAGGCTTCTTGAAGGGAAAGATGTAACTCTATGAGATGAATTAACAGAACACAGAGCAGTTTCTCAGAAAGCTTCTTTCCAGTTTTGAACGGAAGATATTTCTTTTTCACCATAGCCCTCTATGGGCTTCCAAACATCCCTTTGCCAATTCCACAAGAACAGCCTCAGCGAAAGGCTTCTTGAAGGGAAAGATGTAACTCTGTGAGATGAATTAACAGAACACAGAGCAGTTTCTCAGAAAGCTTCTTTCCAGTTTTGAACGGAAGTTATTTCCTTTTTCACCATAGCCCTCTATGGGCTTCCAAATATCCCTTTGCCAATTCCACAAGAACAGCCTTAACGAAAGGCTTCTTGAAGGGAAAGATGTAACTTTGTGAGATGAATTAACAGAACATAGAACAGTTTCTCAGAAAGCTTCTTTCCAGTTTTGAACGGAAGATATTTCCTTATTCACCATAGCCCTCTATGGGCTTCCAAATATCCCGTTGCCAATTCCACAAGAACAGCCTTAGCGTAAGGCTTCTTGAAGGGAAAGATGTAACTCTGTGATTGAATTAACAGAACACGGAACAGTTTCTCACAAAGCTTGTTTAAAGTTTTGAACGGAAGATATTTCCTTTTTCACCATAGCCCTCTATGGGCTTCCAAATATCCCTTTGCCAATTCCACAAGAACAGCCTTAGCGAAAGGCTTCTTGAAGGGAAAGATGTAACTCTGTGAGATGAATTAACAGAACACAGAGCAATTTCTCAGAAAGCTTCTTTCCAGTTTTGAACGGAAGGTATCTCCTTTTTCACCATAGCCCTCTATGGGCTTCCAAATATCCCTTTGCCAATTCCACAAGAACAGCCTTAGCAAAGGCTTCTTGAAGGGAAACATGTAACTCTGTGAGATGAATTAACAGAACACAGAGCAGTTTCTCAGAAAGCTTCTTTCCAGTTTTGAACGGAAGATATTTCCTTTTTCACCATAGGCCTCTATGGGCTTCCAAATATCCCTTTGCCAATTCCACAAGAACAGCCTTAGCGAAAGGTTTCTTGAAGGGAAAGATGTAACTCTGTGAGATGAATTAACAGAACACAGAGAGGTTTCTCAGAAAGCTTCTTTCCAGTTTTGAACGGAAGATATTTCCTTTTTCACCATAGCCCTCTATGGGCTTCCAAATATCCCTTTGCCAATTCCACAAGAACAGCCTTAGCGAAAGGCTTCTTGAAGGGAAAGATGTAACTCTGTGAGATGAATTAACAGAACACAGAGCAGTTTCTCAGAAAGCTTCTTTCCAGTTTTGAACGGAAGATATTTCCTTTTTCACCATAGCCCTCTATGGGCTTCCAAATATCCCTTTGCCAATTCCACAAGAACAGCCTTAGCGAAAGGCTTCTTGAAGGGAAAGATGTAACTCTGTTCGATGAATTAACAGAACACAGAGCAGTTTCTCAGAAAGCTTTCCAGTTTTGAACGAAGATATTTCCTTTTTCACCATAGCCCTCTATGGGCTTCCAAATATCCCTTTGCCAATTCCACAAGAACAGCCTTAGCGAAAGGCTTCCTGAAGGGAAAGATGTAACTCTGTGAGATGAATTAACAGAACACAGAGCAGTTTCTCAGAAAGCTTCTTTCCAGTTTTGAACGGAAGATATTTCCTTTTTCACCATAGCCCTCTATGGGCTTCCAAATATCCCTTTGCCAATTCCACAAGAACAGCCTTAGCGAAAGGCTTCTTGAATGGAAAGATGTAACTCTGTGAGATGAATTAACAGAACACAGAGCAGTTTCTCAGAAAGCTTCTTTCCAGTTTTGAACGGAAGATATTTCCTTTTTCACCATAGCCCTCTATGGAATTCCAAATATCCCTTTGCCAATTCCACAAGAACAGCCTTAGTGAAAGGCTTCTTCAAGGGAAAGATGTAACTCTGTGAGATGAATTAACAGAACACAGAGCAGTTTCTCAGAAAGCTTCTTTCCAGTTTTGAACGGAAGATATTTCCTTTTTCACCATAGCCCTCTATTTACTTCCAAATATCCCTTTGCCAATTCCACAAGAACAGCCTTAGCGAAAGGCTTCTTCAAGGGAAAGATGTAACTCTGTGAGATGAATTAACAGAACACAGAGCAGTTTCTCAGAAAGCTTCTTTCCAGTTTTGAACGGAAGATATTTCCTTTTTCACCATAGCCCTCTATGGACTTCCAAATATCCCTTTGCCAATTCCACAAGAACAGCCTTAGCGAAAGGCTTCTTCAAGGGAAAGATGTAACTCTGTGAGATGAATTAACAGAACACAGAGCAGTTTCTCAGAAAGCGTCTTTCCAGTTTTGAATGGAAGATATTTCCTTTTTCACCATAGCCCTCTATGGGCTTCCAAATATCTCTTTGCCAATTCCACAAGAACAGCCTTAGCGAAAGGCTTCTTGAATGGAAAGATGTAACTCTGTGAGATGAATTAACAGAACACAGAGCAGTTTCTCAGAAAGCTTCTTTCCAGTTTTGAACGGAAGATATTTCCTTTTTCACCATAGCCCACTATGGGCTTCCAAATATCCCTTTGCCAATTCCACAAGAACAGCCTTAGCGAAAGGCTTCTTCAAGGGAAAGATGTAACTCTGTGAGATGAATTAACAGAACACAGAGCAGTTTCTCAGAAAGCTTCTTTCCAGTTTTGATCGGAAGATATTTCCTTTTTCACCATAGCCCTCTATGGGCTTCCAAATATCCCTTTGCCAATTCCACAAGAACAGCCTTAGCGAAAGGCTTCCTGAAGGGAAAGATGTAACTCTGTGAGATGAATTAACAGAACACAGAGCAGTTTCTCAGAAAGCTTCTTTCCAGTTTTGAACGGAAGATATTTCCTTTTTCACCATAGCCCTCTATGGGCTTCCAAATATCCCTTTGCCAATTCCACAAGAACAGCCTTAGCGAAAGGCTTCTTGAAGGGAAAGATGGAACTCTGTGAGATGAATTAACAGAACACGGAACTGCTTCTCACAAAGCTTGTTTCCAGTTCTGAACTTAAGATATTTCCTTTTTCACCATAGCCCTCTATGGGCTTCCAAATATCCCTTTGCCAATTCCACAAGAACAGCCTTAGCGAAAGGCTTCTTCAAGGGAAAGATGTAACTCTGTGAGATGAATTAACAGAACACAGAGCAGTTTCTCAGAAAGCTTCTTTCCAGTTTGGAAGGGAAGATATTTCCTTTTTCACCATAGCCCTCTATGGTCTTCCAAATATCCCTTTGCCAATTCCACAAGAACAGCCTTAGCGAAAGGCTTCTTGAAGAGAAAGATGTAACTCTGTGAGATGAAGTAACAGAACACAGAGCAGTTTCTCAGAAAGCTTCTTTCCAGTTTTGAACGGAAGATATTTCCTTTTTCACCATAGCCCTCTATGGGCTTCCAAATATCCCTTTGCCAATTCCACAAGAACAGCCTTAGCGAAAGGCTTCTTGAAGGGAAAGATGTAACTCTGTGAGATGAATTAACAGAACACGGAACAGTTTCTCACAAAGCTTGTTTCCAGTTTTGAACGGAAGATATTTCCTTTTTCACCATAGCCCTCTATGGGCTTCCAAATATCCCTTTGCCAATTCCACAAGAACAGCCTTAGCGAAAGGCTTCCTGAAGGGAAAGATGTAACTCTGTGAGATGAATTAACAGAACACAGAGAAGTTTCTCAGAAAGCTTCTTTCCAGTTTTGAACGGAAGATATTTCCTTTTTCACCATAGCCCTCTATGGCCTTCCAAATATCCCTTTGCCAATTCCACAAGAACAGCCTTAGCGAAAGGCTTCCTGAAGGGAAAGATGTAACTCTGTGAGATGAATTAACAGAACACAGAGCAGTTTCTCAGAAAGCTTCTTTCCAGTTTTGAACGGAAGATATTTCCTTTTTCACCATAGCCCTCTATGGGCTTCCAAATATCCCTTTGCCAATTCCACAAGAACAGCCTTAGCGAAAGGCTTCTTGAATGGAAAGATGTAACTCTGTGAGATGAATTAACAGAACACAGAGCAGTTTCTCAGAAAGCTTCTTTCCAGTTTTGAACGGAAGATATTTCCTTTTTCAAAATAGCCCTCTATGGAATTCCAAATATCCCTTTGCCAATTCCACAAGAACAGCCTTAGTGAAAGGCTTCTTCAAGGGAAAGATGTAACTCTGTGAGATGAATTAACAGAACACAGAGCAGTTTCTCAGAAAGCTTCTTTCCAGTTTTGAACGGAAGATATTTCCTTTTTCACCATAGCCCTCTATTTACTTCCAAATATCCCTTTGCCAATTCCACAAGAACAGCCTTAGCGAAAGGCTTCTTCAAGGGAAAGATGTAACTCTGTGAGATGAATTAAGAGAACACAGAGCAGTTTCTCAGAAAGCTTCTTTCCAGTTTTGAACGGAAGATATTTCCTTTTTCACCATAGCCCTCTATGGACTTCCAAATATCCCTTTGCCAATTCCACAAGAACAGCCTTAGCGAAAGGCTTCTTCAAGGGAAAGATGTAACTCTGTGAGATGAATTAACAGAACACAGAGCAGTTTCTCAGAAAGCGTCTTTCCAGTTTTGAATGGAAGATATTTCCTTTTTCACCATAGCCCTCTATGGGCTTCCAAATATCTCTTTGCCAATTCCACAAGAACAGCCTTAGCGAAAGGCTTCTTGAAGGGAAAGATGTAACTCTGTGAGATGAATTAACAGAACACAGAGCAGTTTCTCAGAAAGCTTCTTTCCAGTTTTGAACGGAAGATATTTCCTTTTTCACCATAGCCCTCTAAGGGCTTCCAAATATCCCTTTGCCAATTCCACAAGAACAGCCTTAGCGAAAGGCTTCTTGAATGGAAAGATGTAACTCTGTGAGATGAATTAACAGAACACAGAGCAGTTTCTCAGAAAGCTTCTTTCCAGTTTTGAACGGAAGATATTTCCTTTTTCACCATAGCCCACTATGGGCTTCCAAATATCCCTTTGCCAATTCCACAAGAACAGCCTTAGCGAAAGGCTTCTTCAAGGGAAAGATGTAACTCTGTGAGATGAATTAACAGAACACAGAGCAGTTTCTCAGAAAGCTTCTTTCCAGTTTTGATCGGAAGATATTTCCTTTTTCACCATAGCCCTCTATGGGCTTCCAAATATCCCTTTGCCAATTCCACAAGAACAGCCTTAGCGAAAGGCTTCCTGAAGGGAAAGATGTAACTCTGTGAGATGAATTAACAGAACACAGAGCAGTTTCTCAGAAAGCTTCTTTCCAGTTTTGAACGGAAGATATTTCCTTTTTCACCATAGCCCTCTATGGGCTTCCAAATATCCCTTTGCCAATTCCACAAGAACAGCCTTAGCGAAAGGCTTCTTGAAGGGAAAGATGGAACTCTGTGAGATGAATTAACAGAACACGGAACTGCTTCTCACAAAGCTTGTTTCCAGTTCTGAACTTAAGATATTTCCTTTTTCACCATAGCCCTCTATGGGCTTCCAAATATCCCTTTGCCAATTCCACAAGAACAGCCTTAGCGAAAGGCTTCTTCAAGGGAAAGATGTAACTCTGTGAGATGAATTAACAGAACACAGAGCAGTTTCTCAGAAAGCTTCTTTCCAGTTTGGAAGGGAAGATATTTCCTTTTTCACCATAGCCCTCTATGGGCTTCCAAATATCCCTTTGCCAATTCCACAAGAACAGCCTTAGCGAAAGGCTTCTTCAAGGGAAAGATGTAACTCTGTGAGATGAATTAACAGAACACAGAGCAGTTTCTCAGAAAGCTTCTTTCCAGTTTGGAAGGGAAGATATTTCCTTTTTCACCATAGCCCTCTATGGTCTTCCAAATATCCCTTTGCCAATTCCACAAGAACAGCCTTAGCGAAAGGCTTCTTGAAGAGAAAGATGTAACTCTGTGAGATTAATTAACAGAACACAGAGCTGTTTCTCAGAAAGCTTCTTTCCAGTTTTGAACGGAAGATATTTCCTTTTTCACCATAGCCCTCTATGGGCTTCCAAATATCCCTTTGCCAATTCCACAAGAACAGCCTTAGCGAAAGGCTTCTTGAAGGGAAAGATGTAACTCTGTGAGATGAATTAACAGAACACGGAAGAGTTTCTCACAAAGCTTGTTTCCAGTTTTGAACGGAAGATATTTCCTTTTTCACCATAGCCCTCTATGGGCTTCCAAATATCCCTTTGCCATTTCCACAAGAACAGCCTCAGGGAAAGGCTTCTTGAAGGGAAAGATGTAACTCTGTGAGATGAATTAACAGAACACAGAGCAGTTTCTCAGAAAGCTTCTTTCCAGTTTTGAACGGAAGATATTTCCTTTTTCACCATAGCCCTCTATGGACTTCCAAATATCCCTTTGCCAATTCCACAAGAACAGCCTTAGCGAAAGGCTTCTTCAAGGGAAAGATGTAACTCTGTGAGATGAATTAACAGAACACAGAGCAGTTTCTCAGAAAGCTTCTTTCCAGTTTTGAACGGAAGATATTTCCTTTTTCACCATAGCCCTCTATGGGCTTCCAAATATCCCTTTGCCAATTCCACAAGAACAGCCTTAGCGAAAGGCTTCCTGAAGGGAAAGATGTAACTCTGTGAGATGAATTAACAGAACACAGAGAAGTTTCTCAGAAAGCTTCTTTCCAGTTTTGAACGGAAGATATTTCCTTTTTCACCATAGACCTCTATGGGCTTCCAAATATCCCTTTGCCAATTCCACAAGAACAGCCTTAGCGAAAGGCTTCTTGAAGGGAAAGATGTAACTCTGTGAGATGAGTTAACAGAACATAGAACAGTTTCTCAGAAAGCTTCTTTCCAGTTTTGAACGGAAGATATTTCCTTTTTCACCATAGCCCTCTATGGGCTTCCAAATATCCCTTTGCCAATTCCACAAGAACAGCCTTAGCGAAAGGCTTCTTGAAAGGAAAGATGTAACTCTGTGAGATGAATTAACAGAACACAAAGCAGTTTCTCAGAAAGCTTCTTTCCAGTTTTGAACGGAAGATATTTCCTTTTTCACCTTAGCCCTCTATGGCCTTCCAAATATCCCTTTGCCAATTCCACAAGAACAGCCTTAGCGAAAGGCTTCTTGAAGGGAAAGATGTAACTCTGTGAGATGAATTAACAGAACACAGAGCAGTTTCTCAGAAAGCTTCTTTCCAGTTTTGAACGGAAGATATTTCCTTTTTCACCATAGCCCTCTATGGGCTTCCAAATATCCCTTTGCCAATTCCACAAGAACAGCCTTAGCGAAAGGCTTCTTGAAGGGAAAGATGTAACTCTGTGAGATGAATTAACAGAACACGGAACAGTTTCTCACAAAGCTTGTTTCCTGTTTTGAACGGAAGATATTTCCTTTTTCACCATAGCCCTCTATGGGCTTCCAAATATCCCTTTGCCAATTCCACAAGAACAGCCTTAGCGAAAGGCTTCTTCAAGGGAAAGATGTAACTCTGTGAGATGAATTAACAGAACACAGAGCAGTTTCTCAGAAAGCTTCTTTCCAGTTTTGAACTGAAGGTATTTCCTTTTTCACCATAGCCCGCTATGGACTTCCAAATATCCCTTTGCCAATTCCACAAGAACAGCCTTAGCGAAAGGCTTCTTGAAGGGAAAGATGTAACTCTGTGAGATGAATTAACAGAACACAGAGCAGTTTCTCAGAAAGCTTCTTTCCAGTTTTGAACGGAAGATATTTCCTTTTTCACCATAGCCCTCTATGGGCTTCCAAATATCCCTTTGCCAATTCCACAAGAACAGCCTTAGCGAAAGGCTTCTTCAAGGGAAAGATGTAACTCTGTGAGATGAATTAACAGAACACAGAGCAGTTTCTCAGAAAGCTTCTTTCCAGTTTTGAACGGAAGATATTTCCTTTTTCACCATAGCCCTCCATGGGCTTCCAAATATCCCTTTGCCAATTCCACAAGAACAGCCTTAGCGAAAGGCTTCTTGAAGGGAAAGATGTAACTCTGTGAGATGAATTAACAGAACACAGAGCAGTTTCTCAGAAAGCTTTCCAGTTTTGAACGAAGATATTTCCTTTTTCACCATAGCCCTCTATGGGCTTCCAAATATCCCTTTGCCAATTCCACAAGAACAGCCTTAGCGAAAGGCTTCCTGAAGGGAAAGATGTAACTCTGTGAGATGAATTAACAGAACACAGAGCAGTTTCTCAGAAAGCTTCTTTCCAGTTTTGAACGGAAGATATTTCCTTTTTCACCATAGCCCTCTATGGGCTTCCAAATATCCCTTTGCCAATTCCACAAGAACAGCCTTAGCGAAAGGCTTCTTGAATGGAAAGATGTAACTCTGTGAGATGAATTAACAGAACACAGAGCAGTTTCTCAGAAAGCTTCTTTCCAGTTTTGAACGGAAGATATTTCCTTTTTCACCATAGCCCTCTATGGAATTCCAAATATCCCTTTGCCAATTCCACAAGAACAGCCTTAGTGAAAGGCTTCTTCAAGGGAAAGATGTAACTCTGTGAGATGAATTAACAGAACACAGAGCAGTTTCTCAGAAAGCTTCTTTCCAGTTTTGAACGGAAGATATTTCCTTTTTCACCATAGCCCTCTATTTACTTCCAAATATCCCTTTGCCAATTCCACAAGAACAGCCTTAGCGAAAGGCTTCTTCAAGGGAAAGATGAAACTCTGTGAGATGAATTAAGAGAACACAGAGCAGTTTCTCAGAAAGCTTCTTTCCAGTTTTGAACGGAAGATATTTCCTTTTTCACCATAGCCCTCTATGGACTTCCAAATATCCCTTTGCCAATTCCACAAGAACAGCCTTAGCGAAAGGCTGCTTCAAGGAAAAGATGTAACTCTGTGAGAGGAATTAACAGAACACAGAGAAGTTTCTCAGAAAGCTTCTTTCCAGTTTTGAACGGAAGATATTTCCTTTTTCACCATAGACCTCTATGGGCTTCCAAATATCCCTTTGCCAATTCCACAAGAACAGCCTTAGCGAAAGGCTTCTAGAAGGGAAAGATGTAACTCTGTGAGATGAATTAACAGAACACAGAGCAGTTTCTCAGAAAGCTTCTTTCCAGTTTTGAACGGAAGATATTTCCTTTTTCACCATAGCCCTCTATGGGCTTCCAAATATCCCTTTGCCAATTCCACAAGAACAGCCTTAGCGAAAGGCTTCTTGAAAGGAAAGATGTAACTCTGTGAGATGAATTAACAGAACACAAAGCAGTTTCTCAGAAAGCTTGTTTCCAGTTTTGAACGGAAGATATTTCCTTTTTCACCAGAGCCCTCTATGGGCTTCCAAATATCCCTTTGCCAATTCCACAAGAACAGCCTTAGCGAAAGGCTTCTTGAAGGGAAAGATGTAACTCTGTGAGATGAATTAACAGAACACAGAGCAGTTTCTCAGAAAGCTTCTTTCCAGTTTTGAACGGAAGATGTTTCCTTTTTCACCATAGCCCTCTATGGGCTTCCAAATATCCCTTTGCCAATTCCACAAGAACAGCCTTAGCAAAGGCTTCTTGAAGGGAAAGATGTAACTCTATGAGATGAATTAACAGAACACAGAGCAGTTTCTCAGAAAGCTTCTTTCCAGTTTTGAACGGAAGATATTTCTTTTTCACCATAGCCCTCTATGGGCTTCCAAACATCCCTTTGCCAATTCCACAAGAACAGCCTTAGCGAAAGGCTTCTTGAAGGGAAAGATGTAACTCTGTGAGATGAATTAACAGAACACAGAGCAGTTTCTCAGAAAACTTCTTTCCAGTTTTGAACGGAAGATATTTCCTTTTTCACCATAGCCCTCTATGGGCTTCCAAATATCCCTTTGCCAATTCCACAAGAACAGCCTTAGCGAAAGGCTTCTTGAAGGGAAAGATGTAACTCTGTGAGATGAATTAACAGAACACAGAGCAGTTTCTCAGAAAGCTTTCCAGTTTTGAACGAAGATATTTCCTTTTTCACCATAGCCCTCTATGGGCTTCCAAATATCCCTTTGCCAATTCCACAAGAACAGCCTTAGCGAAAGGCTTCCTGAAGGGAAAGATGTAACTCTGTGAGATGAATTAACAGAACACAGAGCAGTTTCTCAGAAAGCTTCTTTCCAGTTTTGAACGGAAGATATTTCCTTTTTCACCATAGCCCTCTATGGGCTTCCAAATATCCCTTTGCCAATTCCACAAGAACAGCCTAAGCGAAAGGCTTCTTGAATGGAAAGATGTAACTCTGTGAGATGAATTAACAGAACACAGAGCAGTTTCTCAGAAAGCTTCTTTCCAGTTTTGAACGGAAGATATTTCCTTTTTCACCATAGCCCTCTATGGAATTCCAAATATCCCTTTGCCAATTCCACAAGAACAGCCTTAGTGAAAGGCTTCTTCAAGGGAAAGATGTAACTCTGTGAGATGAATTAACAGAACACAGAGCAGTTTCTCAGAAAGCTTCTTTCCAGTTTTGAACGGAAGATATTTCCTTTTTCACCATAGCCCTCTATTTACTTCCAAATATCCCTTTGCCAATTCCACAAGAACAGCCTTAGCGAAAGGCTTCTTCAAGGGAAAGATGTAACTCTGTGAGATGAATTAAGAGAACACAGAGCAGTTTCTCAGAAAGCTTCTTTCCAGTTTTGAACGGAAGATATTTCCTTTTTCACCATAGCCCTCTATGGACTTCCAAATATCCCTTTGCCAATTCCACAAGAACAGCCTTAGCGAAAGGCTTCTTCAAGGGAAAGATGTAACTCTGTGAGATGAATTAACAGAACACAGAGCAGTTTCTCAGAAAGCGTCTTTCCAGTTTTGAATGGAAGATATTTCCTTTTTCACCATAGCCCTCTATGGGCTTCCAAATATCTCTTTGCCAATTCCACAAGAACAGCCTTAGCGAAAGGCTTCTTGAAGGGAAAGATGTAACTCTGTGAGATGAATTAACAGAACACAGAGAAGTTTCTCAGAAAGCTTCTTTCCACTTTTGAACGGAAGATATTTCCTTTTTCACCATAGCCCTCTAAGGGCTTCCAAATATCCCTTTGCCAATTCCACAAGAACAGGCTTAGCGAAAGGCTTCTTGAAGGGAAAGATGTAACTCTGTGAGATGAATTAACAGAACACAGAGCAGTTTCTCAGAAAGCTACTTTCCAGTTTTGAACGGAAGATATTTCCTTTTTCACCATAGCCCTCTATGGGCTTCCAAATATCTCTTTGCCAATTACCCAAGAACAGCCTTAGCGGAAGGCTTCTTGAAGGGAAAGATGTAACTCTGTGAGATGAATTAACAGAACACAGAGCAGTTTCTCAGAAAGCCTCTTTCCAGTTTTGAACGGAAGATATTTCCTTTTTCACCGTAGCCCTCTATGGGCTTCCAAATATCCCTTTGCCAATTCCACAAGAACAGCCTTAGCGAAAGGCTTCTTGAAGGGAAAGATGTAACTCTGTGAGATGAATTAACAGAACACAGAGCAGTTTCTCAGAAAGCTTCTTTCCAGTTTTGAACGGAAGATATTTCCTTTTTCACCATAGCCCACTATGGGCTTCCAAATATCCCTTTGCCAATTCCACAAGAACAGCCTTAGCGAAAGGCTTCTTGAAGGGAAAGATGTAACTCTGTGAGATGAATTAACAGAACACGGAACAGTTTCGCAAAAAGCTTGTTTCCAGTTTTGAACGGAAGATATTTCCTTTTTCACCATAGAACTCTATGGGCTTCCAAATATCCCTTTGCCAATTCCACAAGAACAGCCTTAGCGAAAGGCTTCCTGAAGGGAAAGATGTAACTCTGTGAGATGAATTAACAGAACACAGAGCAGTTTCTCAGAAAGCTTCTTTCCAGTTTTGAACGGAAGATATTTCCTTTTTCACCGTAGCCCTCTATGGGCTTCCAAATATCCCTTTGCCAATTCCACAAGAACAGCCTTAGCGAAAGGCTTCTTGAAGGGAAAGATGTAACTCTGTGAGATGAATTAACAGAACATAGAACAGTTTCTCAGAAAGCTTCTTTCCAGTTTTGAACGGAAGATATTTCCTTTTTCACCATAGCCCTCTATGGGCTTCCAAATATCCCTTTGCCAATTCCACAAGAACAGCCTTAGCGAAAGGCTTCCTGAAGGGAAAGATGTAACTCTGTGAGAGGAATTAACAGAACACAGAGAAGTTTCTCAGAAAGCTTCTTTCCAGTTTCGAACGGAAGATATTTCCTTTTTCACCATAGACCTCTATGGGCTTCCAAATATCCCTTTGCCAATTCCACAAGAACAGCCTTAGCGAAAGGCTTCTAGAAGGGAAAGATGTAACTCTGTGAGATGAATTAACAGAACACAGAGCAGTTTCTCAGAAAGCTTCTTTCCAGTTTTGAGCGGAAGATATTTCCTTTTTCACCATAGCCCTCTATGGGCTTCCAAATATCCCGTTGCCAATTCCACAAGAACAGCCTTAGCGAAAGGCTTCTTGAAAGGAAAGATGTAACTCTGTGAGATGAATTAACAGAACACAAAGCAGTTTCTCAGAAAGCTTGTTTCCAGTTTTGAACGGAAGATATTTCCTTTTTCACCAGAGCCCTCTATGGCCTTCCAAATATCCCTTTGCCAATTCCACAAGAACAGCCTTAGCGAAAGGCTTCTTGAAGGGAAAGATGTAACTCTGTGAGATGAATTAACAGAACACAGAGCAGTTTCTCAGAAAGCTTCTTTCCAGTTTTGAACGGAAGATGTTTCCTTTTTCACCATAGCCCTCTATGGGCTTCCAAATATCCCTTTGCCAATTCCAAAAGAACAGCCTTAGCAAAGGCTTCTTGAAGGGAAAGATGTAACTCTATGAGATGAATTAACAGAACACAGAGCAGTTTCTCAGAAAGCTTCTTTCCAGTTTTGAACGGAAGATATTTCTTTTTCACCATAGCCCTCTATGGGCTTCCAAACATCCCTTTGCCAATTCCACAGGAACAACCTTAGCGAAAGTCTTCTTCAAGGGAAAGATGTAACTCTGTGAGATGAATTAACAGAACACAGAGCAGTTTCTCAGAAATCTTCTTTCCAGTTTTGAACGGAAGCTATTTCCTTTTTCACCATAGCCCTCTATGGGCTTCCAAATATCCCTTTGCCAATTCCACAAGAACAGCCTTAGCGAAAGGCTTCTTCAAGGGAAAGATGTAACTCTGTGAGATGAAGTAACAGAACACAGAGCAGTTTCTCAGAAAGCTTCTTTCCAGTTTTGAACGGAAGATATTTCCTTTTACACCCTAGCCCTCTATGGGCTTCCAAATATCCCTTTGCCAATTCCACAAGAACAGCCTTAGCGAAAGGCTACCTGAAGGGAAAGATGTAACTCTGTGAGATGAATTAACAGAACACAGAGCAGTTTCTCAGAAAGCTTCTTTCCAGTTTTGAACGGAAGATATTTCCTTTTTCACCATAGCCCTCTATGGGCTTCCAAATATCCCTTTGCCAATTCCACAAGAACAGCCTTAGCGAAAGGCTTCTTCAAGGGAAAGATGTAACTCTGTGAGATGAATTAACAGAACACAGAGCAGTTTCTCAGAAAGTTTCTTTCCAGTTTTGAACGGAAGATATTTCCTTTTTCACCATATCCCTCTATGGTCTTCCAAATATCCCTGTGCCAATTCCACAAGAACAGCCTTAGCGAAAGGTTTCTTGAAGGGAAAGATGTAACTCTGTGAGATGAAGTAACAGAACACAGAGCAGTTTCTCAGAAAGCTTCTTTACAGTTTTGAACGGAAGATATTTCCTTTTACACCCTAGCCCTCTATGGGCTTCCAAATATCCCTTTGCCAATTCCACAAGAACAGCCTTAGCGAAAGGCTACCTGAAGGGAAAGATGTAACTCTGTGAGATGAATTAACAGAACAAAGAGCAGTTTCTCAGAAAGCTTCTTTCCAGTTTTGAACGGAAGATATTTCCTTTTTCACCATAGCCCTCTATGGGCTTCCAAATATCCCTTTGCCAATTCCACAAGAACAGCCTTAGCGAAAGGCTTCTTCAAGGGAAAGATGTAACTCTGTGAGATGAATTAACAGAACACAGAGCAGTTTCTCAGAAAGCTTGTTTCCAGTTTTGAACGGAAGATATTTCCTTTTTCACCATAGCCCTCTATGGGCTTGCAAATATCCCTTTGCCCATTCCCCAAGAACAGCCTTACCGAAAGGCTTCTTGAAGGGAAAGATGTAACTCTGTGAGTTGAATTAACAGAACACAGAGCAGTTTCTCAGAAAGCTTCTTTCCAGTTTTGAACGGAAGATATTTCCTTTTTCACCATAGCCCTGTATGGGCTTCCAAATATCCCTTTGCCAATTCCACAAGAACAGCCTTAGCGAAAGGCTTCTTGAAGGGAAAGATGTAACTCTGTGAGACGAATTAACAGAACACAGAGCAGTTTCTCAGAAAGCTTCTTTCCAGTTTTGAACGGAAGATATTTCCTTTTTCACCATAGCCCTCTATGGGCTTCCAAATATCCCTTTGCCAATTCCACAAGAACAGCCTTAGAGAAAGGCTTCTTGAAGGGAAAGATGTAGCTCTGTGAGATGAATTAACAGAACACGGAACAGTTTCTCACAAAGCTTGTTCCCGGTTTTGAACGGAAGATATTTCCTTTTTCACCATAGCCCTCTATGGGCTTCCAAATATCCCTTTGCCATTTCCACAAGAACAGCCTCAGCGAAAGGCTTCTTGAAGGGAAAGATGTAACTCTGTGAGATGAATTAACAGAACACAGAGCAGTTTCTCAGAAAGCTTCTTTCCAGTTTTGAACGGAAGATATTTCCTTTTTCACCATAGCCCTCTATGGGCTTCCAAATATCCCTTTGCCAATTCCCCAAGAACAGCCTTAGCGAAAGGCTACTTCAAGGGAAACATGTAAATCTGTGAGATGCATTAACAGAACACAGAGCAGTTTCTCAGAAAGCTTCTTTCCAGTTTTGAACGGAAGATATTTCCTTTTTCACCATAGCCCTCTATGGGCTTCCAAATATCCCTTTGCCAATTCCACAAGAACAGCCTTAGCGAAAGGCTTCTTCAAGGGAAAGATGTAACTCTGTGAGATGAATTAACAGAACACAGAGCAGTTTCTCAGAAAGCTTCTTTCCAGTTTTGAACGGAAGATATTTCCTTTTTCACTACAGCCCTCTATGGGCTTCTAAATATCCCTATGCCAATTCCCCAAGAACAGCCTTAGCGAAAGTCTTCTTCAAGGCAAAGATGTAACTCTGTGAGATGAATTAACAGAACACAGAGCAGTTTCTCAGAAATCTTCTTTCCAGTTTTGAACGGAAGATATTTCCTTTTTCACCATAGCCCTCTATTGGCTTCCAAATATCCCTTTGCCAATTCCACAAGAACAGCCTTAGCGAAAGGCTTCTTAAAGGGAAACATGTAACTCTGTGAGATGAATTAACAGAACACAGAGCAGTTTCTCAGAAAGCTTCTTTCCAGTTTTGAACGGAAGATATTTCCTTTTTCACCATAGCCCTCTATGGGCTTCCAAATATCCCTTTGCCAATTCCACAAGAACAGCCTTAGCGAAAGGCTTCTTGAAGGGAAAGATGGAACTCTGTGAGATGAATTAACAGAACACGGAACTGTTTCTCACAAAGCTTGTTTCCAGTTCTGAACTTAAGATATTTCCTTTTTCACCATAGCCCTCTATGGGCTTCCAAATATCCCTTTGCCAATTCCACAAGAACAGCCTTAGCGAAAGGCTTCTTCAAGGGAAAGATGTAACTCTGTGAGATGAATTAACAGAACACAGAGCAGTTTCTCAGAAAGCTTCTTTCCAGTTTGGAAGGGAAGATATTTCCTTTTTCACCATAGCCCTCTGTGGTCTTCCAAATATCCCTTTGCCAATTCCACAAGAACAGCCTTAGCGAAAGGCTTCTTGAAGGGAAAGATGTAACTCTGTGAGATGAATTAACAGAACACAGAGCTGTTTCTCAGAAAGCTTCTTTCCAGTTTTGAACGGAAGATATTTCCTTTTTCACCCTAGCCCTCTATGGGCTTCCAAATATCCCTTTGCCAATTCCACAAGAACAGCCTTAGCGAAAGGCTTCCTGAAGGGAAAGATGTAACTCTGTGAGATGAATTAACAGAACACAGAGCAGTTTCTCAGAAAGCTTCTTTCCAGTTTTGAACGGAAGATATTTCCTTTTTCACCATAGCCCTCTATGGGCTTCCAAATATCCCTTTGCCAATTCCACAAGAACAGCCTTAGCGAAAGGCTTCTTCAATGGAAAGATGTAACTCTGTGAGATGAATTAACAGAACACAGAGCAGTTTCTCAGAAAGCTTGTTTCCAGTTTTGAACGGAAGATATTTCCTTTTTCACCATAGCCCTCTATGGGCTTCCAAATATCCCTTTGCCCATTCCCCAAGAACAGCCTTACCGAAAGGCTTCTTGAAGGGAAAGATGTAACTCTGTGAGATGAATTAACAGAACACAGAGCAGTTTCTCAGAAAGCTTCTTTCCAGTTTTGAACGGAAGATATTTCCTTTTTCACCATAGCCCTCTATGGGCTTCCAAATATCCCTTTGCCAATTCCACAAGAACAGCCTTAGCGAAAGGCTTCTTGAAGGGAAAGATGTAACTCTGTGAGACGAATTAACAGAACACAGAGCAGTTTCTCAGAAAGCTTCTTTCCAGTTTTGAACGGAAGATATTTCCTTTTTCACCATAGCCCTCTATGGGCTTCCAAATATCCCTTTGCCAATTCCACAAGAACAGCCTTAGCGAAAGGCTTCTTGAAGGGAAAGATGTAACTCTGTGAGATGAATTAACAGAACACGGAACAGTTTCTCACAAAGCTTGTTTCCGGTTTTGAACGGAAGATATTTCCTTTTTCACCATAGCCCTCTATGGGCTTCCAAATATCCCTTTGCCATTTCCACAAGAACAGCCTCAGCGAAAGGCTTCTTCAATGGAAAGATGTAACTCTGTGAGATGAATTAACAGAACACAGAGCAGTTTCTCAGAAAGCTTCTTTCCAGTTTTGAACGGAAGATATTTCCTTTTTCACCATAGCCCTCTATCGGCTTCCAAATATCCCTTTGCCAATTCCCCAAGAACAGCCTTAGCGAAAGGCTTCTTGAATGGAAAGATGTAACTCTGTGAGATGAATTAACAGAACACAGAGCAGTTTCTCAGAAAGCTTCTTTCCAGTTTTGAACGGAAGATATTTCCTTTTTCACCATAGCCCTCTATGGGCTTCCAAATATCCCTTTGCCAACTCCACAAGAACAGCCTTAGCGAAAGGCTTCTTGAAGGGAAAGATGTAACTCTGTGAGATGAATTAACAGAACACAGAGCAGTTTCTCAGAAGCTTGTTTCCAGTTTTGAACGGAAGTTATTTCCTTTTTCACCATAGCCCTCTATGGGCTTCCAAATATCCCTTTGCCAATTGCACAAGAACAGACTTAGCGAAAGGCTTCTTGAAGGGAAAGATGTAACTCTGTGAGATGAATTAGCAGAACACAGAGAAGTTTCTCAGAAAGCTTCTTTCCAGTTTTGAACGGAAGATATTTCCTTTTTCACCATAGCCCTCTATGGGCTTCCAAATATCCCTTTGCCAATTCCACAAGAACAGCCTTAGCGAAAGGCTTCTTGAAGGGAAAGATGTAACTCTGTGAGATGAATTAACAGAACACAGAGCAGTTTCTCAGAAAGCTTCTTTCCAGTTTTGAACGGAAGCCATTTCCTTTTTCACCATAGCACTTTATGGGCTTCCAAATATCCCTTTGCCAATTCCACAAGAACAGCCTTAGTGAAAGGCTTCTTCAAGGGAAAGATGTAACTCTGTGAGATGAATTAACAGAACACAGAGCAGTTTCTCAGAAAGCTTCTTTCCAGTTTTGAACGGAAGATATTTCCTTTTTCACCATAGCCCTCTATGGGCTTCCAAATATCCCTTTGCCAATTCCACAAGAACAGCCTTAGCGAAAGGCTTCTTGAAGGGAAAGATGTAACTCTGTGAGATGAATTAACAGAACACAGAGCAGTTTCTCAGAAAGCTTCTTTCCAGTTTTGAACGGAAGATATTTCCTTTTTCACCATAGCCCTCTATGGGCTTCCAAATATCCCTTTGCCAATTCCACAAGAACAGCCTTAGCGAAAGGCTTCTTCAAGAGAAAGATGTAACTCTGTGAGATGAATTAACAGAACACAGAGCAGTTTCTCAGAAAGCTTCTTTCCAGTTTAGAACGGAAGATATTTCCTTTTTCACCATACCCCTCTATGGGCTTCCAAATATCCCTTTGCCAATTCCACAAGAACAGCCTTAGCGAAAGGCTTCTTCAAGGGAAAGATGTAATTCTGTGAGATGAATTAACAGAACACAGAGCAGTTTCTCAGAAAGCTTCTTTCCAGTTTTGAACGGAAGATATTTCCTTTTCCACCATAGCCCTCTATGGGCTTCCAAATATCTCTTTTCCAATTCCACAAGAACAGCCTTAGCGAAAGGCTTCTTGAAGGGAAAGATGTAACTCTGTGAGATGAATTAAGAGAACACAGAGCAGTTTCTCAGAAAGCTTCTTTCCAGTTTTGAACGGAAGATATTTCCTTTTTCACCATAGCCCTCTATGGGCTTCCAAATATCCCTTTGCCAATTCCACACGAACAGCCTTAGCGAAAGGCTTCTTGAAGTTAAAGATGTAACTCTGTGAGATGAATTAACAGAACACAGAGCAGTTTCTCAGAAAGTTTCTTTCCAGTTTTGAACGGAAGATATTTCCTTTTTCACCATAGCCATCTATGGGCTTCCAAATATCCCTTTGCCAATTCCACAAGAACAGCCTTAGAGAAAGGCTTCTTGAAGGGAAAGATGTAACTCTGTGAGATGAATTAACAGAACATAGAACAGTTTCTCAGAAAGCTACTTTCCAGTTTTGAACGGAAGATATTTCCTTTTTCACCATAGCCCTCTAAGGGCTTCCAAATATCCCTTTGCCAATTCCACAAGAACAGCCTTAGCGAAAGGCTTCTTGAAGGGAAAGATGTAACTCTGTGAGATGAATTAACAGAACACAGAGCAGTTTCTCAGAAAGCTTCTTTCCAGTTTTGAACGGAAGATATTTCCTTTTTCACCATAGCCCTCTATGGGCTTCCAAATATCCCTTTGCCAATTCCACAAGAACAGCCTTAGCGAAAGGCTTCTTCAAGGGAAAGATGTAACTCTGTGAGATGAATTAACAGAACACAGAGCAGTTTCTCAGAAAGCTTCTTTCCAGTTTTGAACGGAAGATATTTCCTTTTTCACCATATCCCTCTATGGGCTTCCAAATATCCCTGTGCCAATTCCAAAAGAACAGCCTTAGCGAAAGGCTTCTTGAAGGGAAAGATGTAACTCTGTGAGATGAAGTAACAGAACACAGAGCAGTTTCTCAGAAAGCTTCTTTACAGTTTTGAACGGAAGATATTTCCTTTTACACCCTAGCCCTCTATGGGCTTCCAAATATCCCTTTGCCAATTCCACAAGAACAGCCTTAGCGAAAGGCTACCTGAAGGGAAAGATGTAACTCTGTGAGATGAATTAACAGAACAAAGAGCAGTTTCTCAGAAAGCTTCTTTCCAGTTTTGAACGGAAGATATTTCCTTTTTCACCATAGCCCTCTATGGGCTTCCAAATATCCCTTTGCCAATTCCACAAGAACAGCCTTAGCGAAAGGCTTCTTCAAGGGAAAGATGTAACTCTGTGAGATGAATTAACAGAACACAGAGCAGTTTCTCAGAAAGCTTGTTTCCAGTTTTGAACGGAAGATATTTCCTTTTTCACGATAGCCCTCTATGGGCTTGCAAATATCCCTTTGCCCATTCCCCAAGAACAGCCTTACCGAAAGGCTTCTTGAAGGGAAAGATGTAACTCTGTGAGTTGAATTAACAGAACACAGAGCAGTTTCTCAGAAAGCTTCTTTCCAGTTTTGAACGGAAGATATTTCCTTTTTCACCATAGCCCTGTATGGGCTTCCAAATATCCCTTTGCCAATTCCACAAGAACAGCCTTAGCGAAAGGCTTCTTGAAGGGAAAGATGTAACTCTGTGAGACAAATTAACAGAACACAGAGCAGTTTCTCAGAAAGCTTCTTTCCAGTTTTGAACGGAAGATATTTCCTTTTTCACCATAGCCCTCTATGGGCTTCCAAATATCCCTTTGCCAATTCCACAAGAACAGCCTTAGAGAAAGGCTTCTTGAAGGGAAAGATGTAGCTCTGTGAGATGAATTAACAGAACACGGAACAGTTTCTCACAAAGCTTGTTCCCGGTTTTGAACGGAAGATATTTCCTTTTTCACCATAGCCCTCTATGGGCTTCCAAATATCCCTTTGCCATTTCCACAAGAACAGCCTCAGCGAAAGGCTTCTTGAAGGGAAAGATGTAACTCTGTGAGATGAATTAACAGAACACAGAGCAGTTTCTCAGAAAGCTTCTTTCCAGTTTTGAACGGAAGATATTTCCTTTTTCACCATAGCCCTCTATGGGCTTCCAAATATCCCTTTGCCAATTCCCCAAGAACAGCCTTAGCGAAAGGCTTCTTGAAGGGAAACATGTAAATCTGTGAGATGCATTAACAGAACACAGAGCAGTTTCTCAGAAAGCTTCTTTCCAGTTTTGAACGGAAGATATTTCCTTTTTCACCATAGCCCTCTATGGGCTTCCAAATATCCCTTTGCCAATTCCACAAGAACAGCCTTAGCGAAAGGCTTCTTCAAGGGAAAGATGTAACTCTGTGAGATGAATTAACAGAACACAGAGCAGTTTCTCAGAAAGCTTCTTTCCAGTTTTGAACGGAAGATATTTCCTTTTTCACTACAGCCCTCTATGGGCTTCTAAATATCCCTATGCCAATTCCCCAAGAACAGCCTTAGCGAAAGTCTTCTTCAAGGCAAAGATGTAACTCTGTGAGATGAATTAACAGAACACAGAGCAGTTTCTCAGAAATCTTCTTTCCAGTTTTGAACGGAAGATATTTCCTTTTTCACCATAGCCCTCTATGGGCTTCCAAATATCCCTTTGCCAATTCCACAAGAACAGCCTTAGCGAAAGGCTTCTTAAAGGGAAACATGTAACTCTGTGAGATGAATTAACAGAACACAGAGCAGTTTCTCAGAAAGCTTCTTTCCAGTTTTGAACGGAAGATATTTCCTTTTTCACCATAGCCCTCTATGGGCTTCCAAATATCCCTTTGCCAATTCCACAAGAACAGCCTTAGCGAAAGGCTTCTTGAAGGGAAAGATGGAACTCTGTGAGATGAATTAACAGAACACGGAACTGTTTCTCACAAAGCTTGTTTCCAGTTCTGAACTTAAGATATTTCCTTTTTCACCATAGCCCTCTATGGGCTTCCAAATATCCCTTTGCCAATTCCACAAGAACAGCCTTAGCGAAAGGCTTCCTGAAGGGAAAGATGTAACTCTGTGAGATGAATTAACAGAACACAGAGCAGTTTCTCAGAAAGCTTCTTTCCAGTTTGGAAGGGAAGATATTTCCTTTTTCACCATAGCCCTCTGTGGTCTTCCAAATATCCCTTTGCCAATTCCACAAGAACAGCCTTAGCGAAAGGCTTCTTGAAGGGAAAGATGTAACTCTGTGAGATGAATTAACAGAACACAGAGCTGTTTCTCAGAAAGCTTCTTTCCAGTTTTGAACGGAAGATATTTCCTTTTTCACCATAGCCCTCTGTGGGTTTCCAAATATCCCTTTGCCAATTCCACAAGAACAGCCTTAGCGAAAGGCTTCTTGAAGGGAAAGATGTAACTCTGTGAGATGAATTAACAGAACACGGAACAGTTTCTCACAAAGCTTGTTTCCGGTTTTGAACGGAAGATATTTCCTTTTTCACCATAGCCCTCTAAGGGCTTCCAAATATCCCTTTGCCATTTCCACAAGAACAGCCTCAGCGAAAGGTTTCTTGAAGGGAAAGATGTAACTCTGTGAGATGAATTAACAGAACACAGAGCAGTTTCTCAGAAAGCTTCTTTCCAGTTTTGAACGGAAGATATTTCCTTTTTCACCATAGCCCTCTATGGGCTTCCAAATATCCCTTTGCCAATTCCACAAGAACAGCCTTAGCGAAAGGCTTCTTGAATGGAAAGATGTAACTCTGTGAGATGAATTAACAGAACACAGAGCAGTTTCTCAGAAAGCTTCTTTCCAGTTTTGAACGCAAGATATTTCCTTTTCACCATAGCCCTCTATGGACTTCCAAATATCCCTTTGCCAATTCCACAAGAACAGCCTTAGCGAAAGGCTTCTACAAGGGAAAGATGTAACTCTGTGAGATGAATTAACAGAACACAGAGCAGTTTCTCAGAAAGCTTCTTTCCAGTTTTGAACGAAAGATATTTCCTTTTTCACCATAGCCCTCTATGGGCTTCCAAATATCCCTTTGCCAATTGCACAAGAACGGACTTAGCGAAAGGCTTCTTGAAGGGAAAGATGAAACTCTGTGAGATGAATTAGCAGAACACAGAGCAGTTTCTCAGAAAGCTTCTTTCCAGTTTTGAACAGAAGATATTTCCTTTTTCACCATAGCCCGCTATGGGCTTCCAAATATCCCTTTGCCAATTCCACAAGAACAGCCTTAGCGAAAGGCTTCTTCAAGGGAAAGATGTAACTCTGAGAGATGAATTAACAGAACACAGAGCAGTTTCTCAGAAAGCTTCTTCCCGTTTTGAACGGAAGATATTTCCTTTTTCACCATAGCCCCGTATGGGCTTCCAAATATCCCTTTGCCAATTCCACAAGAACAGCCTTAGCGAAAGGCTTCTTCAAGGGAAAGATGTAACTCTGTGAGATGAATTAACAGAACACAGAGCAGTTTCTCAGAAAGCTTCTTTCCAGTTTTGAACGGAAGATATTTCCTTTTTCACCATAGCCCTCTATGGGCTTCCAAATATCCCTTTGCCAATTCCACAAGAACAGCCTTAGCGAAAGGCTTCTTGAAGGGAAAGATGGAACTCTGTGAGATGAATTAACAGAACACGGAACTGTTTCTCACAAAGCTTGTTTCCAGTTCTGAACTTAAGATATTTCCTTTTTCACCATAGCCCTCTATGGGCTTCCAAATATCCCTTTGCCAATTCCACAAGAACAGCCTTAGCGAAAGGCTTCTTCAAGGGAAAGATGTAACTCTGTGAGATGAATTAACAGAACACAGAGCAGTTTCTCAGAAAGCTTCTTTCCAGTTTGGAAGGGAAGATATTTCCTTTTTCACCATAGCCCTCTGTGGTCTTCCAAATATCCCTTTGCCAATTCCACAAGAACAGCCTTAGCGAAAGGCTTCTTGAAGGGAAAGATGTAACTCTGTGAGATGAATTAACAGAACACAGAGCTGTTTCTCAGAAAGCTTCTTTCCAGTTTTGAACGGAAGATATTTCCTTTTTCACCATAGCCCTCTGTGGGTTTCCAAATATCCCTTTGCCAATTCCACAAGAACAGCCTTAGCGAAAGGCTTCTTGAAGGGAAAGATGTAACTCTGTGAGATGAATTAACAGAACACGGAACAGTTTCTCACAAAGCTTGTTTCCGGTTTTGAACGGAAGATATTTCCTTTTTCACCATAGCCCTCTAAGGGCTTCCAAATATCCCTTTGCCATTTCCACAAGAACAGCCTCAGCGAAAGGTTTCTTGAAGGGAAAGATGTAACTCTGTGAGATGAATTAACAGAACACAGAGCAGTTTCTCAGAAAGCTTCTTTCCAGTTTTGAACGGAAGATATTTCCTTTTTCACCATAGCCCTCTATGGGCTTCCAAATATCCCTTTGCCAATTCCACAAGAACAGCCTTAGCGAAAGGCTTCTTGAATGGAAAGATGTAACTCTGTGAGATGAATTAACAGAACACAGAGCAGTTTCTCAGAAAGCTTCTTTCCAGTTTTGAACGCAAGATATTTCCTTTTCACCATAGCCCTCTATGGACTTCCAAATATCCCTTTGCCAATTCCACAAGAACAGCCTTAGCGAAAGGCTTCTACAAGGGAAAGATGTAACTCTGTGAGATGAATTAACAGAACACAGAGCAGTTTCTCAGAAAGCTTCTTTCCAGTTTTGAACGAAAGATATTTCCTTTTTCACCATAGCCCTCTATGGGCTTCCAAATATCCCTTTGCCAATTGCACAAGAACGGACTTAGCGAAAGGCTTCTTGAAGGGAAAGATGAAACTCTGTGAGATGAATTAGCAGAACACAGAGCAGTTTCTCAGAAAGCTTCTTTCCAGTTTTGAACAGAAGATATTTCCTTTTTCACCATAGCCCGCTATGGTCTTCCAAATATCCCTTTGCCAATTCCACAAGAACAGCCTTAGCGAAAGGCTTCTTCAAGGGAAAGATGTAACTCTGAGAGATGAATTAACAGAACACAGAGCAGTTTCTCAGAAAGCTTCTTCCCGTTTTGAACGGAAGATATTTCCTTTTTCACCATAGCCCCGTATGGGCTTCCAAATATCCCTTTGCCAATTCCACAAGAACAGCCTTAGCGAAAGGCTTCTTCAAGGGAAAGATGTAACTCTGTGAGATGAATTAACAGAACACAGAGCAGTTTCTCAGAAAGCTTCTTTCCAGTTTTGAACGGAAGATATTTCCTTTTTCACCATAGCCCTCTATGGGCTTCCAAATATCCCTTTGCCAATTCCACAAGAACAGCCTTTGCGAAAGGCTTCTTCAAGGGAAAGAGGTAACTCTGTGAGATGAATTAAGAGAACACAGAGCAGTTTCTCAGAAAGCTTCTTTCCAGTTTTGAACGGAAGATATTTCCTTTTTCACCCTAGCCCTCTATGGGCTTCCAAATATCCCTTTGCCAATTCCACAAGAACAGCCTTAGAGAAAGGCTTCCTGAAGGGAAAGATGTAACTCTGTGAGATGAATTAACAGAACACAGAGCAGTTTCTCAGAAAGCTTCTTTCCAGTTTTGAACGGAAGATATTTCCTTTTTCACCATAGCCCTCTATGGGCTTCCAAATATCCCTTTGCCAATTCCACAAGAACAGCCTTAGCGAAAGGCTTCTTCAATGGAAAGATGTAACTCTGTGAGATGAATTAACAGAACACAGAGCAGTTTCTCAGAAAGCTTGTTTCCAGTTTTGAACGGAAGATATTTCCTTTTTCCCCAGAGCCCTCTATGGGCTTCCAAATATCCCTTTGCCAATTCCCCAAGAACAGCCTTACCGAAAGGCTTCTTGAAGGGAAAGATGTAACTCTGTGATTGAATTAACAGAACACGGAACAGTTTCTCACAAAGCTTGTTTAAAGTTTTGAACGGAAGATATTTCCTTTTTCACCATAGCCCTCTATGGGCTTCCAAATATCCCTTTGCCAATTCCACAAGAACAGCCTTAGCGAAAGGCTTCTTGAAGGGAAAGAGGTAACTCCGTGAGATGAATTAACAGAACACAGAGCAGTTTCTCAGAAAGCTTCTTTCCAGTTTTGAACGGAAGATATTTCCTTATTCACCATAGCCCTCTATGGGCTTCCAAATATCCCGTTGCCAATTCCACAAGAACAGCCTTAGCGTAAGGCTTCTTGAAGGGAAAGATGTAACTCTGTGATTGAATTAACAGAACACGGAACAGTTTCTCACAAAGCTTGTTTAAAGTTTTGAACGGAAGATATTTCCTTTTTCACCATAGCCCTCTATGGGCTTCCAAATATCCCTTTGCCAATTCCACAAGAACAGCCTTAGCGAAAGGCTTCTTGAAGGGAAAGATGTAACTCTGTGAGATGAATTAACAGAACACAGAGCAGTTTCTCAGAAAGCTTCTTTCCAGTTTTGAACGGAAGGTATCTCCTTTTTCACCATAGCCCTCTATGGGCTTCCAAATATCCCTTTGCCAATTCCACAAGAACAGCCTTAGCAAAGGCTTCTTGAAGGGAAACATGTAACTCTGTGAGATGAATTAACAGAACACAGAGCAGTTTCTCAGAAAGCTTCTTTCCAGTTTTGAACGGAAGATATTTCCTTTTTCACCATAGGCCTCTATGGGCTTCCAAATATCCCTTTGCCAATTCCACAAGAACAGCCTTAGCGAAAGGCTTCTTGAAGGGAAAGATGTAACTCTGTGAGATGAATTAACAGAACACAGAGAAGTTTCTCAGAAAGCTTCTTTCCAGTTTTGAACGGAAGATATTTCCTTTTTCACCATAGCCCTCTATGGGCTTCCAAATATCCCTTTGCCAATTCCACAAGAACAGCCTTAGCGAAAGGCTTCTTGAAGGGAAAGATGTAACTCTGTGAGATGAATTAACAGAACACAGAGCAGTTTCTCAGAAAGCTTCTTTCCAGTTTTGAACGGAAGCCATTTCCTTTTTCACCATAGCACTTTATGGGCTTCCAAATATCCCTTTGCCAATTCCACAAGAACAGCCTTAGTGAAAGGCTTCTTCAAGGGAAAGATGTAACTCTGTGAGATGAATTAACAGAACACAGAGCAGTTTCTCAGAAAGCTTTTTTCCAGTTTTGAACGGAAGATATTTCCTTTTTCACCATAGCCCTCTATGGGCTTCCAAATATCCCTTTGCCAATTCCACAAGAACAGCCTTAGCGAAAGGCTTCTTGAAGGGAAAGATGTAACTCTGTGAGATGAATTAACAGAACACAGAGCAGTTTCTCAGAAAGCTTCTTTCCAGTTTTGAACGGAAGATATTTCCTTTTTCACCATAGCCCTCTATGGGCTTCCAAATATCCCTTTGCCAATTCCACAAGAACAGCCTTAGCGAAAGGCTTCTTCAAGAGAAAGATGTAACTCTGTGAGATGAATTAACAGAACACAGAGCAGTTTCTCAGAAAGCTTCTTTCCAGTTTAGAACGGAAGATATTTCCTTTTTCACCATAGCCCTCTATGGGCTTCCAAATATCCCTTTGCCAATTCCACAAGAACAGCCTTAGCGAAAGGCTTCTTGAAGGGAAAGATGTAACTCTTTGAGATGAATTAACAGAACATAGAACAGTTTCTCAAAAAGCTTCTTTCCAGTTTTTAACGGAAGAAATTTCCTTTTTCACCATAGCCCTCTATGGGTTTCCAAATTTCCCTTTGCCAATTGCACAAGAACAGCCTTAGCGAAAGGCTTCCTGAAGGGAAAGATGTAACTCTGTGAGATGAATTAACAGAACACAGAGCAGTTTCTCAGAAAGATTCTTTCCAGTTTTGAACGGAAGATATTTCCTTTTTCACCATAGCCCTCTATGGGCCTTCCAAATATCCCTTTGCCAATTCCACAAGAACAGCCTTAGCGAAAGGCTTCTTGAAGGGAAAGAGGTAACTCCGTGAGATGAATTAACAGAACACAGAGCAGTTTCTCAGAAAGCTTCTTTCCAGTTTTGAACGGAAGATATTTCCTTATTCACCATAGCCCTCTATGGGCTTCCAAATATCCCGTTGCCAATTCCACAAGAACAGCCTTAGCGTAAGGCTTCTTGAAGGGAAAGATGTAACTCTGTGATTGAATTAACAGAACACGGAACAGTTTCTCACAAAGCTTGTTTAAAGTTTTGAACGGAAGATATTTCCTTTTTCACCATAGCCCTCTATGGGCTTCCAAATATCCCTTTGCCAATTCCACAAGAACAGCCTTAGCGAAAGGCTTCTTGAAGGGAAAGATGTAACTCTGTGAGATGAATTAACAGAACACAGAGCAGTTTCTCAGAAAGCTTCTTTCCGGTTTTGAACGGAAGGTATCTCCTTTTTCACCATAGCCCTCTATGGGCTTCCAAATATCCCTTTGCCAATTCCACAAGAACAGCCTTAGCAAAGGCTTCTTGAAGGGAAACATGTAACTCTGTGAGATGAATTAACAGAACACAGAGCAGTTTCTCAGAAAGCTTCTTTCCAGTTTTGAACGGAAGATATTTCCTTTTTCACCATAGGCCTCTATGGGCTTCCAAATATCCCTTTGCCAATTCCACAAGAACAGCCTTAGCGAAAGGCTTCTTGAAGGGAAAGATGTAACTCTGTGAGATGAATTAACAGAACACAGAGAAGTTTCTCAGAAAGCTTCTTTCCAGTTTTGAACGGAAGATATTTCCTTTTTCACCATAGCCCTCTATGGGCTTCCAAATATCCCTTTGCCAATTCCACAAGAACAGCCTTAGCGAAAGGCTTCTTGAAGGGAAAGATGTAACTCTGTGAGATGAATTAACAGAACACAGAGCAGTTTCTCAGAAAGCTTCTTTCCAGTTTTGAACGGAAGCCATTTCCTTTTTCACCATAGCACTTTATGGGCTTCCAAATATCCCTTTGCCAATTCCACAAGAACAGCCTTAGTGAAAGGCTTCTTCAAGGGAAAGATGTAACTCTGTGAGATGAATTAACAGAACACAGAGCAGTTTCTCAGAAAGCTTCTTTCCAGTTTTGAACGGAAGATATTTCCTTTTTCACCATAGCCCTCTATGGGCTTCCAAATATCCCTTTGCCAATTCCACAAGAACAGCCTTAGCGAAAGGCTTCTTGAAGGGAAAGATGTAACTCTGTGAGATGAATTAACAGAACACAGAGCAGTTTCTCAGAAAGCTTCTTTCCAGTTTTGAACGGAAGATATTTCCTTTTTCACCATAGCCCTCTATGGGCTTCCAAATATCCCTTTGCCAATTCCACAAGAACAGCCTTAGCGAAAGGCTTCTTCAAGAGAAAGATGTAACTCTGTGAGATGAATTAACAGAACACAGAGCAGTTTCTCAGAAAGCTTCTTTCCAGTTTAGAACGGAAGATATTTCCTTTTTCACCATAGCCCTCTATGGGCTTCCAAATATCCCTTTGCCAATTCCACAAGAACAGCCTTAGCGAAAGGCTTCTTCAAGGGAAAGATGTAATTCTGTGAGATGAATTAACAGAACACAGAGCAGTTTCTCAGAAAGCTTCTTTCCAGTTTTGAACGGAAGATATTTCCTTTTTCACCATAGCCCTCTATGGGCTTAAATATATCCCTTTGCCAATTCCCCAAGAACAGCCTTAGCGAAAGGCTTCTTAAAGGGAAAGATGTAACTCTGTGAGATGAATTAACAGAACACAGAGCAGTTTCTCAGAAAGCTTCTTTCCAGTTTTGAACGGAAGATATTTCCTTTTTCACCATAGCCCTCTATGGGCTTCCAAATATCCCTTTTCCAATTCCACACGAACAGCCTTAGCGAAAGGCTTCTTGAAGGGAAAGTTGTAACTCAGTGAGATGAATTAACAGAACACAGAGCAGTTTCTCAGAAAGCTTCTTTCCAGTTTTGAACGGAAGATATTTCCTTTTCCACCATAGCCCTCTATGGGCTTCCAAATATCTCTTTTCCAATTCCACAAGAACAGCCTTAGCGAAAGGCTTCTTGAAGGGAAAGATGTAACTCTGTGAGATGAATTAAGAGAACACAGAGCAGTTTCTCAGAAAGCTTCTTTCCAGTTTTGAACGGAAGATATTTCCTTTTTCACCATAGCCCTCTATGGGCTTCCAAATATCCCTTTGCCAATTCCACAAGTACAGCCTTAGCGAAAGGCTTCTTGAAGTTAAAGATGTAACTCTGTGAGATGAATTAACAGAACACAGAGCAGTTTCTCAGAAAGTTTCTTTCCAGTTTTGAACGGAAGATATTTCCTTTTTCACCATAGCCCTCTATGGGCTTCCAAATATCCCTTTGCCAATTCCACAAGAACAGCCTTAGAGAAAGGCTTCTTGAAGGGAAAGATGTAACTCTGTGAGATGAATTAACAGAACATAGAACAGTTTCTCAGAAAGCTACTTTCCAGTTTTGAACGGAAGATATTTCCTTTTTCACCATAGCCCTCTAAGGGCTTCCAAATATCCCTTTGCCAATTCCACAAGAACAGCCTTAGCGAAAGGCTTCTTGAAGGGAAAGATGTAACTCTGTGAGATGAATTAACAGAACACAGAGCAGTTTCTCAGAAAGCTTCTTTCCAGTTTTGAACGGAAGATATTTCCTTTTTCACCATAGCCCTCTATGGGCTTCCAAATATCCCTTTGCCCATTCCCCAAGAACAGCCTTAGCGAAAGGCTTCTTGAAGGGAAAGATGTAACTCTGTGAGATGAATTAACAGAACACAGAGCAGTTTCTCAGAAAGTCTCTTTCCAGTTTTGAAAGGAAGATATTTCCTTTTTCACCGTAGCCCTCTATGGGCTTCCAAATATCCCTTTGCCAATTCCACAAGAACAGCCTTAGCGAAAGGCTTCTTGAAGGGAAAGATGTAACTCTGTGAGATGAATTAACAGAACACAGAGCACTTTCTCAGAAAGCTTCCTT
Organism: Chlorocebus sabaeus; assembly: GCF_047675955.1. NCBI lineage: Eukaryota > Metazoa > Chordata > Mammalia > Primates > Cercopithecidae > Chlorocebus > Chlorocebus sabaeus. Next base: position 82,858 of record NW_027327663.1, on the reverse strand, counting down.
CCAGTTTTGAACGGAAGATATTTCCTTTTTCACCATAGCCCACTATGGGCTTCCAAATATCCCTTTGCCAATTCCACAAGAACTGCCTTAGCGAAAGGCTTCTTGAAGGGAAAATGTAACTCTGTGAGATGAATTAACAGAACACGGAACAGTTTCTCAAAAAGCTTGTTTCCAGTTTTGAACGGAAGATATTTCCTTTTTCACCATAGCCCTCTAAGGGCTTCCAAATATACCTTTGCCAATTCCACAAGAACAGCCTTAGCGAAAGACTTCTTGAAGGGAAAGATGTAACTCTGTGAGATGAATTAACAGAACACAGAGCAGTTTCTCCGAAAGCTTCTTTCCAGTTTTGAACGGAAGATATTTCCTTTTTCACCATAGCCCTCTATGGGCTTCCATATATCCCTTTGCCAATTCCCCAAGAACAGCCTTAGCGAAAGGCATCTTAAAGGGAAAGATGTAACTCTGTGAGATGAATTAATAGAACACAGAGCAGTTTCTCAGAAAGCTTCTTTCCAGTTTTGAACGGAAGATATTTCCTTTTTCACCATAGCCCTCTATGGGCTTCCAAATATCCCTTTTCCAATTCCACACGAACAGCCTTAGCGAAAGGCTTCTTGAAGGGAAAGATGTAACTCAGTGAGATGAATTAACAGAACACAGAGCAGTTTCTCTGAAAGCTTCTTTCCAGTTTTGAACGGAAGATAATTCCTTTTTCACCATAGCCCTCTATGGGCTTCCAAATATCCCTTTTCCAATTCCACAAGAACAGCCTTAGCGAAAGGCTTCTTGAAGGGAAAGATGTAACTCTGTGAGATGAATTAAGAGAACACAGAGCAGTTTCTCAGAAAGCTTCTTTCCAGTTTTGAACGGAAGATATTTCCTTTTTCACCATAGCCCTCTATGGGCTTCCAAATATCCCTTTGCCAATTCCACAAGAACAGCCTTAGCGAAAGGCTTCTTGAAGGGAAAGATGTAACTCTGTGAGATGAATTAACAGAACACAGAGCAGTTTCTCAGAAAGCTTCTTTCCAGTCTTGAACGGAAGATATTTCCTTTTTCACCATAGCCCGCTATGGGCTTCCAAATATCCCTTTGCCAATTCCACAAGAACAGCCTTAGCGAAAGGCTTCTTGAAGGGAAAGATGTAACTCTGTGAGATGAATTAAGAGAACACAGAGCAGTTTCTCAGAAAGCTTCTTTCCAGTTTTGAACGGAAGATATTTCCTTTTTCACCATAGCCCTCTATGGGCTTCCAAATATCCCTTTGCCAATTCCCCAAGAACAGCCTTAGCGAAAGGCTTCTTGAAGGGAAAGATGTAACTCTGTGAGATGAATTAACAGATCACAGAGCAGTTTCTCAGAAAGCTTCTTTCCAGTTTTGAACGGAAGATATTTCCTTTTTCACCATAGCCCTCTATGGGCTTCCAAATATCCCTTTGTCAATTCCACAAGAACAGCCTTAGCGAAACGCTTCTTGAAGGGAAAGATGTAACTCTGTGAGATGAATTAACAGAACACAGAGCAGTTTCTCAGAAAGCTTCTTTCCAGTTTTGAACGGAAGCCATTTCCTTTTTCACCATAGCACTTTATGGGCTTCCAAATATCCCTTTGCCAATTCCACAAGAACAGCCTTAGTGAAAGGCTTCTTCAAGGGAAAGATGTAACTCTGTGAGATGAATTAACAGAACACAGAGCAGTTTCTCAGAAAGCTTCTTTCCAGTTTTGAACGGAAGATATTTCCTTTTTCACCATAGCCCTCTATGGGCTTCCAAATATCCCTTTGCCAATTCCACAAGAACAGCCTTAGCGAAAGGCTTCTTGAAGGGAAAGATGTAACTCTGTGAGATGAATTAACAGAACACAGAGCAGTTTCTCAGAAAGCTTCTTTCCAGTTTTGAACGGAAGATATTTCCTTTTTCACCATAGCCCTCTATGGGCTTCCAAATATCCCTTTGCCAATTCCACAAGAACAGCCTTAGCGAAAGGCTTCTTCAAGAGAAAGATGTAACTCTGTGAGATGAATTAACAGAACACAGAGCAGTTTCTCAGAAAGCTTCTTTCCAGTTTAGAACAGAAGATATTTCCTTTTTCACCATAGCCCTCTATGGGCTTCCAAATATCCCTTTGCCAATTCCACAAGAACAGCCTTAGCGAAAGGCTTCTTCAAGGGAAAGATGTAATTCTGTGAGATGAATTAACAGAACACAGAGCAGTTTCTCAGAAAGCTTCTTTCCAGTTTTGAACGGAAGATATTTCCTTTTCCACCATAGCCCTCTATGGGCTTCCAAATATCTCTTTTCCAATTCCACAAGAACAGCCTTAGCGAAAGGCTTCTTGAAGGGAAAGATGTAACTCTGTGAGATGAATTAAGAGAACACAGAGCAGTTTCTCAGAAAGCTTCTTTCCAGTTTTGAACGGAAGATATTTCCTTTTTCACCATAGCCCTCTATGGGCTTCCAAATATCCCTTTGCCAATTCCACACGAACAGCCTTAGCGAAAGGCTTCTTGAAGTTAAAGATGTAACTCTGTGAGATGAATTAACAGAACACAGAGCAGTTTCTCAGAAAGTTTCTTTCCAGTTTTGAACGGAAGATATTTCCTTTTTCACCATAGCCATCTATGGGCTTCCAAATATCCCTTTGCCAATTCCACAAGAACAGCCTTAGAGAAAGGCTTCTTGAAGTGAAAGATGTAACTCTGTGAGATGAATTAACAGAACATAGAACAGTTTCTCAGAAATCTACTTTCCAGTTTTGAACGGAAGATATTTCCTTTTTCACCATAGCCCTCTAAGGGCTTCCAAATATCCCTTTGCCAATTCCACAAGAACAGCCTTAGCGAAAGGCTTCTTGAAGGGAAAGATGTAACTCTGTGAGATGAATTAACAGAACACAGAGCAGTTTCTCAGAAAGCTTCTTTCCAGTTTTGAACGGAAGATATTTCCTTTTTCACCATAGCCCTCTATGGGCTTCCAAATATCCCTTTGCCAATTCCACAAGAACAGCCTTAGCGAAAGGCTTCTTCAAGGGAAAGATGTAACTCTGTGAGATGAATTAACAGAACACAGAGCAGTTTCTCAGAAAGCTTCTTTCCAGTTTTGAACGGAAGATATTTCCTTTTTCACCATATCCCTCTATGGGCTTCCAAATATCCCTGTGCCAATTCCACAAGAACAGCCTTAGCGAAAGGCTTCTTGAAGGGAAAGATGTAACTCTGTGAGATGAAGTAACAGAACACAGAGCAGTTTCTCAGAAAGCTTCTTTACAGTTTTGAACGGAAGATATTTCCTTTTACACCCTAGCCCTCTATGGGCTTCCAAATATCCCTTTGCCAATTCCACAAGAACAGCCTTAGCGAAAGGCTACCTGAAGGGAAAGATGTAACTCTGTGAGATGAATTAACAGAACAAAGAGCAGTTTCTCAGAAAGCTTCTTTCCAGTTTTGAACGGAAGATATTTCCTTTTTCACCATAGCCCTCTATGGGCTTCCAAATATCCCTTTGCCAATTCCACAAGAACAGCCTTAGCGAAAGGCTTCTTCAAGGGAAAGATGTAACTCTGTGAGATGAATTAACAGAACACAGAGCAGTTTCTCAGAAAGCTTGTTTCCAGTTTTGAACGGAAGATATTTCCTTTTTCACCATAGCCCTCTATGGGCTTGCAAATATCCCTTTGCCCATTCCCCAAGAACAGCCTTACCGAAAGGCTTCTTGAAGGGAAAGATGTAACTCTGTGAGTTGAATTAACAGAACACAGAGCAGTTTCTCAGAAAGCTTCTTTCCAGTTTTGAACGGAAGATATTTCCTTTTTCACCATAGCCCTGTATGGGCTTCCAAATATCCCTTTGCCAATTCCACAAGAACAGCCTTAGCGAAAGGCTTCTTGAAGGGAAAGATGTAACTCTGTGAGACAAATTAACAGAACACAGAGCAGTTTCTCAGAAAGCTTCTTTCCAGTTTTGAACGGAAGATATTTCCTTTTTCACCATAGCCCTCTATGGGCTTCCAAATATCCCTTTGCCAATTCCACAAGAACAGCCTTAGAGAAAGGCTTCTTGAAGGGAAAGATGTAGCTCTGTGAGATGAATTAACAGAACACGGAACAGTTTCTCACAAAGCTTGTTCCCGGTTTTGAACGGAAGATATTTCCTTTTTCACCATAGCCCTCTATGGGCTTCCAAATATCCCTTTGCCATTTCCACAAGAACAGCCTCAGCGAAAGGCTTCTTGAAGGGAAAGATGTAACTCTGTGAGATGAATTAACAGAACACAGAGCAGTTTCTCAGAAAGCTTCTTTCCAGTTTTGAACGGAAGATATTTCCTTTTTCACCATAGCCCTCTATGGGCTTCCAAATATCCCTTTGCCAATTCCCCAAGAACAGCCTTAGCGAAAGGCTTCTTGAAGGGAAACATGTAAATCTGTGAGATGCATTAACAGAACACAGAGCAGTTTCTCAGAAAGCTTCTTTCCAGTTTTGAACGGAAGATATTTCCTTTTTCACCATAGCCCTCTATGGGCTTCCAAATATCCCTTTGCCAATTCCACAAGAACAGCCTTAGCGAAAGGCTTCTTCAAGGGAAAGATGTAACTCTGTGAGATGAATTAACAGAACACAGAGCAGTTTCTCAGAAAGCTTCTTTCCAGTTTTGAACGGAAGATATTTCCTTTTTCACTACAGCCCTCTATGGGCTTCTAAATATCCCTATGCCAATTCCCCAAGAACAGCCTTAGCGAAAGTCTTCTTCAAGGCAAAGATGTAACTCTGTGAGATGAATTAACAGAACACAGAGCAGTTTCTCAGAAATCTTCTTTCCAGTTTTGAACGGAAGATATTTCCTTTTTCACCATAGCCCTCTATGGGCTTCCAAATATCCCTTTGCCAATTCCACAAGAACAGCCTTAGCGAAAGGCTTCTTAAAGGGAAACATGTAACTCTGTGAGATGAATTAACAGAACACAGAGCAGTTTCTCAGAAAGCTTCTTTCCAGTTTTGAACGGAAGATATTTCCTTTTTCACCATAGCCCTCTATGGGCTTCCAAATATCCCTTTGCCAATTCCACAAGAACAGCCTTAGCGAAAGGCTTCTTGAAGGGAAAGATGGAACTCTGTGAGATGAATTAACAGAACACGGAACTGTTTCTCACAAAGCTTGTTTCCAGTTCTGAACTTAAGATATTTCCTTTTTCACCATAGCCCTCTATGGGCTTCCAAATATCCCTTTGCCAATTCCACAAGAACAGCCTTAGCGAAAGGCTTCTTCAAGGGAAAGATGTAACTCTGTGAGATGAATTAACAGAACACAGAGCAGTTTCTCAGAAAGCTTCTTTCCAGTTTGGAAGGGAAGATATTTCCTTTTTCACCATAGCCCTCTGTGGTCTTCCAAATATCCCTTTGCCAATTCCACAAGAACAGCCTTAGCGAAAGGCTTCTTGAAGGGAAAGATGTAACTCTGTGAGATGAATTAACAGAACACAGAGCTGTTTCTCAGAAAGCTTCTTTCCAGTTTTGAACGGAAGATATTTCCTTTTTCACCATAGCCCTCTGTGGGTTTCCAAATATCCCTTTGCCAATTCCACAAGAACAGCCTTAGCGAAAGGCTTCTTGAAGGGAAAGATGTAACTCTGTGAGATGAATTAACAGAACACGGAACAGTTTCTCACAAAGCTTGTTTCCGGTTTTGAACGGAAGATATTTCCTTTTTCACCATAGCCCTCTAAGGGCTTCCAAATATCCCTTTGCCATTTCCACAAGAACAGCCTCAGCGAAAGGTTTCTTGAAGGGAAAGATGTAACTCTGTGAGATGAATTAACAGAACACAGAGCAGTTTCTCAGAAAGCTTCTTTCCAGTTTTGAACGGAAGATATTTCCTTTTTCACCATAGCCCTCTATGGGCTTCCAAATATCCCTTTGCCAATTCCACAAGAACAGCCTTAGCGAAAGGCTTCTTGAATGGAAAGATGTAACTCTGTGAGATGAATTAACAGAACACAGAGCAGTTTCTCAGAAAGCTTCTTTCCAGTTTTGAACGGAAGATATTTCCTTTTCACCATAGCCCTCTATGGACTTCCAAATATCCCTTTGCCAATTCCACAAGAACAGCCTTAGCGAAAGGCTTCTACAAGGGAAAGATGTAACTCTGTGAGATGAATTAACAGAACACAGAGCAGTTTCTCAGAAAGCTTCTTTCCAGTTTTGAACGAAAGATATTTCCTTTTTCACCATAGCCCTCTATGGGCTTCCAAATATCCCTTTGCCAATTGCACAAGAACGGACTTAGCGAAAGGCTTCTTGAAGGGAAAGATGAAACTCTGTGAGATGAATTAGCAGAACACAGAGCAGTTTCTCAGAAAGCTTCTTTCCAGTTTTGAACAGAAGATATTTCCTTTTTCACCATAGCCCGCTATGGGCTTCCAAATATCCCTTTGCCAATTCCACAAGAACAGCCTTAGCGAAAGGCTTCTTCAAGGGAAAGATGTAACTCTGAGAGATGAATTAACAGAACACAGAGCAGTTTCTCAGAAAGCTTCTTCCCGTTTTGAACGGAAGATATTTCCTTTTTCACCATAGCCCCGTATGGGCTTCCAAATATCCCTTTGCCAATTCCACAAGAACAGCCTTAGCGAAAGGCTTCTTCAAGGGAAAGATGTAACTCTGTGAGATGAATTAACAGAACACAGAGCAGTTTCTCAGAAAGCTTCTTTCCAGTTTTGAACGGAAGATATTTCCTTTTTCACCATAGCCCTCTATGGGCTTCCAAATATCCCTTTGCCAATTCCACAAGAACAGCCTTTGCGAAAGGCTTCTTCAAGGGAAAGATGTAACTCTGTGAGATGAATTAACAGAACACAGAGCAGTTTCTCAGAAAGCTTCTTTCCAGTTTTGAACGGAAGATATTTCCTTTTTCACCCTAGCCCTCTATGGGCTTCCAAATATCCCTTTGCCAATTCCACAAGAACAGCCTTAGCGAAAGGCTTCCTGAAGGGAAAGATGTAACTCTGTGAGATGAATTAACAGAACACAGAGCAGTTTCTCAGAAAGCTTCTTTCCAGTTTTGAACGGAAGATATTTCCTTTTTCACCATAGCCCTCTATGGGCTTCCAAATATCCCTTTGCCAATTCCACAAGAACAGCCTTAGCGAAAGGCTTCTTCAATGGAAAGATGTAACTCTGTGAGATGAATTAACAGAACACAGAGCAGTTTCTCAGAAAGCTTGTTTCCAGTTTTGAACGGAAGATATTTCCTTTTTCCCCAGAGCCCTCTATGGGCTTCCAAATATCCCTTTGCCAATTCCCCAAGAACAGCCTTACCGAAAGGCTTCTTGAAGGGAAAGATGTAACTCTGTGAGATGAATTAACAGAACACAGAGCAGTTTCTCAGAAAGCTTCTTTCCAGTTTTGAACGGAAGATATTTCCTTTTTCACCATAGCCCTCTATGGGCTTCCAAATATCCCTTTGCCAATTCCACAAGAACAGCCTTAGCGAAAGGCTTCTTGAAGGGAAAGATGTAACTCTGTGAGACGAATTAACAGAACACAGAGCAGTTTCTCAGAAAGCTTCTTTCCAGTTTTGAACGGAAGATATTTCCTTTTTCACCATAGCCCTCTATGGGCTTCCAAATATCCCTTTGCCAATTCCACAAGAACAGCCTTAGCGAAAGGCTTCTTGAAGGGAAAGATGTAACTCTGTGAGATGAATTAACAGAACACAGAGCAGTTTCTCAGAAGCTTGTTTCCAGTTTTGAACGGAAGTTATTTCCTTTTTCACCATAGCCCTCTATGGGCTTCCAGATATCCCTTTGCCAATTGCACAAGAACAGACTTAGCGAAAGGCTTCTTGAAGGGAAAGATGTAACTCTGTGAGATGAATTAGCAGAACACAGAGCAGTTTCTCAGAAAGCTTCTTTCCAGTTTTGAACGGAAGATATTTCCTTTTTCACCATAGCCCGCTATTGGCTTCCAAATATCCCTTTGCCAATTCCACAAGAACAGCCTTAGCGAAAGGCTTCTTGAAGGGAAAGATGTAACTCTGTGAGATGAATTAACAGAACACAGAGCAGTTTCTCAGAAAGCTTCTTTCCAGTTTTGAACGGAAGATATTTCCTTTTTCACCATAGCCCTCTATGGGCTTCCAAATATCCCTTTGCCAATTCCACAAGAACAGCCTTAGCGAAAGGCTTCTTGAAGGGAAAGATGTAACTCTTTGAGATGAATTAACAGAACATAGAACAGTTTCTCAAAAAGCTTCTTTCCAGTTTTTAACGGAAGAAATTTCCTTTTTCACCATAGCCCTCTATGGGTTTCCAAATTTCCCTTTGCCAATTGCACAAGAACAGCCTTAGCGAAAGGCTTCCTGAAGGGAAAGATGTAACTCTGTGAGATGAATTAACAGAACACAGAGCAGTTTCTCAGAAAGATTCTTTCCAGTTTTGAACGGAAGATATTTCCTTTTTCACCATAGCCCTCTATGGGCCTTCCAAATATCCCTTTGCCAATTCCACAAGAACAGCCTTAGCGAAAGGCTTCTTGAAGGGAAAGAGGTAACTCCGTGAGATGAATTAACAGAACACAGAGCAGTTTCTCAGAAAGCTTCTTTCCAGTTTTGAACGGAAGATATTTCCTTATTCACCATAGCCCTCTATGGGCTTCCAAATATCCCGTTGCCAATTCCACAAGAACAGCCTTAGCGTAAGGCTTCTTGAAGGGAAAGATGTAACTCTGTGATTGAATTAACAGAACACGGAACAGTTTCTCACAAAGCTTGTTTAAAGTTTTGAACGGAAGATATTTCCTTTTTCACCATAGCCCTCTATGGGCTTCCAAATATCCCTTTGCCAATTCCACAAGAACAGCCTTAGCGAAAGGCTTCTTGAAGGGAAAGATGTAACTCTGTGAGATGAATTAACAGAACACAGAGCAGTTTCTCAGAAAGCTTCTTTCCAGTTTTGAACGGAAGGTATCTCCTTTTTCACCATAGCCCTCTATGGGCTTCCAAATATCCCTTTGCCAATTCCACAAGAACAGCCTTAGCAAAGGCTTCTTGAAGGGAAACATGTAACTCTGTGAGATGAATTAACAGAACACAGAGCAGTTTCTCAGAAAGCTTCTTTCCAGTTTTGAACGGAAGATATTTCCTTTTTCACCATAGGCCTCTATGGGCTTCCAAATATCCCTTTGCCAATTCCACAAGAACAGCCTTAGCGAAAGGCTTCTTGAAGGGAAAGATGTAACTCTGTGAGATGAATTAACAGAACACAGAGAAGTTTCTCAGAAAGCTTCTTTCCAGTTTTGAACGGAAGATATTTCCTTTTTCACCATAGCCCTCTATGGGCTTCCAAATATCCCTTTGCCAATTCCACAAGAACAGCCTTAGCGAAAGGCTTCTTGAAGGGAAAGATGTAACTCTGTGAGATGAATTAACAGAACACAGAGCAGTTTCTCAGAAAGCTTCTTTCCAATTTTGAACGGAAGCCATTTCCTTTTTCACCATAGCACTTTATGGGCTTCCAAATATCCCTTTGCCAATTCCACAATAACAGCCTTAGTGAAAGGCTTCTTCAAGGGAAAGATGTAACTCTGTGAGATGAATTAACAGAACACAGAGCAGTTTCTCAGAAAGCTTTTTTCCAGTTTTGAACGGAAGATATTTCCTTTTTCACCATAGCCCTCTATGGGCTTCCAAATATCCCTTTGCCAATTCCACAAGAACAGCCTTAGCGAAAGGCTTCTTGAAGGGAAAGATGTAACTCTGTGAGACGAATTAACAGAACACAGAGCAGTTTCTCAGAAAGCTTCTTTCCAGTTTTGAACGGAAGATATTTCCTTTTTCACCATAGCCCTCTATGGGCTTCCAAATATCCCTTTGCCAATTCCACAAGAACAGCCTTAGCGAAAGGCTTCTTGAAGGGAAAGATGTAACTCTGTGAGATGAATTAACAGAACACAGAGCAGTTTCTCAGAAGCTTGTTTCCAGTTTTGAACGGAAGTTATTTCCTTTTTCACCATAGCCCTCTATGGGCTTCCAGATATCCCTTTGCCAATTGCACAAGAACAGACTTAGCGAAAGGCTTCTTGAAGGGAAAGATGTAACTCTGTGAGATGAATTAGCAGAACACAGAGCAGTTTCTCAGAAAGCTTCTTTCCAGTTTTGAACGGAAGATATTTCCTTTTTCACCATAGCCCGCTATTGGCTTCCAAATATCCCTTTGCCAATTCCACAAGAACAGCCTTAGCGAAAGGCTTCTTGAAGGGAAAGATGTAACTCTGTGAGATGAATTAACAGAACACAGAGCAGTTTCTCAGAAAGCTTCTTTCCAGTTTTGAACGGAAGATATTTCCTTTTTCACCATAGCCCTCTATGGGCTTCCAAATATCCCTTTGCCAATTCCACAAGAACAGCCTTAGCGAAAGGCTTCTTGAAGGGAAAGATGTAACTCTTTGAGATGAATTAACAGAACATAGAACAGTTTCTCAAAAAGCTTCTTTCCAGTTTTTAACGGAAGAAATTTCCTTTTTCACCATAGCCCTCTATGGGTTTCCAAATTTCCCTTTGCCAATTGCACAAGAACAGCCTTAGCGAAAGGCTTCCTGAAGGGAAAGATGTAACTCTGTGAGATGAATTAACAGAACACAGAGCAGTTTCTCAGAAAGATTCTTTCCAGTTTTGAACGGAAGATATTTCCTTTTTCACCATAGCCCTCTATGGGCCTTCCAAATATCCCTTTGCCAATTCCACAAGAACAGCCTTAGCGAAAGGCTTCTTGAAGGGAAAGAGGTAACTCCGTGAGATGAATTAACAGAACACAGAGCAGTTTCTCAGAAAGCTTCTTTCCAGTTTTGAACGGAAGATATTTCCTTATTCACCATAGCCCTCTATGGGCTTCCAAATATCCCGTTGCCAATTCCACAAGAACAGCCTTAGCGTAAGGCTTCTTGAAGGGAAAGATGTAACTCTGTGATTGAATTAACAGAACACGGAACAGTTTCTCACAAAGCTTGTTTAAAGTTTTGAACGGAAGATATTTCCTTTTTCACCATAGCCCTCTATGGGCTTCCAAATATCCCTTTGCCAATTCCACAAGAACAGCCTTAGCGAAAGGCTTCTTGAAGGGAAAGATGTAACTCTGTGAGATGAATTAACAGAACACAGAGAAGTTTCTCAGAAAGCTTCTTTCCAGTTTTGAACGGAAGATATTTCCTTTTTCACCATAGCCCTCTATGGGCTTCCAAATATCCCTTTGCCAATTCCACAAGAACAGCCTTAGCGAAAGGCTTCTTGAAGGGAAAGATGTAACTCTGTGAGATGAATTAACAGAACACAGAGCAGTTTCTCAGAAAGCTTCTTTCCAGTTTTGAACGGAAGCCATTTCCTTTTTCACCATAGCACTTTATGGGCTTCCAAATATCCCTTTGCCAATTCCACAATAACAGCCTTAGTGAAAGGCTTCTTCAAGGGAAAGATGTAACTCTGTGAGATGAATTAACAGAACACAGAGCAGTTTCTCAGAAAGCTTTTTTCCAGTTTTGAACGGAAGATATTTCCTTTTTCACCATAGCCCTCTATGGGCTTCCAAATATCCCTTTGCCAATTCCACAAGAACAGCCTTAGCGAAAGGCTTCTTGAAGGGAAAGATGTAACTCTGTGAGATGAATTAACAGAACACAGAGCAGTTTCTCAGAAAGCTTCTTTCCAGTTTTGAACGGAAGATATTTCCTTTTTCACCATAGCCCTCTATGGGCTTCCAAATATCCCTTTGCCAATTCCACAAGAACAGCCTTAGCGAAAGGCTTCTTCAAGAGAAAGATGTAACTCTGTGAGATGAATTAACAGAACACAGAGCAGTTTCTCAGAAAGCTTCTTTCCAGTTTAGAACGGAAGATATTTCCTTTTTCACCATAGCCCTCTATGGGCTTCCAAATATCCCTTTGCCAATTCCACAAGAACAGCCTTAGCGAAAGGCTTCTTGAAGGGAAAGATGTAACTCTTTGAGATGAATTAACAGAACATAGAACAGTTTCTCAAAAAGCTTCTTTCCAGTTTTTAACGGAAGAAATTTCCTTTTTCACCATAGCCCTCTATGGGTTTCCAAATTTCCCTTTGCCAATTGCACAAGAACAGCCTTAGCGAAAGGCTTCCTGAAGGGAAAGATGTAACTCTGTGAGATGAATTAACAGAACACAGAGCAGTTTCTCAGAAAGATTCTTTCCAGTTTTGAACGGAAGATATTTCCTTTTTCACCATAGCCCTCTATGGGCCTTCCAAATATCCCTTTGCCAATTCCACAAGAACAGCCTTAGCGAAAGGCTTCTTGAAGGGAAAGAGGTAACTCCGTGAGATGAATTAACAGAACACAGAGCAGTTTCTCAGAAAGCTTCTTTCCAGTTTTGAACGGAAGATATTTCCTTATTCACCATAGCCCTCTATGGGCTTCCAAATATCCCGTTGCCAATTCCACAAGAACAGCCTTAGCGTAAGGCTTCTTGAAGGGAAAGATGTAACTCTGTGATTGAATTAACAGAACACGGAACAGTTTCTCACAAAGCTTGTTTAAAGTTTTGAACGGAAGATATTTCCTTTTTCACCATAGCCCTCTATGGGCTTCCAAATATCCCTTTGCCAATTCCACAAGAACAGCCTTAGCGAAAGGCTTCTTGAAGGGAAAGATGTAACTCTGTGAGATGAATTAACAGAACACAGAGCAGTTTCTCAGAAAGCTTCTTTCCAGTTTTGAACGGAAGGTATCTCCTTTTTCACCATAGCCCTCTATGGGCTTCCAAATATCCCTTTGCCAATTCCACAAGAACAGCCTTAGCAAAGGCTTCTTGAAGGGAAACATGTAACTCTGTGAGATGAATTAACAGAACACAGAGCAGTTTCTCAGAAAGCTTCTTTCCAGTTTTGAACGGAAGATATTTCCTTTTTCACCATAGGCCTCTATGGGCTTCCAAATATCCCTTTGCCAATTCCACAAGAACAGCCTTAGCGAAAGGCTTCTTGAAGGGAAAGATGTAACTCTGTGAGATGAATTAACAGAACACAGAGAAGTTTCTCAGAAAGCTTCTTTCCAGTTTTGAACGGAAGATATTTCCTTTTTCACCATAGCCCTCTATGGGCTTCCAAATATCCCTTTGCCAATTCCACAAGAACAGCCTTAGCGAAAGGCTTCTTGAAGGGAAAGATGTAACTCTGTGAGATGAATTAACAGAACACAGAGCAGTTTCTCAGAAAGCTTCTTTCCAGTTTTGAACGGAAGCCATTTCCTTTTTCACCATAGCACTTTATGGGCTTCCAAATATCCCTTTGCCAATTCCACAAGAACAGCCTTAGTGAAAGGCTTCTTCAAGGGAAAGATGTAACTCTGTGAGATGAATTAACAGAACACAGAGCAGTTTCTCAGAAAGCTTCTTTCCAGTTTTGAACGGAAGATATTTCCTTTTTCACCATAGCCCTCTATGGGCTTCCAAATATCCCTTTGCCAATTCCACAAGAACAGCCTTAGCGAAAGGCTTCTTGAAGGGAAAGATGTAACTCTGTGAGATGAATTAACAGAACACAGAGCAGTTTCTCAGAAAGCTTCTTTCCAGTTTTGAACGGAAGATATTTCCTTTTTCACCATAGCCCTCTATGGGCTTCCAAATATCCCTTTGCCAATTCCACAAGAACAGCCTTAGCGAAAGGCTTCTTCAAGAGAAAGATGTAACTCTGTGAGATGAATTAACAGAACACAGAGCAGTTTCTCAGAAAGCTTCTTTCCAGTTTAGAACGGAAGATATTTCCTTTTTCACCATAGCCCTCTATGGGCTTCCAAATATCCCTTTGCCAATTCCACAAGAACAGCCTTAGCGAAAGGCTTCTTCAAGGGAAAGATGTAATTCTGTGAGATGAATTAACAGAACACAGAGCAGTTTCTCAGAAAGCTTCTTTCCAGTTTTGAACGGAAGATATTTCCTTTTTCACCATAGCCCTCTATGGGCTTAAATATATCCCTTTGCCAATTCCCCAAGAACAGCCTTAGCGAAAGGCTTCTTAAAGGGAAAGATGTAACTCTGTGAGATGAATTAACAGAACACAGAGCAGTTTCTCAGAAAGCTTCTTTCCAGTTTTGAACGGAAGATATTTCCTTTTTCACCATAGCCCTCTATGGGCTTCCAAATATCCCTTTTCCAATTCCACACGAACAGCCTTAGCGAAAGGCTTCTTGAAGGGAAAGTTGTAACTCAGTGAGATGAATTAACAGAACACAGAGCAGTTTCTCAGAAAGCTTCTTTCCAGTTTTGAACGGAAGATATTTCCTTTTCCACCATAGCCCTCTATGGGCTTCCAAATATCTCTTTTCCAATTCCACAAGAACAGCCTTAGCGAAAGGCTTCTTGAAGGGAAAGATGTAACTCTGTGAGATGAATTAAGAGAACACAGAGCAGTTTCTCAGAAAGCTTCTTTCCAGTTTTGAACGGAAGATATTTCCTTTTTCACCATAGCCCTCTATGGGCTTCCAAATATCCCTTTGCCAATTCCACAAGTACAGCCTTAGCGAAAGGCTTCTTGAAGTTAAAGATGTAACTCTGTGAGATGAATTAACAGAACACAGAGCAGTTTCTCAGAAAGTTTCTTTCCAGTTTTGAACGGAAGATATTTCCTTTTTCACCATAGCCCTCTATGGGCTTCCAAATATCCCTTTGCCAATTCCACAAGAACAGCCTTAGAGAAAGGCTTCTTGAAGGGAAAGATGTAACTCTGTGAGATGAATTAACAGAACATAGAACAGTTTCTCAGAAAGCTACTTTCCAGTTTTGAACGGAAGATATTTCCTTTTTCACCATAGCCCTCTAAGGGCTTCCAAATATCCCTTTGCCAATTCCACAAGAACAGCCTTAGCGAAAGGCTTCTTGAAGGGAAAGATGTAACTCTGTGAGATGAATTAACAGAACACAGAGCAGTTTCTCAGAAAGCTTCTTTCCAGTTTTGAACGGAAGATATTTCCTTTTTCACCATAGCCCTCTATGGGCTTCCAAATATCCCTTTGCCCATTCCCCAAGAACAGCCTTAGCGAAAGGCTTCTTGAAGGGAAAGATGTAACTCTGTGAGATGAATTAACAGAACACAGAGCAGTTTCTCAGAAAGTCTCTTTCCAGTTTTGAAAGGAAGATATTTCCTTTTTCACCGTAGCCCTCTATGGGCTTCCAAATATCCCTTTGCCAATTCCACAAGAACAGCCTTAGCGAAAGGCTTCTTGAAGGGAAAGATGTAACTCTGTGAGATGAATTAACAGAACACAGAGCACTTTCTCAGAAAGCTTCCTTCCAGTTTTGAACGGAAGATATTTCCTTTTTCACCATAGCCCACTATGGGCTTCCAAATATCCCTTTGCCAATTCCACAAGAACTGCCTTAGCGAAAGGCTTCTTGAAGGGAAAGATGTAACTCTGTGAGATGAATTAACAGAACACGGAACAGTTTCTCAAAAAGCTTGTTTCCAGTTTTGAACGGAAGATATTTCCTTTTTCACCATAGCCCTCTATGGGCTTCCAAATATACCTTTGCCAATTCCACAAGAACAGCCTTAGCGAAAGACTTCTTGAAGGGAAAGATGTAACTCTGTGAGATGAATTAACAGAACACAGAGCAGTTTCTCCGAAAGCTTCTTTCCAGTTTTGAACGGAAGATATTTCCTTTTTCACCATAGCCCTCTATGGGCTTCCATATATCCCTTTGCCAATTCCCCAAGAACAGCCTTAGCGAAAGGCATCTTAAAGGGAAAGATGTAACTCTGTGAGATGAATTAATAGAACACAGAGCAGTTTCTCAGAAAGCTTCTTTCCAGTTTTGAACGGAAGATATTTCCTTTTTCACCATAGCCCTCTATGGGCTTCCAAATATCCCTTTTCCAATTCCACACGAACAGCCTTAGCGAAAGGCTTCTTGAAGGGAAAGATGTAACTCAGTGAGATGAATTAACAGAACACAGAGCAGTTTCTCTGAAAGCTTCTTTCCAGTTTTGAACGGAAGATAATTCCTTTTTCACCATAGCCCTCTATGGGCTTCCAAATATCCCTTTTCCAATTCCACAAGAACAGCCTTAGCGAAAGGCTTCTTGAAGGGAAAGATGTAACTCTGTGAGATGAATTAAGAGAACACAGAGCAGTTTCTCAGAAAGCTTCTTTCCAGTTTTGAACGGAAGATATTTCCTTTTTCACCATAGCCCTCTATGGGCTTCCAAATATCCCTTTGCCAATTCCACAAGAACAGCCTTAGCGAAAGGCTTCTTGAAGGGAAAGATGTAACTCTGTGAGATGAATTAACAGAACACAGAGCAGTTTCTCAGAAAGCTTCTTTCCAGTCTTGAACGGAAGATATTTCCTTTTTCACCATAGCCCGCTATGGGCTTCCAAATATCCCTTTGCCAATTCCACAAGAACAGCCTTAGCGAAAGGCTTCTTGAAGGGAAAGATGTAACTCTGTGAGATGAATTAAGAGAACACAGAGCAGTTTCTCAGAAAGCTTCTTTCCAGTTTTGAACGGAAGATATTTCCTTTTTCACCATAGCCCTCTATGGGCTTCCAAATATCCCTTTGCCAATTCCCCAAGAACAGCCTTAGCGAAAGGCTTCTTGAAGGGAAAGATGTAACTCTGTGAGATGAATTAACAGATCACAGAGCAGTTTCTCAGAAAGCTTCTTTCCAGTTTTGAACGGAAGATATTTCCTTTTTCACCATAGCCCTCTATGGGCTTCCAAATATCCCTTTGTCAATTCCACAAGAACAGCCTTAGCGAAACGCTTCTTGAAGGGAAAGATGTAACTCTGTGAGATGAATTAACAGAACACAGAGCAGTTTCTCAGAAAGCTTCTTTCCAGTTTTGAACGGAAGATATTTCCTTTTTCACCATAGCGCTCTATGGGTTTCCAAATATCCCTATGCCAATTCCCCAAGAACAGCCTTAGCGAAAGGCTTCTTGAAGGGAAAGATGTAACTCTGTGAGATGAATTAAGAGAACACAGAGCAGTTTCTCAGAAATCTTCTTTCCAGTTTTGAACGGAAGATATTTCCTTTTTCACCATAGCCCTCTATGGGCTTCCAAATATCCCTTTGCCAATTCCACAAGAACAGCCTTAGCGAAAGGCTTTTTGAAGGGAAAGATGTAACTCTGTGAGACGAATTAACAGAACACACAGCAGTTTCTCAGAAAGCTTCTTTCCAGTTTTGGACGGAAGATATTTCCTTTTTCACCATAGCCCTCTATGGGCTTCCAAATATCCCGTTGCCAATTCCACAAGAACAGCCTTAGCGAAAGGCTTCTTCAAGGGAAAGATGTAACTCTGTGATTGAATTAACAGAACACGGAACAGTTTCTCACAAAGCTTGTTTAAAGTTTTGAACGGAAGGTATTTCCTTTTTCACCATAGCCCTCTATGGGCTTCCAAATATCCCTTTGCCAATTCCACAAGAACAGCCTTAGCAAAGGCTTCTTGAAGGGAAACATGTAACTCTGTGAGATGAATTAACAGAACACAGAGCAGTTTCTCAGAAAGCTTCTTTCCAGTTTTGAACGGAAGATATTTCCTTTTTCACCATAGGCCTCTATGGGCTTCCAAATATCCCTTTGCCAATTCCACAAGAACAGCCTTAGCGAAAGGCTTCTTGAAGGGAAAGATGTAACTCTGTGAGATGAATTAACAGAACACAGAGAAGTTTCTCAGAAAGCTTCTTTCCAGTTTTGAACGGAAGATATTTCCTTTTTCACCATAGCCCTCTATGGGCTTCCAAATATCCCTTTGCCAATTCCACAAGAACAGCCTTAGCGAAAGGCTTCTTGAAGGGAAAGATGTAACTCTGTGAGATGAATTAACAGAACACAGAGCAGTTTCTCAGAAAGCTTCTTTCCAGTTTAGAACGGAAGATATTTCCTTTTTCACCATAGCCCTCTATGGGCTTCCAAATATCCCTTTGCCAATTCCACAAGAACAGCCTTAGCGAAAGGCTTCTTCAAGGGAAAACTGTAATTCTGTGAGATGAATTAACAGAACACAGAGCAGTTTCTCAGAAAGCTTCTTTCCAGTTTTGAACGGAAGATATTTCCTTTTTCACCATAGCCCTCTATGGGCTTCCATATATCCCTTTGCCAATTCCCCAAGAACAGCCTTAGCGAAAGGCTTCTTAAAGGGAAAGATGTAACTCTGTGAGATGAATTAACAGAACACAGAGCAGTTTCTCAGAAAGCTTCTTTCCAGTTTTGAACGGAAGATATTTCCTTTTTCACCATAGCCCTCTATGGGCTTCCAAATATCCCTTTTCCAATTCCACACGAACAGCCTTAGCGAAAGGCTTCTTGAAGGGAAAGTTGTAACTCAGTGAGATGAATTAACAGAACACAGAGCAGTTTCTCAGAAAGCTTCTTTCCAGTTTTGAACGGAAGATATTTCCTTTTCCACCATAGCCCTCTAAGGGCTTCCAAATATCTCTTTTCCAATTCCACAAGAACAGCCTTAGCGAAAGGCTTCTTGAAGGGAAAGATGTAACTCTGTGAGATGAATTAAGAGAACACAGACCAGTTTCTCAGAAGGCTTCTTTCCAGTTTTGAACGGAAGATATTTCCTTTTTCACCATAGCCCTCTATGGGCTTCCAAATATCCCTTTGCCAATTCCACAAGTACAGCCTTAGCGAAAGGCTTCTTGAAGTTAAAGATGTAACTCTGTGAGATGAATTAACAGAACACAGAGCAGTTTCTCAGAAAGTTTCTTTCCAGTTTTGAACGGAAGATATTTCCTTTTTCACCATAGCCCTCTATGGGCTTCCAAATATCCCTTTGCCAATTCCACAAGAACAGCCTTAGAGAAAGGCTTCTTGAAGGGAAAGATGTAACTCTGTGAGATGAATTAACAGAACATAGAACAGTTTCTCAGAAAGCTACTTTCCAGTTTTGAACGGAAGATATTTCCTTTTTCACCATAGCCCTCTAAGGGCTTCCAAATATCCCTTTGCCAATTCCACAAGAATAGCCTTAGCGAAAGGCTTCTTGAAGGGAAAGATGTAACTCTGTGAGATGAATTAACAGAACACAGAGCAGTTTCTCAGAAAGCTTCTTTCCAGTTTTGAACGGAAGATATTTCCTTTTTCACCATAGCCCTCTATGGGCTTCCAAATATCCCTTTGCCCATTCCCCAAGAACAGCCTTAGCGAAAGGCTTCTTGAAGGGAAAGATGTAACTCTGTGAGATGAATTAAGAGAACACAGAGCAGTTTCTCAGAAAGCTTCTTTCCAGTTTTGAACGGAAGATATTTCCTTTTTCACCATAGCCCTCTATGGGCTTCCAAATATCCCTTTGCCAATTCCACAAGAACAGCCTTAGCGAAAGGCTTCTTGAAGGGAAAGATGTAACTCTGTGAGATGAATTAACAGAACACAGAGCAGTTTCTCAGAAAGCTTCTTTCCAGTTTTGAACGGAAGATATTTCCTTTTTCACCATAGCCCGCTATGGGCTTCCAAATATCCCTTTGCCAATTCCACAAGAACAGCCTTAGCGAAAGGCTTCTTGAAGGGAAAGATGTAACTCTGTGAGATGAATTAACAGAACACAGAGCAGTTTCTCAGAAAGCTTCTTTCCAGTTTTGAACGGAAGATATTTCCTTTTTCACCATAGCCCTCTATGGGCTTCCAAATATCCCTTTGCCAATTCCCCAAGAACAGCCTTAGCGAAAGGCTTCTTGAAGGGAAAGATGTAACTCTGTGAGATGAATTAACAGATCACAGAGCAGTTTCTCAGAAAGCTTCTTTCCAGTTTTGAACGGAAGATATTTCCTTTTTCACCATAGCCCTCTATGGGCTTCCAAATATCCCTTTGCCAATTCCACAAGAACAGCCTTAGCGAAAGGCTTTTTGAAGGGAAAGATGTAACTCTGTGAGACGAATTAACAGAACACACAGCAGTTTCTCAGAAAGCTTCTTTCCAGTTTTGAACGGAAGATATTTCCTTTTTCACCATAGCCCTCTATGGGCTTCCAAATATCCCGTTGCCAATTCCACAAGAACAGCCTTAGCGAAAGGCTTCTTCAAGGGAAAGATGTAACTCTGTGATTGAATTAACAGAACACGGAACAGTTTCTCACAAAGCTTGTTTAAAGTTTTGAACGGAAGATATTTCCTTTTTCACCATAGCCCTCTATGGGCTTCCAAATATCCCTTTGCCAATTCCACAAGAACAGCCTTAGCGAAAGGCTTCTTCAAGGGAAAGATGTAACTCTGTGAGATGAATTAACAGAACACAGAGCAGTTTCTCAAAAAGCTTGTTTCCAGTTTTGAACGGAAGATATTTCCTTTTTCACCATAGCCCTCTATGGGCTTGCAAATATCCCTTTGCACATTCCCCAAGAACAGCCTTACCAAAAGGCTTCTTCAAGGGAAAGGTGTAACTCTGTGAGATGAATTAACAGAACACAGAGCAGTTTCTCAGAAAGCTTCTTTCCAGTTTTGAACGGAAGATATTTCCTTTTTCACCATAGCCCTCTATGGGCTTCCAAATATCCCTTTGCCAATTCCACAAGAACAGCCTTAGCGAAAGGCTTCTTGAAGGGAAAGATGTAGCTCTGTGAGATGAATTAACAGAACACGGAACAGTTTCTCACAAAGCTTGTTTCCGGTTTTGAACGGAATATATTTCCTTTTTCACCATAGCCCTCTATGGGCTTCCAAATATCCCTTTGCCATTTCCACAAGAACAGCCTCAGCGAAAGGCTTCTTGAAGGGAAAGATATAACTCTGTGAGATGAATTAAGAGAACACAGAGCAGTTTCTCAGAAAGCTTCTTTCCAGTTTTGAACGGAAGATATTTCCTTTTTCACCATAGCCCTCTATGGGCTTCCAAATATCCCTTTTCCAATTCCACAAGAACAGCCTTAGCGATAGGCTTCTTGAATGGAAAGATGTAACTCTGTGAGATGAATTAACAGAATACAGAGCCTTTTCTCAGAAAGCTTCTTTCCAGTTTTGAACGGAAGATATTTCCTTTTTCACCATAGCCCTCTATGGGCTTCCAAATATCCCTTTGCCAATTCCACAAGAACAGCCTTAGCGAAAGGCTTCTTGAAGGGAAAGATGGAACCTCTGTGAGATGAATTAACAGAACACGGAACTGTTTCTCACAAAGCTTCTTTCCAGTTTTGAACGGAAGATATTTCCTTTTTCACCCTAGCCCTCTATGGGCTTCCAAATATGCCTTTGCCAATTCCACAAGAACAGCCTTAGCGAAAGGCTTTTTGAAGGGAAAGATGTAACTCTGTGAGACGAATTAACAGAACACACAGCAGTTTCTCAGAAAGCTTCTTTCCAGTTTTGAACGGAAGATATTTCCTTTTTCACCATAGCCCTCTATGGGCTTCCAAATATCCCGTTGCCAATTCCAAAAGAACAGCCTTAGCGAAAGGCTTCTTCAAGGGAAAGATGTAACTCTGTGATTGAATTAACAGAACACGGAACAGTTTCTCACAAAGCTTGTTTAAAGTTTTGAACGGAAGATATTTCCTTTTTCACCATAGCCCTCTATGGGCTTCCAAATATCCCTTTGCCAATTCCACAAGAACAGCCTTAGCGAAAGGCTTCTTCAAGGGAAAGATGTAACTCTGTGAGATGAATTAACAGAACACAGAGCAGTTTCTCAGAAGGCTTCTTTCCAGTTTTTAACGGAAGGTATTTCCTTTTTCACCATAGCCCTCTATGGGCTTCCAAATATCCCTTTGCCAATTCCACAAGAACAGCCTTAGCAAAGGCTTCTTGAAGGGAAAGATGTAACTCTTTGAGATGAATTAACAGAACACAGAGCAGTTTCTCAGAAAGCTTCTTTCCAGTTTTGAACGGAAGATATTTCCTTTTTCACCATAGCCCTCTATGAGCTTCCAAATATCCCTTTGCCAATTCCACACGAACAGCCTTAGCGAAAGGCTTCTTGAAGGGAAAGATGTAACTCAGTGAGATGAATTAACAGAACACAGAGCAGTTTCTCAGAAAGCTTCTTTCCAGTTTTGAACGGAAGATATTTCCTTTTTCACCATAGCCCTCTATGGGCTTCCAAATATCTCTTTTCCAATTCCACAAGAACAGCCTTAGCGAAAGGCTTCTTGAAGGGAAAGATGTAACTCTGTGAGATGAATTAAGAGAACACAGAGCAGTTTCTCAGAAAGCATCTTTCCAGTTTTGAACGGAAGATATTTCCTTTTTCACCATAGCCCTCTATGGGCTTCCAAATATCCCTTTGCCAATTCCACAAGAACAGCCTTAGCGAAAGGCTTCTTGAAGGGAAAGATGTAACTCTGTGAGATGAATTAACAGAACACAGAGCAGTTTCTCAGAAAGTTTCTTTCCAGTTTTGAACGGAAGATATTTCCTTTTTCACCATAGCCCTCTATGGGCTTCCAAATATCCCTTTGCCAATTCCACAAGAACAGCCTTAGAGAAAGGCTTCTTGAAGGGAAAGATGTAACTCTGTGAGATGAATTAACAGAACATAGAACAGTTTCTCAGAAAGCTTCTTTCCAGTTTTGAACGGAAGATATTTCCTTTTTCACCATAGCCCTCTATGGGCTTCAAAATATCCCTTTGCCAATTCCCCAAAAACAGCCTTAGCGAAAGGCTTCTTCAAGGGAAAGATGTAACTCTGTGAGATGAATTAACAGAACACAGAGCAGTTTCTCAGAAAGCTTGTTTCCAGTTTTGAACGGAAGATATTTCCTTTTTCACCATAGCCCTCTGTGGGCTTGCAAATATCCCTTTGCACATTCCCCAAGAACAGCCTTAGCGAAAGGCTTCTTGAAGGGAAAGATGTAGCTCTGTGAGATGAATTAACAGAACACGGAACAGTTTCTCACAAAGCTTGTTTCCGGTTTTGAACGGAAGATATTTCCTTTTTCACCATAGCCCTCTATGGGCTTCCAAATATCCCTTTGCCATTTCCACAAGAACAGCCTCAGCGAAAGGCTTCTTGAAGGGAACGATATAACTCTGTGAGATGAATTAACAGAACACAGAGCAGTTTCTCAGAAAGCTTCTTTCCAGTTTTGAACGAAAGATATTTCCTTTTTCACCATAGCCCTCTATGGGCTTCCAAATATCCCTTTTCCAATTCCACAAGAACAGCCTTAGCGAAAGGCTTCTTGAAGGGAAAGATGTAACTCTGTGAGATGAATTAACAGAATACAGAGCCTTTTCTCAGAAAGCTTCTTTCCAGTTTTGAACGGAAGATATTTCCTTTTTCACCATAGCCCTCTATGGGCTTCCAAATATCCCTTTGCCAATTCCACAAGAACAGCCTTAGCGAAAGGCTTCTTGAAGGGAAAGATGGAACTCTGTGAGATGAATTAACAGAACACGGAACTGTTTCTCACAAAGCTTGTTTCCAGTTCTGAACTTAAGATATTTCCTTTTTCACCATAGCCCTCTATGGGCTTCCAAATATCCCTTTGCCAATTCCACAAGAACAGCGTTAGCGAAAGGCTTCTTCAAGGGAAAGATGTAACTCTGTGAGATGAATTAACAGAACACAGAGCAGTTTCTCAGAAAGCTTCTTTCCAGTTTGGAAGGGAAGATATTTCCTTTTTCACCATAGCCCTCTATGGTCTTCCAAATATCCCTTTGCCAATTCCACCAGAACAGCCTTAGCGAAAGGCTTCTTGAAGGGAAAGATGTAACTCTGTGAGATGAATTAACAGAACACAGAGCTGTTTCTCAGAAAGCTTCTTTCCAGTTTTGAACGGAAGATATTTCCTTTTTCACCATAGCCCTCTATGGGCTTCCAAATATCCCTTTGCCAATTCCACAAGAACAGACTTAGCGAAAGGCTTCTTGAAGGAAAAGATGTAACTCTGAGAGATGAATTAACAGAACACGGAACAGTTTCTCACAAAGCTTGTTTCCGGTTTTGAACGGAAGATATTTCCTTTTTCACCATAGCCCTCTATGGGCTTCCAAATATCCCTTTGCCATTTCCACAAGAACAGCCTCAGCGAAAGGCTTCTTGAAGGGAAAGATGTAACTCTGTGAGATGAATTAACAGAACACAGAGCAGTTTCTCAGAAAGCTTCTTTCCAGTTTTGAACGGAAGATATTTCCTTTTTCACCATAGCCCTCTATGGGCTTCCAGATATCCCTTTGCCAATTCCACAAGAACAGCCTTAGCGAAAGGCTTCTTGAATGGAAAGATGTAACTCTTTGAGATGAATTAACAGAACACAGAGCAGTTTCTCAGAAAGCTTCTTTCCAGTTTTGAACGGAAGATATTTCCTTTTTCACCATAGCCCTCTATGGACTTCCAAATATCCCTTTGCCAATTCCACAAGAACAGCCTTGGCGAAAGGCTTCTTCAAGGGAAAGATGTAACTCTGTGAGATGAATTAACAGAACACAGAGCAGTTTCTCAGAAAGCTTCTTTCCAGTTTTGAACGGAAGATATTTCCTTTTTCACCATAGCCCTCTATGGGCTTCCAAATATCCCTTTGCCAATTCCACAAGAACAGCCTTAGCGAAAGGCTTCTTGAAGGGAAAGATGTAACTCTGTGAGATGAATTAACAGAACACAGAGCAGTTTCTCAGAAAGCTTCTTTCCAGTTTTGAACGGAAGATATTTCCTTTTTCACCATAGCCCGCTATGGGCTTCCAAATATCCCTTTGCCAATTCCACAAGAACAGCCTTAGCGAAAGGCTTCTTGAAGGGAAAGATGTAACTCTGTGAGATGAATTAACAGAACACAGAGCAGTTTCTCAGAAAGCTTCTTTCCAGTTTTGAACGGAAGATATTTCCTTTTTCACCATAGCCCTCTATGGGCTTCCAAATATCCCTTTGTCAATTCCACAAGAACAGCCTTAGCGAAAGGCTTCTTGAAGGGAAAGATGTAACTCTGTGAGATGAATTAACAGATCACAGAGCAGTTTCTCAGAAAGCTTCTTTCCAGTTTTGAACGGAAGATATTTCCTTTTTCACCATAGCGCTCTATGGGCTTCCAAATATCCCTATGCCAATTCCCCAGGAACAGCCTTAGCGAAAGGCTTCTTGAAGGGAAAGATGTAACTCTGTGAGATGAATTAAGAGAACACAGAGCAGTTTCTCAGAAATCTTCTTTCCAGTTTTGAACGGAAGAAATTTCCTTTTTCAACATAGCCCTCTATGGGCTTCCAAATATCCCTTTGCCAATTCCACAAGAACAGCCTTAGCGAAAGGCTTTTTGAAGGGAAAGATGTAACTCTGTGAGACGAATTAACAGAACACACAGCAGTTTCTCAGAAAGCTTCTTTCCAGTTTTGAACGGAAGATATTTCCTTTTTCACCATAGCCCTCTATGGGCTTCCAAATATCCCGTTGCCAATTCCACAAGAACAGCCTTAGCGAAAGGCTTCTTCAAGGGAAAGATGTAACTCTGTGATTGAATTAACAGAACACGGAACAGTTTCTCACAAAGCTTGTTTAAAGTTTTGAACGGAAGATATTTCCTTTTTCACCATAGCCCTCTATGGGCTTCCAAATATCCCTTTGCCAATTCCACAAGAACAGCCTTAGCGAAAGGCTTCTTCAAGGGAAAGATGTAACTCTGTGAGATGAATTAACAGAACACAGAGCAGTTTCTCAGAAAGCTTGTTTCCAGTTTTGAACGGAAGATATTTCCTTTTTCACCATAGCCCTCTATGGGCTTGCAAATATCCCTTTGCACATTCCCCAAGAACAGCCTTACCGAAAGGCTTCTTCAAGGGAAAGATGTAACTCTGTGAGATGAATTAACAGAACACAGAGCAGTTTCTCAGAAAGCTTCTTTCCAGTTTTGAACGGAAGATATTTCCTTTTTCACCATAGCCCTGTATGGGCTTCCAAATATCCCTTTGCCAATTCCACAAGAACAGCCTTAGCGAAAGGCTTCTTGAAGGGAAAGATGTAACTCTGTGAGACGAATTAACAGAACACAGAGCAGTTTCTCAGAAAGCTTCTTTCCAGTTTTGAACGGAAGATATTTCCTTTTTCTCCATAGCCCTCTATGGGCTTCCAAATATCCCTTTGCCAATTCCACAAGAACAGCCTTAGCGAAAGGCTTCTTGAAGGGAAAGATGTAGCTCTGTGAGATGAATTAACAGAACACGGAACAGTTTCTCACAAAGCTTGTTTCCGGTTTTGAACGGAATATATTTCCTTTTTCACCATAGCCCTCTATGGGCTTCCAAATATCCCTTTGCCATTTCCACAAGAACAGCCTCAGCGAAAGGCTTCTTGAAGGGAAAGATATAACTCTGTGAGATGAATTAAGAGAACACAGAGCAGTTTCTCAGAAAGCTTCTTTCCAGTTTTGAACGGAAGATATTTCCTTTTTCACCATAGCCCTCTATGGGCTTCCAAATATCCCTTTTCCAATTCCACAAGAACAGCCTTAGCGATAGGCTTCTTGAATGGAAAGATGTAACTCTGTGAGATGAATTAACAGAATACAGAGCCTTTTCTCAGAAAGCTTCTTTCCAGTTTTGAACGGAAGATATTTCCTTTTTCACCATAGCCCTCTATGGGCTTCCAAATATCCCTTTGCCAATTCCACAAGAACAGCCTTAGCGAAAGGCTTCTTGAAGGGAAAGATGGAACTCTGTGAGATGAATTAACAGAACACGGAACTGTTTCTCACAAAGCTTCTTTCCAGTTTTGAACGGAAGATATTTCCTTTTTCACCCTAGCCCTCTATGGGCTTCCAAATATGCCTTTGCCAATTCCACAAGAACAGCCTTAGCGAAAGGCTTCCTGAAGGGAAAGATGTAACTCTGTGAGATGAATTAACAGAACACAGAGCAGTTTCTCAGAAAGCTTCTTTCCAGTTTTGAACGGAAGATATTTCCTTTTTCACCATAGCCCTCTATGGGCTTCCAAATATCCCTTTGCCAATTCCACAAGAACAGCCTTAGCGAAAGGCTTCTTCAAGGGAAAGATGTAACTCTGTGAGATGAATTAACAGAACACAGAGCAGTTTCTCAGAAAGATTGTTTCCAGTTTTGAACGGAAGATATTTCCTTTTTCACCATAGCCCTCTATGGGCTTCCAAATATCCCTTTGCCCATTCCCCAAGAACAGCCTTAGTGAAAGGCTTCTTGACGGGAAAGATGTAAATCTGTGAGATGAATTAACAGAACACAGAGCAGTTTCTCAGAAAGCTTCTTTCCAGTTTTGAGCGGAAGATATTTCCTTTTTCACCATAGCCCTCTATGGTCTTCCAAATATCCCTTTGCCAATTGCACAAGAACAGACTTAGCGAAAGGCTTCTTGAAGGGAAAGATGTAACTCTGTGAGATGAATTAACAGAACACAGAGCAGTTTCTCAGAAAGCTTCTTTCCAGTTTTGAACGGAAGATATTTCCTTTTTCACCGTAGCCCTCTATGGGCTTCCAAATATCCCTATGCCAATTCCCCAAGAACAGCCTTAGCGAAAGGCTTCTTGAAGGGAAAGATGTAACTCTGTGAGATGAATTAAGAGAACACAGAGCAGTTTCTCAGAAATCTTCTTTCCAGTTTTGAACGGAAGATATTTCCTTTTTCACCATAGCCCTCTATGGGCTTCCAAATATCCCTTTGCCAATTCCACAAGAACAGCCTTAGCGAAAGGCTTTTTGAAGGGAAAGATGTAACTCTGTGAGACGAATTAACAGAACACACAGCAGTTTCTCAGAAAGCTTCTTTCCAGTTTTGAACGGAAGATATTTCCTTTTTCACCATAGCCCTCTATGGGCTTCCAAATATCCCGTTGCCAATTCCAAAAGAACAGCCTTAGCGAAAGGCTTCTTAAAGGGAAAGATGTAACTCTGTGATTGAATTAACAGAACACGGAACAGTTTCTCACAAAGCTTGTTTAAAGTTTTGAACGGAAGATATTTCCTTTTTCACCATAGCCCTCTATGGGCTTCCAAATATCCCTTTGCCAATTCCACAAGAACAGCCTTAGCGAAAGGCTTCTTCAAGGGAAAGATGTAACTCTGTGAGATGAATTAACAGAACACAGAGCAGTTTCTCAGAAGGCTTCTTTCCAGTTTTGAACGGAAGGTATTTCCTTTTTCACCATAGCCCTCTATGGGCTTCCAAATATCCCTTTGCCAATTCCACAAGAACAGCCTTAGCAAAGGCTTCTTGAAGGGAAAGATGTAACTCTTTGAGATGAATTAACAGAACACAGAGCAGTTTCTCAGAAAGCTTCTTTCCAGTTTTGAACGGAAGATATTTCCTTTTTCACCATAGCCCTCTATGGGCTTCCAAATATCCCTTTGCCAATTCCACACGAACAGCCTTAGCGAAAGGCTTCTTGAAGGGAAAGATGTAGCTCAGTGAGATGAATTAACAGAACACAGAGCAGTTTCTCAGAAAGCTTCTTTCCAGTTTTGAACGGAAGATATTTCCTTTTTCACCATAGCCCTCTATGGGCTTCCAAATATCTCTTTTCCAATTCCACAAGAACAGCCTTAGCGAAAGGCTTCTTGAAGGGAAAGATGTAACTCTGTGAGATGAATTAAGAGAACACAGAGCAGTTTCTCAGAAAGCTTCTTTCCAGTTTTGAACGGAAGATATTTCCTTTTTCACCATAGCCCTCTATGGGCTTCCAAATATCCCTTTGCCAATTCCACAAGAACAGCCTTAGCGAAAGGCTTCTTGAAGGGAAAGATGTAACTCTGTGAGATGAATTAACAGAACACAGAGCAGTTTCTCAGAAAGTTTCTTTCCAGTTTTGAACGGAAGATATTTCCTTTTTCACCATAGCCCTCTATGGGCTTCCAAATATCCCTTTGCCAATTCCACAAGAACAGCCTTAGAGAAAGGCTTCTTGAAGGGAAAGATGTAACTCTGTGAGATGAATTAACAGAACATAGAACAGTTTCTCAGAAAGCTTCTTTCCAGTTTTGAACGGAAGATATTTCCTTTTTCACCATAGCCCTCTATGGGCTTCCAAATATCCCTTTGCCAATTCCCCAAAAACAGCCTTAGCGAAAGGCTTCTTCAAGGGAAAGATGTAACTCTGTGAGATGAATTAACAGAACACAGAGCAGTTTCTCAGAAAGCTTGTTTCCAGTTTTGAACGGAAGATATTTCCTTTTTCACCATAGCCCTCTATGGGCTTGCAAATATCCCTTTGCACATTCCCCAAGAACAGCCTTAGCGAAAGGCTTCTTGAAGGGAAAGATGTAGCTCTGTGAGATGAATTAACAGAACACGGAACAGTTTCTCACAAAGCTTGTTTCCGGTTTTGAACGGAAGATATTTCCTTTTTCACCATAGCCCTCTATGGGCTTCCAAATATCCCTTTGCCATTTCCACAAGAACAGCCTCAGCGAAAGGCTTCTTGAAGGGAAAGATATAACTCTGTGAGATGAATTAACAGAACACAGAGCAGTTTCTCAGAAAGCTTCTTTCCAGTTTTGAACGGAAGATATTTCCTTTTTCACCATAGCCCTCTATGGGCTTCCAAATATCCCTTTTCCAATTCCACAAGAACAGCCTTAGCGAAAGGCTTCTTGAATGGAAAGATGTAACTCTGTGAGATGAATTAACAGAATACAG
This sequence comes from Chlorocebus sabaeus, assembly GCF_047675955.1. Classification (NCBI taxonomy): domain Eukaryota; kingdom Metazoa; phylum Chordata; class Mammalia; order Primates; family Cercopithecidae; genus Chlorocebus; species Chlorocebus sabaeus. The sequence continues at coordinate 53,312 of NW_027327663.1, read as the reverse complement.
AGCCTTTTCTCAGAAAGCTTCTTTCCAGTTTTGAACGGAAGATATTCCTTTTTCACCATAGCCATCTATGGGCTTCCAAATATCTCTTTGCCAATTGCACAAGAACAGCCTTAGCGAAAGGCTTCTTGAAGGGAAAGATGGAACTCTGTGAGATGAATTAACAGAACACGGAACTGTTTCTCACAAAGCTTGTTTCCAGTTCTGAACTTAAGATATTTCCTTTTTCACCATAGCCCTCTATGGGCTTCCAAATATCCCTTTGCCAAATCCACAAGAACAGCCTTAGCGAAAGGCTTCTTCAAGGGAAAGATGTAACTCTGTGAGATGAATTAACAGAACACAGAGCAGTTTCTCAGAAAGCTTCTTTCCAGTTTTGAACGGAAGGTATTTCCTTTTTCACCATAGCCCTCTATGGGCTTCCAAATATCCCTTTGCCAATTCCACAAGAACAGCCTTAGCAAAGGCTTCTTGAAGGGAAAGATGTAACTCTTTGAGATGAATTAACAGAACACAGAGCAGTTTCTCAGAAAGCTTCTTTCCAGTTTTGAACGGAAGATATTTCCTTTTTCACCATAGCCCTCTATGGGCTTCCAAATATCCCTTTGCCAATTCCACACGAACAGCCTTAGCGAAAGGCTTCTTGAAGGGAAAGATGTAACTCAGTGAGATGAATTAACAGAACACAGAGCAGTTTCTCAGAAAGCTTCTTTCCAGTTTTGAACGGAAGATATTTCCTTTTTCACCATAGCCCTCTATGGGCTTCCAAATATCTCTTTTCCAATTCCACAAGAACAGCCTTAGCGAAAGGCTTCTTGAAGGGAAAGATGTAACTCTGTGAGATGAATTAAGAGAACACAGAGCAGTTTCTCAGAAAGCTTCTTTCCAGTTTTGAACGGAAGATATTTCCTTTTTCACCATAGCCCTCTATGGGCTTGCAAATATCCCTTTGCACATTCCCCAAGAACAGCCTTACCGAAAGGCTTCTTCAAGGGAAAGATGTAACTCTGTGAGATGAATTAACAGAACACAGAGCAGTTTCCCAGAAAGCTTCTTTCCAATTTTGAACGGAAGATATTTCCTTTTTCACCATAGCCCTGTATGGGCTTCCAAATATCCCTTTGCCAATTCCACAAGAACAGCCTTAGCGAAAGGCTTCTTGAAGGGAAAGATGGAACTCTGTGAGACGAATTAACAGAACACAGAGCAGTTTCTCAGAAAGCTTCTTTCCAGTTTTGAACGGAAGATATTTCCTTTTTCACCATAGCCCTCTATGGGCTTCCAAATATCCCTTTGCCAATTCCACAAGAACAGCCTTAGCGAAAGTCTTCTTGAAGGGAAAGATGTAGCTCTGTGAGATGAATTAACAGAACATGGAACAGTTTCTCACAAAGCTTGTTTCCGGTTTTGAACGGAATATATTTCCTTTTTCACCATAGCCCTCTATGGGCTTCCAAATATCCCTTTGCCATTTCCACAAGAACAGCCTCAGCGAAAGGCTTCCTGAAGGGAAAGATGTAACTCTGTGAGATGAATTAACAGAACACAGAGCAGTTTCTCAGAAAGCTTCTTTCCAGTTTTGAACGGAAGATATTTCCTTTTTCACCATAGCCCTCTATGGGCTTCCAAATATCCCTTTGCCAATTCCACAAGAACAGCCTTAGCGAAAGGCTTCTTCAAGGGAAAGATGTAACTCTGTGAGATGAATTAACAGAACACAGAGCAGTTTCTCAGAAAGCTTGTTTCCAGTTTTGAACGGAAGATATTTCCTTTTTCACCATAGCCCTCTATGGGCTTCCAAATATCCCTTTGCCCATTCCCCAAGAACAGCCTTAGCGAAAGGCTTCTTGAAGGGAAAGATGTAAATCTGTGAGATGAATTAACAGAACACAGAGCAGTTTCTCAGAAAGCTTCTTTCCAGTTTTGAGCGGAAGATATTTCCTTTTTCACCATAGCCCTCTATGGTCTTCCAAATATCCCTTTGCCAATTGCACAAGAACAGACTTAGCGAAAGGCTTCTTGAAGGGAAAGATGTAACTCTGTGAGATGAATTAACAGAACACAGAGCAGTTTCTCAGAAAGCTTCTTTCCAGTTTTGAACGGAAGATATTTCCTTTTTCACCGTAGCCCTCTATGGGCTTCCAAATATCCCTATGCCAATTCCCCAAGAACAGCCTTAGCGAAAGGCTTCTTGAAGGGAAAGATGTAACTCTGTGAGATGAATTAAGAGAACACAGAGCAGTTTCTCAGAAATCTTCTTTCCAGTTTTGAACGGAAGATATTTCCTTTTTCACCATAGCCCTCTATGGGCTTCCAAATATCCCTTTGCCAATTCCACAAGAACACCCTTAGCGAAAGGCTTTTTGAAGGGAAAGATGTAACTCTGTGAGACGAATTAACAGAACACACAGCAGTTTCTCAGAAAGCTTCTTTCCAGTTTTGAACGGAAGATATTTCCTTTTTCACCATAGCCCTCTATGGGCTTCCAAATATCCCGTTGCCAATTCCAAAAGAACAGCCTTAGCGAAAGGCTTCTTCAAGGGAAAGATATAACTCTGTGATTGAATTAAGAGAACACGGAACAGTTTCTCACAAAGCTTGTTTAAAGTTTTGAACGGAAGATATTTCCTTTTTCACCATAGCCCTCTATGGGCTTCCAAATATCCCTTTGCCAATTCCACAAGAACAGCCTTAGCGAAAGGCTTCTTCAAGGGAAAGATGTAACTCTGTGAGATGAATTAACAGAACACAGAGCAGTTTCTCAGAAGGCTTCTTTCCAGTTTTGAACGGAAGGTATTTCCTTTTTCACCATAGCCCTCTATGGGCTTCCAAATATCCCTTTGCCAATTCCACAAGAACAGCCTTAGCAAAGGCTTCTTGAAGGGAAAGATGTAACTCTTTGAGATGAATTAACAGAACACAGAGCAGTTTCTCAGAAAGCTTCTTTCCAGTTCTGAACGGAAGATATTTCCTTTTTCACCATAGCCCTCTATGGGCTTCCAAATATCCCTTTGCCAATTCCACACGAACAGCCTTAGCGAAAGGCTTCTTGAAGGGAAAGATGTAACTCAGTGAGATGAATTAACAGAACACAGAGCAGTTTCTCAGAAAGCTTCTTTCCAGTTTTGAACGGAAGATATTTCCTTTTTCACCATAGCCCTCTATGGGCTTCCAAATATCTCTTTTCCAATTCCACAAGAACAGCCTTAGCGAAAGGCTTCTTGAAGGGAAAGATGTAACTCTGTGAGATGAATTAAGAGAACACAGAGCAGTTTCTCAGAAAGCTTCTTTCCAGTTTTGAACGGAAGATATTTCCTTTTTCACCATAGCCCTCTATGGGCTTCCAAATATCCCTTTGCCAATTCCACAAGAACAGCCTTAGCGAAAGGCTTCTTGAAGGGAAAGATGTAACTCTGTGAGATGAATTAACAGAACACAGAGCAGTTTCTCAGAAAGTTTCTTTCCAGTTTTGAACGGAAGATATTTCCTTTTTCACCATAGCCCTCTATGGGCTTCCAAATATCCCTTTGCCAATTCCACAAGAACAGCCTTAGAGAAAGGCTTCTTGAAGGGAAAGATGTAACTCTGTGAGATGAATTAACAGAACATAGAACAGTTTCTCAGAAAGCTTCTTTCCAGTTTTGAACGGAAGATATTTCCTTTTTCACCATAGCCCTCTATGGGCTTCCAAATATCCCTTTGCCAATTCCCCAAAAACAGCCTTAGCGAAAGGCTTCTTCAAGGGAAAGATGTAACTCTGTGAGATGAATTAACAGAACACAGAGCAGTTTCTCAGAAAGCTTGTTTCCAGTTTTGAACGGAAGATATTTCCTTTTTCACCATAGCCCTCTATGGGCTTGCAAATATCCCTTTGCACATTCCCCAAGAACAGCCTTAGCGAAAGGCTTCTTGAAGGGAAAGATGTAGCTCTGTGAGATGAATTAACAGAACACGGAACAGTTTCTCACAAAGCTTGTTTCCGGTTTTGAACGGAAGATATTTCCTTTTTCACCATAGCCCTCTATGGGCTTCCAAATATCCCTTTGCCATTTCCACAAGAACAGCCTCAGCGAAAGGCTTCTTGAAGGGAAAGATATAACTCTGTGAGATGAATTAACAGAACACAGAGCAGTTTCTCAGAAAGCTTCTTTCCAGTTTTGAACGGAAGATATTTCCTTTTTCACCATAGCCCTCTATGGGCTTCCAAATATCCCTTTTCCAATTCCACAAGAACAGCCTTAGCGAAAGGCTTCTTGAATGGAAAGATGTAACTCTGTGAGATGAATTAACAGAATACAGAGCCTTTTCTCAGAAAGCTTCTTTCCAGTTTTGAACGGAAGATATTCCTTTTTCACCATAGCCCTCTATGGGCTTCCAAATATCTCTTTGCCAATTCCACAAGAACAGCCTTAGCGAAAGGCTTCTTGAAGGGAAAGATGGAACTCTGTGAGATGAATTAACAGAACACGGAACTGTTTCTCACAAAGCTTGTTTCCAGTTCTGAACTTAAGATATTTCCTTTTTCACCATAGCCCTCTATGGGCTTCCAAATATCCCTTTGCCAATTCCACAAGAACAGCCTTAGCGAAAGGCTTCTTCAAGGGAAAGATGTAACTCTGTGAGATGAATTAACAGAACACAGAGCAGTTTCTCAGAAAGCTTCTTTCCAGTTTTGAACGGAAGGTATTTCCTTTTTCACCATAGCCCTCTATGGGCTTCCAAATATCCCTTTGCCAATTCCACAAGAACAGCCTTAGAGAAAGGCTTCTTGAAGGGAAAGATGTAGCTCTGTGAGATGAATTAACAGAACACGGAACAGTTTCTCACAAAGCTTGTTCCCGGTTTTGAACGGAAGATATTTCCTTTTTCACCATAGCCCTCTATGGGCTTCCAAATATCCCTTTGCCATTTCCACAAGAACAGCCTCAGCGAAAGGCTTCTTGAAGGGAAAGATGTAACTCTGTGAGATGAATTAACAGAACACAGAGCAGTTTCTCAGAAAGCTTCTTTCCAGTTTTGAACGGAAGATATTTCCTTTTTCACCATAGCCCTCTATGGGCTTCCAAATATCCCTTTGCCAATTCCCCAAGAACAGCCTTAGCGAAAGGCTTCTTGAAGGGAAACATGTAAATCTGTGAGATGCATTAACAGAACACAGAGCACTTTCTCAGAAAGCTTCTTTCCAGTTTTGAACGGAAGATATTTCCTTTTTCACCATAGCCCTCTATGGGCTTCCAAATATCCCTTTGCCAATTCCACAAGAACAGCCTTAGCGAAAGGCTTCTTCAAGGGAAAGATGTAACTCTGTGAGATGAATTAACAGAACACAGAGCAGTTTCTCAGAAAGCTTCTTTCCAGTTTTGAACGGAAGATATTTCCTTTTTCACTACAGCCCTCTATGGGCTTCTAAATATCCCTATGCCAATTCCCCAAGAACAGCCTTAGCGAAAGTCTTCTTCAAGGCAAAGATGTAACTCTGTGAGATGAATTAACAGAACACAGAGCAGTTTCTCAGAAATCTTCTTTCCAGTTTTGAACGGAAGATATTTCCTTTTTCACCATAGCCCTCTATGGGCTTCCAAATATCCCTTTGCCAATTCCACAAGAACAGCCTTAGCGAAAGGCTTCTTAAAGGGAAACATGTAACTCTGTGAGATGAATTAACAGAACACAGAGCAGTTTCTCAGAAAGCTTCTTTCCAGTTTTGAACGGAAGATATTTCCTTTTTCACCATAGCCCTCTATGGGCTTCCAAATATCCCTTTGCCAATTCCACAAGAACAGCCTTAGCGAAAGGCTTCTTGAAGGGAAAGATGGAACTCTGTGAGATGAATTAACAGAACACGGAACTGTTTCTCACAAAGCTTGTTTCCAGTTCTGAACTTAAGATATTTCCTTTTTCACCATAGCCCTCTATGGGCTTCCAAATATCCCTTTGCCAATTCCACAAGAACAGCCTTAGCGAAAGGCTTCTTCAAGGGAAAGATGTAACTCTGTGAGATGAATTAACAGAACACAGAGCAGTTTCTCAGAAAGCTTCTTTCCAGTTTGGAAGGGAAGATATTTCCTTTTTCACCATAGCCCTCTGTGGTCTTCCAAATATCCCTTTGCCAATTCCACAAGAACAGCCTTAGCGAAAGGCTTCTTGAAGGGAAAGATGTAACTCTGTGAGATGAATTAACAGAACACAGAGCTGTTTCTCAGAAAGCTTCTTTCCAGTTTTGAACGGAAGATATTTCCTTTTTCACCATAGCCCTCTGTGGGTTTCCAAATATCCCTTTGCCAATTCCACAAGAACAGCCTTAGCGAAAGGCTTCTTGAAGGGAAAGATGTAACTCTGTGAGATGAATTAACAGAACACGGAACAGTTTCTCACAAAGCTTGTTTCCGGTTTTGAACGGAAGATATTTCCTTTTTCACCATAGCCCTCTAAGGGCTTCCAAATATCCCTTTGCCATTTCCACAAGAACAGCCTCAGCGAAAGGTTTCTTGAAGGGAAAGATGTAACTCTGTGAGATGAATTAACAGAACACAGAGCAGTTTCTCAGAAAGCTTCTTTCCAGTTTTGAACGGAAGATATTTCCTTTTTCACCATAGCCCTCTATGGGCTTCCAAATATCCCTTTGCCAATTCCACAAGAACAGCCTTAGCGAAAGGCTTCTTGAATGGAAAGATGTAACTCTGTGAGATGAATTAACAGAACACAGAGCAGTTTCTCAGAAAGCTTCTTTCCAGTTTTGAACGGAAGATATTTCCTTTTCACCATAGCCCTCTATGGACTTCCAAATATCCCTTTGCCAATTCCACAAGAACAGCCTTAGCGAAAGGCTTCTACAAGGGAAAGATGTAACTCTGTGAGATGAATTAACAGAACACAGAGCAGTTTCTCAGAAAGCTTCTTTCCAGTTTTGAACGAAAGATATTTCCTTTTTCACCATAGCCCTCTATGGGCTTCCAAATATCCCTTTGCCAATTGCACAAGAACGGACTTAGCGAAAGGCTTCTTGAAGGGAAAGATGAAACTCTGTGAGATGAATTAGCAGAACACAGAGCAGTTTCTCAGAAAGCTTCTTTCCAGTTTTGAACAGAAGATATTTCCTTTTTCACCATAGCCCGCTATGGGCTTCCAAATATCCCTTTGCCAATTCCACAAGAACAGCCTTAGCGAAAGGCTTCTTCAAGGGAAAGATGTAACTCTGAGAGATGAATTAACAGAACACAGAGCAGTTTCTCAGAAAGCTTCTTCCCGTTTTGAACGGAAGATATTTCCTTTTTCACCATAGCCCCGTATGGGCTTCCAAATATCCCTTTGCCAATTCCACAAGAACAGCCTTAGCGAAAGGCTTCTTCAAGGGAAAGATGTAACTCTGTGAGATGAATTAACAGAACACAGAGCAGTTTCTCAGAAAGCTTCTTTCCAGTTTTGAACGGAAGATATTTCCTTTTTCACCATAGCCCTCTATGGGCTTCCAAATATCCCTTTGCCAATTCCACAAGAACAGCCTTTGCGAAAGGCTTCTTCAAGGGAAAGAGGTAACTCTGTGAGATGAATTAACAGAACACAGAGCAGTTTCTCAGAAAGCTTCTTTCCAGTTTTGAACGGAAGATATTTCCTTTTTCACCCTAGCCCTCTATGGGCTTCCAAATATCCCTTTGCCAATTCCACAAGAACAGCCTTAGCGAAAGGCTTCCTGAAGGGAAAGATGTAACTCTGTGAGATGAATTAACAGAACACAGAGCAGTTTCTCAGAAAGCTTCTTTCCAGTTTTGAACGGAAGATATTTCCTTTTTCACCATAGCCCTCTATGGGCTTCCAAATATCCCTTTGCCAATTCCACAAGAACAGCCTTATCGAAAGGCTTCTTCAATGGAAAGATGTAACTCTGTGAGATGAATTAACAGAACACAGAGCAGTTTCTCAGAAAGCTTGTTTCCAGTTTTGAACGGAAGATATTTCCTTTTTCCCCAGAGCCCTCTATGGGCTTCCAAATATCCCTTTGCCAATTCCCCAAGAACAGCCTTACCGAAAGGCTTCTTGAAGGGAAAGATGTAACTCTGTGATTGAATTAACAGAACACGGAACAGTTTCTCACAAAGCTTGTTTAAAGTTTTGAACGGAAGATATTTCCTTTTTCACCATAGCCCTCTATGGGCTTCCAAATATCCCTTTGCCAATTCCACAAGAACAGCCTTAGCGAAAGGCTTCTTGAAGGGAAAGAGGTAACTCCGTGAGATGAATTAACAGAACACAGAGCAGTTTCTCAGAAAGCTTCTTTCCAGTTTTGAACGGAAGATATTTCCTTATTCACCATAGCCCTCTATGGGCTTCCAAATATCCCGTTGCCAATTCCACAAGAACAGCCTTAGCGTAAGGCTTCTTGAAGGGAAAGATGTAACTCTGTGATTGAATTAACAGAACACGGAACAGTTTCTCACAAAGCTTGTTTAAAGTTTTGAACGGAAGATATTTCCTTTTTCACCATAGCCCTCTATGGGCTTCCAAATATCCCTTTGCCAATTCCACAAGAACAGCCTTAGCGAAAGGCTTCTTGAAGGGAAAGATGTAACTCTGTGAGATGAATTAACAGAACACAGAGCAGTTTCTCAGAAAGCTTCTTTCCAGTTTTGAACGGAAGGTATCTCCTTTTTCACCATAGCCCTCTATGGGCTTCCAAATATCCCTTTGCCAATTCCACAAGAACAGCCTTAGCAAAGGCTTCTTGAAGGGAAACATGTAACTCTGTGAGATGAATTAACAGAACACAGAGCAGTTTCTCAGAAAGCTTCTTTCCAGTTTTGAACGGAAGATATTTCCTTTTTCACCATAGGCCTCTATGGGCTTCCAAATATCCCTTTGCCAATTCCACAAGAACAGCCTTAGCGAAAGGCTTCTTGAAGGGAAAGATGTAACTCTGTGAGATGAATTAACAGAACACAGAGAAGTTTCTCAGAAAGCTTCTTTCCAGTTTTGAACGGAAGATATTTCCTTTTTCACCATAGCCCTCTATGGGCTTCCAAATATCCCTTTGCCAATTCCACAAGAACAGCCTTAGCGAAAGGCTTCTTGAAGGGAAAGATGTAACTCTGTGAGATGAATTAACAGAACACAGAGCAGTTTCTCAGAAAGCTTCTTTCCAGTTTTGAACGGAAGGTATCTCCTTTTTCACCATAGCCCTCTATGGGCTTCCAAATATCCCTTTGCCAATTCCACAAGAACAGCCTTAGCAAAGGCTTCTTGAAGGGAAACATGTAACTCTGTGAGATGAATTAACAGAACACAGAGCAGTTTCTCAGAAAGCTTCTTTCCAGTTTTGAACGGAAGATATTTCCTTTTTCACCATAGGCCTCTATGGGCTTCCAAATATCCCTTTGCCAATTCCACAAGAACAGCCTTAGCGAAAGGCTTCTTGAAGGGAAAGATGTAACTCTGTGAGATGAATTAACAGAACACAGAGAAGTTTCTCAGAAAGCTTCTTTCCAGTTTTGAACGGAAGATATTTCCTTTTTCACCATAGCCCTCTATGGGCTTCCAAATATCCCTTTGCCAATTCCACAAGAACAGCCTTAGCGAAAGGCTTCTTGAAGGGAAAGATGTAACTCTGTGAGATGAATTAACAGAACACAGAGCAGTTTCTCAGAAAGCTTCTTTCCAGTTTTGAACGGAAGCCATTTCCTTTTTCACCATAGCACTTTATGGGCTTCCAAATATCCCTTTGCCAATTCCACAAGAACAGCCTTAGTGAAAGGCTTCTTCAAGGGAAAGATGTAACTCTGTGAGATGAATTAACAGAACACAGAGCAGTTTCTCAGAAAGCTTCTTTCCAGTTTTGAACGGAAGATATTTCCTTTTTCACCATAGCCCTCTATGGGCTTCCAAATATCCCTTTGCCAATTCCACAAGAACAGCCTTAGCGAAAGGCTTCTTGAAGGGAAAGATGTAACTCTGTGAGATGAATTAACAGAACACAGAGCAGTTTCTCAGAAAGCTTCTTTCCAGTTTTTAACGGAAGATATTTCCTTTTTCACCATAGCCCTCTATGGGCTTCCAAATATCCCTTTGCCAATTCCACAAGAACAGCCTTAGCGAAAGGCTTCTTGAAGGGAAAGATGTAACTCTGTGAGATGAATTAACAGAACATAGAACAGTTTCTCAGAAAGCTACTTTCCAGTTTTGAACGGAAGATATTTCCTTTTTCACCATAGCCCTCTAAGGGCTTCCAAATATCCCTTTGCCAATTCCACAAGAACAGCCTTAGCGAAAGGCTTCTTGAAGGGAAAGATGTAACTCTGTGAGATGAATTAACAGAACACAGAGCAGTTTCTCAGAAAGCTTCTTTCCAGTTTTGAACGGAAGATATTTCCTTTTTCACCATAGCCCTCTATGGGCTTCCAAATATCCCTTTGCCAATTCCACAAGAACAGCCTTAGCGAAAGGCTTCTTCAAGGGAAAGATGTAACTCTGTGAGATGAATTAACAGAACACAGAGCAGTTTCTCAGAAAGCTTCTTTCCAGTTTTGAACGGAAGATATTTCCTTTTTCACCATATCCCTCTATGGGCTTCCAAATATCCCTGTGCCAATTCCACAAGAACAGCCTTAGCGAAAGGCTTCTTGAAGGGAAAGATGTAACTCTGTGAGATGAAGTAACAGAACACAGAGCAGTTTCTCAGAAAGCTTCTTTACAGTTTTGAACGGAAGATATTTCCTTTTACACCCTAGCCCTCTATGGGCTTCCAAATATCCCTTTGCCAATTCCACAAGAACAGCCTTAGCGAAAGGCTACCTGAAGGGAAAGATGTAACTCTGTGAGATGAATTAACAGAACAAAGAGCAGTTTCTCAGAAAGCTTCTTTCCAGTTTTGAACGGAAGATATTTCCTTTTTCACCATAGCCCTCTATGGGCTTCCAAATATCCCTTTGCCAATTCCACAAGAACAGCCTTAGCGAAAGGCTTCTTCAAGGGAAAGATGTAACTCTGTGAGATGAATTAACAGAACACAGAGCAGTTTCTCAGAAAGCTTGTTTCCAGTTTTGAACGGAAGATATTTCCTTTTTCACCATAGCCCTCTATGGGCTTGCAAATATCCCTTTGCCCATTCCCCAAGAACAGCCTTACCGAAAGGCTTCTTGAAGGGAAAGATGTAACTCTGTGAGTTGAATTAACAGAACACAGAGCAGTTTCTCAGAAAGCTTCTTTCCAGTTTTGAACGGAAGATATTTCCTTTTTCACCATAGCCCTGTATGGGCTTCCAAATATCCCTTTGCCAATTCCACAAGAACAGCCTTAGCGAAAGGCTTCTTGAAGGGAAAGATGTAACTCTGTGAGACAAATTAACAGAACACAGAGCAGTTTCTCAGAAAGCTTCTTTCCAGTTTTGAACGGAAGATATTTCCTTTTTCACCATAGCCCTCTATGGGCTTCCAAATATCCCTTTGCCAATTCCACAAGAACAGCCTTAGAGAAAGGCTTCTTGAAGGGAAAGATGTAGCTCTGTGAGATGAATTAACAGAACACGGAACAGTTTCTCACAAAGCTTGTTCCCGGTTTTGAACGGAAGATATTTCCTTTTTCACCATAGACCTCTATGGGCTTCCAAATATCCCTTTGCCATTTCCACAAGAACAGCCTTTGCGAAAGGCTTCTTCAAGGGAAAGATGTAACTCTGTGAGATGAATTAACAGAACACAGAGCAGTTTCTCAGAAAGCTTCTTTCCAGTTTTGAACGGAAGATATTTCCTTTTTCACCCTAGCCCTCTATGGGCTTCCAAATATCCCTTTGCCAATTCCACAAGAACAGCCTTAGCGAAAGGCTTCCTGAAGGGAAAGATGTAACTCTGTGAGATGAATTAACAGAACACAGAGCAGTTTCTCAGAAAGCTTCTTTCCAGTTTTGAACGGAAGATATTTCCTTTTTCACCATAGCCCTCTATGGGCTTCCAAATATCCCTTTGCCAATTCCACAAGAACAGCCTTAGCGAAAGGCTTCTTCAATGGAAAGATGTAACTCTGTGAGATGAATTAACAGAACACAGAGCAGTTTCTCAGAAAGCTTGTTTCCAGTTTTGAACGGAAGATATTTCCTTTTTCCCCAGAGCCCTCTATGGGCTTCCAAATATCCCTTTGCCAATTCCCCAAGAACAGCCTTACCGAAAGGCTTCTTGAAGGGAAAGATGTAACTCTGTGAGATGAATTAACAGAACACAGAGCAGTTTCTCAGAAAGCTTCTTTCCAGTTTTGAACGGAAGATATTTCCTTTTTCACCATAGCCCTCTATGGGCTTCCAAATATCCCTTTGCCAATTCCACAAGAACAGCCTTAGCGAAAGGCTTCTTGAAGGGAAAGATGTAACTCTGTGAGACGAATTAACAGAACACAGAGCAGTTTCTCAGAAAGCTTCTTTCCAGTTTTGAACGGAAGATATTTCCTTTTTCACCATAGCCCTCTATGGGCTTCCAAATATCCCTTTGCCAATTCCACAAGAACAGCCTTAGCGAAAGGCTTCTTGAAGGGAAAGATGTAACTCTGTGAGATGAATTAACAGAACACAGAGCAGTTTCTCAGAAGCTTGTTTCCAGTTTTGAACGGAAGTTATTTCCTTTTTCACCATAGCCCTCTATGGGCTTCCAGATATCCCTTTGCCAATTGCACAAGAACAGACTTAGCGAAAGGCTTCTTGAAGGGAAAGATGTAACTCTGTGAGATGAATTAGCAGAACACAGAGCAGTTTCTCAGAAAGCTTCTTTCCAGTTTTGAACGGAAGATATTTCCTTTTTCACCATAGCCCGCTATTGGCTTCCAAATATCCCTTTGCCAATTCCACAAGAACAGCCTTAGCGAAAGGCTTCTTGAAGGGAAAGATGTAACTCTGTGAGATGAATTAACAGAACACAGAGCAGTTTCTCAGAAAGCTTCTTTCCAGTTTTGAACGGAAGATATTTCCTTTTTCACCATAGCCCTCTATGGGCTTCCAAATATCCCTTTGCCAATTCCACAAGAACAGCCTTAGCGAAAGGCTTCTTGAAGGGAAAGATGTAACTCTTTGAGATGAATTAACAGAACATAGAACAGTTGCTCAAAAAGCTTCTTTCCAGTTTTTAACGGAAGAAATTTCCTTTTTCACCATAGCCCTCTATGGGTTTCCAAATTTCCCTTTGCCAATTGCACAAGAACAGCCTTAGCGAAAGGCTTCCTGAAGGGAAAGATGTAACTCTGTGAGATGAATTAACAGAACACAGAGCAGTTTCTCAGAAAGATTCTTTCCAGTTTTGAACGGAAGATATTTCCTTTTTCACCATAGCCCTCTATGGGCCTTCCAAATATCCCTTTGCCAATTCCACAAGAACAGCCTTAGCGAAAGGCTTCTTGAAGGGAAAGAGGTAACTCCGTGAGATGAATTAACAGAACACAGAGCAGTTTCTCAGAAAGCTTCTTTCCAGTTTTGAACGGAAGATATTTCCTTATTCACCATAGCCCTCTATGGGCTTCCAAATATCCCGTTGCCAATTCCACAAGAACAGCCTTAGCGTAAGGCTTCTTGAAGGGAAAGATGTAACTCTGTGATTGAATTAACAGAACACGGAACAGTTTCTCACAAAGCTTGTTTAAAGTTTTGAACGGAAGATATTTCCTTTTTCACCATAGCCCTCTATGGGCTTCCAAATATCCCTTTGCCAATTCCACAAGAACAGCCTTAGCGAAAGGCTTCTTGAAGGGAAAGATGTAACTCTGTGAGATGAATTAACAGAACACAGAGCAGTTTCTCAGAAAGCTTCTTTCCAGTTTTGAACGGAAGGTATCTCCTTTTTCACCATAGCCCTCTATGGGCTTCCAAATATCCCTTTGCCAATTCCACAAGAACAGCCTTAGCAAAGGCTTCTTGAAGGGAAACATGTAACTCTGTGAGATGAATTAACAGAACACAGAGCAGTTTCTCAGAAAGCTTCTTTCCAGTTTTGAACGGAAGATATTTCCTTTTTCACCATAGGCCTCTATGGGCTTCCAAATATCCCTTTGCCAATTCCACAAGAACAGCCTTAGCGAAAGGCTTCTTGAAGGGAAAGATGTAACTCTGTGAGATGAATTAACAGAACACAGAGAAGTTTCTCAGAAAGCTTCTTTCCAGTTTTGAACGGAAGATATTTCCTTTTTCACCATAGCCCTCTATGGGCTTCCAAATATCCCTTTGCCAATTCCACAAGAACAGCCTTAGCGAAAGGCTTCTTGAAGGGAAAGATGTAACTCTGTGAGATGAATTAACAGAACACAGAGCAGTTTCTCAGAAAGCTTCTTTCCAGTTTTGAACGGAAGCCATTTCCTTTTTCACCATAGCACTTTATGGGCTTCCAAATATCCCTTTGCCAATTCCACAATAACAGCCTTAGTGAAAGGCTTCTTCAAGGGAAAGATGTAACTCTGTGAGATGAATTAACAGAACACAGAGCAGTTTCTCAGAAAGCTTTTTTCCAGTTTTGAACGGAAGATATTTCCTTTTTCACCATAGCCCTCTATGGGCTTCCAAATATCCCTTTGCCAATTCCACAAGAACAGCCTTAGCGAAAGGCTTCTTGAAGGGAAAGATGTAACTCTGTGAGATGAATTAACAGAACACAGAGCAGTTTCTCAGAAAGCTTCTTTCCAGTTTTGAACGGAAGATATTTCCTTTTTCACCATAGCCCTCTATGGGCTTCCAAATATCCCTTTGCCAATTCCACAAGAACAGCCTTAGCGAAAGGCTTCTTCAAGAGAAAGATGTAACTCTGTGAGATGAATTAACAGAACACAGAGCAGTTTCTCAGAAAGCTTCTTTCCAGTTTAGAACGGAAGATATTTCCTTTTTCACCATAGCCCTCTATGGGCTTCCAAATATCCCTTTGCCAATTCCACAAGAACAGCCTTAGCGAAAGGCTTCTTGAAGGGAAAGATGTAACTCTTTGAGATGAATTAACAGAACATAGAACAGTTTCTCAAAAAGCTTCTTTCCAGTTTTTAACGGAAGAAATTTCCTTTTTCACCATAGCCCTCTATGGGTTTCCAAATTTCCCTTTGCCAATTGCACAAGAACAGCCTTAGCGAAAGGCTTCCTGAAGGGAAAGATGTAACTCTGTGAGATGAATTAACAGAACACAGAGCAGTTTCTCAGAAAGATTCTTTCCAGTTTTGAACGGAAGATATTTCCTTTTTCACCATAGCCCTCTATGGGCCTTCCAAATATCCCTTTGCCAATTCCACAAGAACAGCCTTAGCGAAAGGCTTCTTGAAGGGAAAGAGGTAACTCCGTGAGATGAATTAACAGAACACAGAGCAGTTTCTCAGAAAGCTTCTTTCCAGTTTTGAACGGAAGATATTTCCTTATTCACCATAGCCCTCTATGGGCTTCCAAATATCCCGTTGCCAATTCCACAAGAACAGCCTTAGCGTAAGGCTTCTTGAAGGGAAAGATGTAACTCTGTGATTGAATTAACAGAACACGGAACAGTTTCTCACAAAGCTTGTTTAAAGTTTTGAACGGAAGATATTTCCTTTTTCACCATAGCCCTCTATGGGCTTCCAAATATCCCTTTGCCAATTCCACAAGAACAGCCTTAGCGAAAGGCTTCTTGAAGGGAAAGATGTAACTCTGTGAGATGAATTAACAGAACACAGAGCAGTTTCTCAGAAAGCTTCTTTCCAGTTTTGAACGGAAGGTATCTCCTTTTTCACCATAGCCCTCTATGGGCTTCCAAATATCCCTTTGCCAATTCCACAAGAACAGCCTTAGCAAAGGCTTCTTGAAGGGAAACATGTAACTCTGTGAGATGAATTAACAGAACACAGAGCAGTTTCTCAGAAAGCTTCTTTCCAGTTTTGAACGGAAGATATTTCCTTTTTCACCATAGGCCTCTATGGGCTTCCAAATATCCCTTTGCCAATTCCACAAGAACAGCCTTAGCGAAAGGCTTCTTGAAGGGAAAGATGTAACTCTGTGAGATGAATTAACAGAACACAGAGAAGTTTCTCAGAAAGCTTCTTTCCAGTTTTGAACGGAAGATATTTCCTTTTTCACCATAGCCCTCTATGGGCTTCCAAATATCCCTTTGCCAATTCCACAAGAACAGCCTTAGCGAAAGGCTTCTTGAAGGGAAAGATGTAACTCTGTGAGATGAATTAACAGAACACAGAGCAGTTTCTCAGAAAGCTTCTTTCCAGTTTTGAACGGAAGCCATTTCCTTTTTCACCATAGCACTTTATGGGCTTCCAAATATCCCTTTGCCAATTCCACAAGAACAGCCTTAGTGAAAGGCTTCTTCAAGGGAAAGATGTAACTCTGTGAGATGAATTAACAGAACACAGAGCAGTTTCTCAGAAAGCTTCTTTCCAGTTTTGAACGGAAGATATTTCCTTTTTCACCATAGCCCTCTATGGGCTTCCAAATATCCCTTTGCCAATTCCACAAGAACAGCCTTAGCGAAAGGCTTCTTGAAGGGAAAGATGTAACTCTGTGAGATGAATTAACAGAACACAGAGCAGTTTCTCAGAAAGCTTCTTTCCAGTTTTGAACGGAAGATATTTCCTTTTTCACCATAGCCCTCTATGGGCTTCCAAATATCCCTTTGCCAATTCCACAAGAACAGCCTT
This sequence comes from Chlorocebus sabaeus, assembly GCF_047675955.1. Taxonomy (NCBI): domain Eukaryota; kingdom Metazoa; phylum Chordata; class Mammalia; order Primates; family Cercopithecidae; genus Chlorocebus; species Chlorocebus sabaeus. Next base: position 36,701 of record NW_027327663.1, on the reverse strand, counting down.
AGCGAAAGGCTTCTTCAAGAGAAAGATGTAACTCTGTGAGATGAATTAACAGAACACAGAGCAGTTTCTCAGAAAGCTTCTTTCCAGTTTAGAACGGAAGATATTTCCTTTTTCACCATAGCCCTCTATGGGCTTCCAAATATCCCTTTGCCAATTCCACAAGAACAGCCTTAGCGAAAGGCTTCTTCAAGGGAAAGATGTAATTCTGTGAGATGAATTAACAGAACACAGAGCAGTTTCTCAGAAAGCTTCTTTCCAGTTTTGAACGGAAGATATTTCCTTTTTCACCATAGCCCTCTATGGGCTTAAATATATCCCTTTGCCAATTCCCCAAGAACAGCCTTAGCGAAAGGCTTCTTAAAGGGAAAGATGTAACTCTGTGAGATGAATTAACAGAACACAGAGCAGTTTCTCAGAAAGCTTCTTTCCAGTTTTGAACGGAAGATATTTCCTTTTTCACCATAGCCCTCTATGGGCTTCCAAATATCCCTTTTCCAATTCCACACGAACAGCCTTAGCGAAAGGCTTCTTGAAGGGAAAGTTGTAACTCAGTGAGATGAATTAACAGAACACAGAGCAGTTTCTCAGAAAGCTTCTTTCCAGTTTTGAACGGAAGATATTTCCTTTTCCACCATAGCCCTCTATGGGCTTCCAAATATCTCTTTTCCAATTCCACAAGAACAGCCTTAGCGAAAGGCTTCTTGAAGGGAAAGATGTAACTCTGTGAGATGAATTAAGAGAACACAGAGCAGTTTCTCAGAAAGCTTCTTTCCAGTTTTGAACGGAAGATATTTCCTTTTTCACCATAGCCCTCTATGGGCTTCCAAATATCCCTTTGCCAATTCCACAAGTACAGCCTTAGCGAAAGGCTTCTTGAAGTTAAAGATGTAACTCTGTGAGATGAATTAACAGAACACAGAGCAGTTTCTCAGAAAGTTTCTTTCCAGTTTTGAACGGAAGATATTTCCTTTTTCACCATAGCCCTCTATGGGCTTCCAAATATCCCTTTGCCAATTCCACAAGAACAGCCTTACAGAAAGGCTTCTTGAAGGGAAAGATGTAACTCTGTGAGATGAATTAACAGAACATAGAACAGTTTCTCAGAAAGCTACTTTCCAGTTTTGAACGGAAGATATTTCCTTTTTCACCATAGCCCTCTAAGGGCTTCCAAATATCCCTTTGCCAATTCCACAAGAACAGCCTTAGCGAAAGGCTTCTTGAAGGGAAAGATGTAACTCTGTGAGATGAATTAACAGAACACAGAGCAGTTTCTCAGAAAGCTTCTTTCCAGTTTTGAACGGAAGATATTTCCTTTTTCACCATAGCCCTCTATGGGCTTCCAAATATCCCTTTGCCCATTCCCCAAGAACAGCCTTAGCGAAAGGCTTCTTGAAGGGAAAGATGTAACTCTGTGAGATGAATTAACAGAACACAGAGCAGTTTCTCAGAAAGTCTCTTTCCAGTTTTGAAAGGAAGATATTTCCTTTTTCACCGTAGCCCTCTATGGGCTTCCAAATATCCCTTTGCCAATTCCACAAGAACAGCCTTAGCGAAAGGCTTCTTGAAGGGAAAGATGTAACTCTGTGAGATGAATTAACAGAACACAGAGCACTTTCTCAGAAAGCTTCCTTCCAGTTTTGAACGGAAGATATTTCCTTTTTCACCATAGCCCACTATGGGCTTCCAAATATCCCTTTGCCAATTCCACAAGAACTGCCTTAGCGAAAGGCTTCTTGAAGGGAAAGATGTAACTCTGTGAGATGAATTAACAGAACACGGAACAGTTTCTCAAAAAGCTTGTTTCCAGTTTTGAACGGAAGATATTTCCTTTTTCACCATAGCCCTCTATGGGCTTCCAAATATACCTTTGCCAATTCCACAAGAACAGCCTTAGCGAAAGACTTCTTGAAGGGAAAGATGTAACTCTGTGAGATGAATTAACAGAACACAGAGCAGTTTCTCCGAAAGCTTCTTTCCAGTTTTGAACGGAAGATATTTCCTTTTTCACCATAGCCCTCTATGGGCTTCCATATATCCCTTTGCCAATTCCCCAAGAACAGCCTTAGCGAAAGGCATCTTAAAGGGAAAGATGTAACTCTGTGAGATGAATTAATAGAACACAGAGCAGTTTCTCAGAAAGCTTCTTTCCAGTTTTGAACGGAAGATATTTCCTTTTTCACCATAGCCCTCTATGGGCTTCCAAATATCCCTTTTCCAATTCCACACGAACAGCCTTAGCGAAAGGCTTCTTGAAGGGAAAGATGTAACTCAGTGAGATGAATTAACAGAACACAGAGCAGTTTCTCTGAAAGCTTCTTTCCAGTTTTGAACGGAAGATAATTCCTTTTTCACCATAGCCCTCTATGGGCTTCCAAATATCCCTTTTCCAATTCCACAAGAACAGCCTTAGCGAAAGGCTTCTTGAAGGGAAAGATGTAACTCTGTGAGATGAATTAAGAGAACACAGAGCAGTTTCTCAGAAAGCTTCTTTCCAGTTTTGAACGGAAGATATTTCCTTTTTCACCATAGCCCTCTATGGGCTTCCAAATATCCCTTTGCCAATTCCACAAGAACAGCCTTAGCGATAGGCTTCTTGAAGGGAAAGATGTAACTCTGTGAGATGAATTAACAGAACACAGAGCAGTTTCTCAGAAAGCTTCTTTCCAGTCTTGAACGGAAGATATTTCCTTTTTCACCATAGCCCTCTATGGGCTTCCAAATATCCCTTTGCCAATTCCACAAGAACAGCCTTAGCGAAAGGCTTCTTGAAGGGAAAGATGTAACTCTGTGAGATGAATTAAGAGAACACAGAGCAGTTTCTCAGAAAGCTTCTTTCCAGTTTTGAACGGAAGATATTTCCTTTTTCACCATAGCCCTCTATGGGCTTCCAAATATCCCTTTGCCAATTCCCCAAGAACAGCCTTAGCGAAAGGCTTCTTGAAGGGAAAGATGTAACTCTGTGAGATGAATTAACAGATCACAGAGCAGTTTCTCAGAAAGCTTCTTTCCAGTTTTGAACGGAAGATATTTCCTTTTTCACCATAGCCCTCTATGGGCTTCCAAATATCCCTTTGTCAATTCCACAAGAACAGCCTTAGCGAAACGCTTCTTGAAGGGAAAGATGTAACTCTGTGAGATGAATTAACAGAACACAGAGCAGTTTCTCAGAAAGCTTCTTTCCAGTTTTGAACGGAAGATATTTCCTTTTTCACCATAGCGCTCTATGGGTTTCCAAATATCCCTATGCCAATTCCCCAAGAACAGCCTTAGCGAAAGGCTTCTTGAAGGGAAAGATGTAACTCTGTGAGATGAATTAAGAGAACACAGAGCAGTTTCTCAGAAATCTTCTTTCCAGTTTTGAACGGAAGATATTTCCTTTTTCACCATAGCCCTCTATGGGCTTCCAAATATCCCTTTGCCAATTCCACAAGAACAGCCTTAGCGAAAGGCTTTTTGAAGGGAAAGATGTAACTCTGTGAGACGAATTAACAGAACACACAGCAGTTTCTCAGAAAGCTTCTTTCCAGTTTTGGACGGAAGATATTTCCTTTTTCACCATAGCCCTCTATGGGCTTCCAAATATCCCGTTGCCAATTCCACAAGAACAGCCTTAGCGAAAGGCTTCTTCAAGGGAAAGATGTAACTCTGTGATTGAATTAACAGAACACGGAACAGTTTCTCACAAAGCTTGTTTAAAGTTTTGAACGGAAGATATTTCCTTTTTCACCATAGCCCTCTATGGGCTTCCAAATATCCCTTTGCCAATTCCACAAGAACAGCCTTAGCGAAAGGCTTCTTGAAGGGAAAGATGTAACTCTGTGAGATGAATTAACAGAACACAGAGCAGTTTCTCAGAAAGCTTCTTTCCAGTTTTGAACGGAAGGTATTTCCTTTTTCACCATAGCCCTCTATGGGCTTCCAAATATCCCTTTGCCAATTCCACAAGAACAGCCTTAGCAAAGGCTTCTTGAAGGGAAACATGTAACTCTGTGAGATGAATTAACAGAACACAGAGCAGTTTCTCAGAAAGCTTCTTTCCAGTTTTGAACGGAAGATATTTCCTTTTTCACCATAGGCCTCTATGGGCTTCCAAATATCCCTTTGCCAATTCCACAAGAACAGCCTTAGCGAAAGGCTTCTTGAAGGGAAAGATGTAACTCTGTGAGATGAATTAACAGAACACAGAGAAGTTTCTCAGAAAGCTTCTTTCCAGTTTTGAACGGAAGATATTTCCTTTTTCACCATAGCCCTCTATGGGCTTCCAAATATCCCTTTGCCAATTCCACAAGAACAGCCTTAGCGAAAGGCTTCTTGAAGGGAAAGATGTAACTCTGTGAGATGAATTAACAGAACACAGAGCAGTTTCTCAGAAAGCTTCTTTCCAGTTTTGAACGGAAGCCATTTCCTTTTTCACCATAGCACTTTATGGGCTTCCAAATATCCCTTTGCCAATTCCACAAGAACAGCCTTAGTGAAAGGCTTCTTCAAGGGAAAGATGTAACTCTGTGAGATGAATTAACAGAACACAGAGCAGTTTCTCAGAAAGCTTCTTTCCAGTTTTGAACGGAAGATATTTCCTTTTTCACCATAGCCCTCTATGGGCTTCCAAATATCCCTTTGCCAATTCCACAAGAACAGCCTTAGCGAAAGGCTTCTTGAAGGGAAAGATGTAACTCTGTGAGATGAATTAACAGAACACAGAGCAGTTTCTCAGAAAGCTTCTTTCCAGTTTTGAACGGAAGATATTTCCTTTTTCACCATAGCCCTCTATGGGCTTCCAAATATCCCTTTGCCAATTCCACAAGAACAGCCTTAGCGAAAGGCTTCTTCAAGAGAAAGATGTAACTCTGTGAGATGAATTAACAGAACACAGAGCAGTTTCTCAGAAAGCTTCTTTCCAGTTTAGAACGGAAGATATTTCCTTTTTCACCATAGCCCTCTATGGGCTTCCAAATATCCCTTTGCCAATTCCACAAGAACAGCCTTAGCGAAAGGCTTCTTCAAGGGAAAACTGTAATTCTGTGAGATGAATTAACAGAACACAGAGCAGTTTCTCAGAAAGCTTCTTTCCAGTTTTGAACGGAAGATATTTCCTTTTTCACCATAGCCCTCTATGGGCTTCCATATATCCCTTTGCCAATTCCCCAAGAACAGCCTTAGCGAAAGGCTTCTTAAAGGGAAAGATGTAACTCTGTGAGATGAATTAACAGAACACAGAGCAGTTTCTCAGAAAGCTTCTTTCCAGTTTTGAACGGAAGATATTTCCTTTTTCACCATAGCCCTCTATGGGCTTCCAAATATCCCTTTTCCAATTCCACACGAACAGCCTTAGCGAAAGGCTTCTTGAAGGGAAAGTTGTAACTCAGTGAGATGAATTAACAGAACACAGAGCAGTTTCTCAGAAAGCTTCTTTCCAGTTTTGAACGGAAGATATTTCCTTTTCCACCATAGCCCTCTATGGGCTTCCAAATATCTCTTTTCCAATTCCACAAGAACAGCCTTAGCGAAAGGCTTCTTGAAGGGAAAGATGTAACTCTGTGAGATGAATTAAGAGAACACAGACCAGTTTCTCAGAAGGCTTCTTTCCAGTTTTGAACGGAAGATATTTCCTTTTTCACCATAGCCCTCTATGGGCTTCCAAATATCCCTTTGCCAATTCCACAAGTACAGCCTTAGCGAAAGGCTTCTTGAAGTTAAAGATGTAACTCTGTGAGATGAATTAACAGAACACAGAGCAGTTTCTCAGAAAGTTTCTTTCCAGTTTTGAACGGAAGATATTTCCTTTTTCACCATAGCCCTCTATGGGCTTCCAAATATCCCTTTGCCAATTCCACAAGAACAGCCTTAGAGAAAGGCTTCTTGAAGGGAAAGATGTAACTCTGTGAGATGAATTAACAGAACATAGAACAGTTTCTCAGAAAGCTACTTTCCAGTTTTGAACGGAAGATATTTCCTTTTTCACCATAGCCCTCTAAGGGCTTCCAAATATCCCTTTGCCAATTCCACAAGAATAGCCTTAGCGAAAGGCTTCTTGAAGGGAAAGATGTAACTCTGTGAGATGAATTAACAGAACACAGAGCAGTTTCTCAGAAAGCTTCTTTCCAGTTTTGAACGGAAGATATTTCCTTTTTCACCATAGCCCTCTATGGGCTTCCAAATATCCCTTTGCCCATTCCCCAAGAACAGCCTTAGCGAAAGGCTTCTTGAAGGGAAAGATGTAACTCTGTGAGATGAATTAACAGAACACAGAGCAGTTTCTCAGAAAGTCTCTTTCCAGTTTTGAACGGAAGATATTTCCTTTTTCACCGTAGCCCTCTATGGGCTTCCAAATATCCCTTTGCCAATTCCACAAGAACAGCCTTAGCGAAAGGCTTCTTGAAGGGAAAGATGTAACTCTGTGAGATGAATTAACAGAACACAGAGCACTTTCTCAGAAAGCTTCCTTCCAGTTTTGAACGGAAGATATTTCCTTTTTCCCATAGCCCACTATGGGCTTCCAAATATCCCTTTGCCAATTCCACAAGAACTGCCTTAGCGAAAGGCTTCTTGAAGGGAAAGATGTAACTCTGTGAGATGAATTAACAGAACACGGAACAGTTTCTCAAAAAGCTTGTTTCCAGTTTTGAACGGAAGATATTTCCTTTTTCACCATAGCCCTCTATGGGCTTCCAAATATACCTTTGCCAATTCCACAAGAACAGCCTTAGCGAAATGCTTCTTGAAGGGAAAGATGTAACTCTGTGAGATGAATTAACAGAACACAGAGCAGTTTCTCAGAAAGCTTCTTTCCAGTTTTGAACGGAAGATATTTCCTTTTTCACCATAGCCCTCTATGGGCTTCCAAATATCCCTTTTCCAATTCCACACGAACAGCCTTAGCGAAAGGCTTCTTGAAGGGAAAGATGTAACTCAGTGAGATGAATTAACAGAACACAGAGCAGTTTCTCTGAAAGCTTCTTTCCAGTTTTGAACGGAAGATAATTCCTTTTTCACCATAGCCCTCTATGGGCTTCCAAATATCCCTTTTCCAATTCCACAAGAACAGCCTTAGCGAAAGGCTTCTTGAAGGGAAAGATGTAACTCTGTGAGATGAATTAAGAGAACACAGAGCAGTTTCTCAGAAAGCTTCTTTCCAGTTTTGAACGGAAGATATTTCCTTTTTCACCATAGCCCTCTATGGGCTTCCAAATATCCCTTTGCCAATTCCACAAGAACAGCCTTAGCGAAAGGCTTCTTGAAGGGAAAGATGTAACTCTGTGAGATGAATTAACAGAACACAGAGCAGTTTCTCAGAAAGCTTCTTTCCAGTTTTGAACGGAAGATATTTCCTTTTTCACCATAGCCCGCTATGGGCTTCCAAATATCCCTTTGCCAATTCCACAAGAACAGCCTTAGCGAAAGGCTTCTTGAAGGGAAAGATGTAACTCTGTGAGATGAATTAACAGAACACAGAGCAGTTTCTCAGAAAGCTTCTTTCCAGTTTTGAACGGAAGATATTTCCTTTTTCACCATAGCCCTCTATGGGCTTCCAAATACCCCTTGGCCAATTCCCCAAGAACAGCCTTAGCGAAAGGCTTCTTGAAGGGAAAGATGTAACTCTGTGAGATGAATTAACAGATCACAGAGCAGTTTCTCAGAAAGCTTCTTTCCAGTTTTGAACGGAAGATATTTCCTTTTTCACCATAGCCCTCTATGGGCTTCCAAATATCCCTTTGCCAATTCCACAAGAACAGCCTTAGCGAAAGGCTTTTTGAAGGGAAAGATGTAACTCTGTGAGACGAATTAACAGAACACACAGCAGTTTCTCAGAAAGCTTCTTTCCAGTTTTGAACGGAAGATATTTCCTTTTTCACCATAGCCCTCTATGGGCTTCCAAATATCCCGTTGCCAATTCCACAAGAACAGCCTTAGCGAAAGGCTTCTTCAAGGGAACGATGTAACTCTGTGATTGAATTAACAGAACACGGAACAGTTTCTCACAAAGCTTGTTTAAAGTTTTGAACGGAAGATATTTCCTTTTTCACCATAGCCCTCTATGGGCTTCCAAATATCCCTTTGCCAATTCCACAAGAACAGCCTTAGCGAAAGGCTTCTTCAAGGGAAAGATGTAACTCTGTGAGATGAATTAACAGAACACAGAGCAGTTTCTCAAAAAGCTTGTTTCCAGTTTTGAACGGAAGATATTTCCTTTTTCACCATAGCCCTCTATGGGCTTGCAAATATCCCTTTGCACATTCCCCAAGAACAGCCTTACCAAAAGGCTTCTTCAAGGGAAAGGTGTAACTCTGTGAGATGAATTAACAGAACACAGAGCAGTTTCTCAGAAAGCTTCTTTCCAGTTTTGAACGGAAGATATTTCCTTTTTCACCATAGCCCTCTATGGGCTTCCAAATATCCCTTTGCCAATTCCACAAGAACAGCCTTAGCGAAAGGCTTCTTGAAGGGAAAGATGTAGCTCTGTGAGATGAATTAACAGAACACGGAACAGTTTCTCACAAAGCTTGTTTCCGGTTTTGAACGGAATATATTTCCTTTTTCACCATAGCCCTCTATGGGCTTCCAAATATCCCTTTGCCATTTCCACAAGAACAGCCTCAGCGAAAGGCTTCTTGAAGGGAAAGATATAACTCTGTGAGATGAATTAAGAGAACACAGAGCAGTTTCTCAGAAAGCTTCTTTCCAGTTTTGAACGGAAGATATTTCCTTTTTCACCATAGCCCTCTATGGGCTTCCAAATATCCCTTTTCCAATTCCACAAGAACAGCCTTAGCGATAGGCTTCTTGAATGGAAAGATGTAACTCTGTGAGATGAATTAACAGAATACAGAGCCTTTTCTCAGAAAGCTTCTTTCCAGTTTTGAACGGAAGATATTTCCTTTTTCACCATAGCCCTCTATGGGCTTCCAAATATCCCTTTGCCAATTCCACAAGAACAGCCTTAGCGAAAGGCTTCTTGAAGGGAAAGATGGAACTCTGTGAGATGAATTAACAGAACACGGAACTGTTTCTCACAAAGCTTCTTTCCAGTTTTGAACGGAAGATATTTCCTTTTTCACCCTAGCCCTCTATGGGCTTCCAAATATGCCTTTCCAATTCCACAAGAACAGCCTTAGCGAAAGGCTTCCTGAAGGGAAAGATGTAAATCTGTGAGATGAATTAACAGAACACAGAGCAGTTTCTCAGAAAGCTTCTTTCCAGTTTTGAACGGAAGATATTTCCTTTTTCACCATAGCCCTCTATGGGCTTCCAAATATCCCTTTGCCAATTCCACAAGAACAGCCTTAGCGAAAGGCTTCTTCAAGGGAAAGATGTAACTCTGTGAGATGAATTAACAGAACACAGAGCAGTTTCTCAGAAAGCTTGTTTCCAGTTTTGAACGGAAGATATTTCCTTTTTCACCATAGCCCTCTATGGGCTTCCGAATATCCCTTTGCCCATTCCCCAAGAACAGCCTTAGCGAAAGGCTTCTTGAAGGGAAAGATGTAAATCTGTGAGATGAATTAACAGAACACAGAGCAGTTTCTCAGAAAGCTTCTTTCCAGTTTTGAGCGGAAGATATTTCCTTTTTCACCATAGCCCTCTATGGTCTTCCAAATATCCCTTTGCCAATTGCACAAGAACAGACTTAGCGAAAGGCTTCTTGAAGGGAAAGATGTAACTCTGTGAGATGAATTAACAGAACACAGAGCAGTTTCTCAGAAAGCTTCTTTCCAGTTTTGAACGGAAGATATTTCCTTTTTCACTGTAGCCCTCTATGGGCTTCCAAATATCCCTATGCCAATTCCCCAAGAACAGCCTTAGCGAAAGGCTTCTTGAAGGGAAAGATGTAACTCTGTGAGATGAATTAAGAGAACACAGAGCAGTTTCTCAGAAATCTTCTTTCCAGTTTTGAACGGAAGATATTTCCTTTTTCACCATAGCCCTCTATGGGCTTCCAAATATCCCTTTGCCAATTCCACAAGAACAGCCTTAGCGAAAGGCTTTTTGAAGGGAAAGATGTAACTCTGTGAGACGAATTAACAGAACACACAGCAGTTTCTCAGAAAGCTTCTTTCCAGTTTTGAACGGAAGATATTTCCTTTTTCACCATAGCCCTCTATGGGCTTCCAAATATCCCGTTGCCAATTCCAAAAGAACAGCCTTAGCGAAAGGCTTCTTCAAGGGAAAGATGTAACTCTGTGATTGAATTAACAGAACACGGAACAGTTTCTCACAAAGCTTGTTTAAAGTTTTGAACGGAAGATATTTCCTTTTTCACCATAGCCCTCTATGGGCTTCCAAATATCCATTTGCCAATTCCACAAGAACAGCCTTAGCGAAAGGCTTCTTCAAGGGAAAGATGTAACTCTGTGAGATGAATTAACAGAACACAGAGCAGTTTCTCAGAAGGCTTCTTTCCAGTTTTGAACGGAAGGTATTTCCTTTTTCACCATAGCCCTCTATGGGCTTCCAAATATCCCTTTGCCAATTCCACAAGAACAGCCTTAGCAAAGGCTTCTTGAAGGGAAAGATGTAACTCTTTGAGATGAATTAACAGAACACAGAGCAGTTTCTCAGAAAGCTTCTTTCCAGTTTTGAACGGAAGATATTTCCTTTTTCACCATAGCCCTCTATGGGCTTCCAAATATCCCTTTGCCAATTCCACACGAACAGCCTTAGCGAAAGGCTTCTTGAAGGGAAAGATGTAACTCAGTGAGATGAATTAACAGAACACAGAGCAGTTTCTCAGAAAGCTTCTTTCCAGTTTTGAACGGAAGATATTTCCTTTTTCACCATAGCCCTCTATGGGCTTCCAAATATCTCTTTTCCAATTCCACAAGAACAGCCTTAGCGAAAGGCTTCTTGAAGGGAAAGATGTAACTCTGTGAGATGAATTAAGAGAACACAGAGCAGTTTCTCAGAAAGCTTCTTTCCAGTTTTGAACGGAAGATATTTCCTTTTTCACCATAGCCCTCTATGGGCTTCCAAATATCCCTTTGCCAATTCCACAAGAACAGCCTTAGCGAAAGGCTTCTTGAAGGGAAAGATGTAACTCTGTGAGATGAATTAACAGAACACAGAGCAGTTTCTCAGAAAGTTTCTTTCCAGTTTTGAACGGAAGATATTTCCTTTTTCACCATAGCCCTCTATGGGCTTCCAAATATCCCTTTGCCAATTCCACAAGAACAGCCTTAGAGAAAGGCTTCTTGAAGGGAAAGATGTAACTCTGTGAGATGAATTAACAGAACATAGAACAGTTTCTCAGAAAGCTTCTTTCCAGTTTTGAACGGAAGATATTTCCTTTTTCACCATAGCCCTCTATGGGCTTCAAAATATCCCTTTGCCAATTCCCCAAAAACAGCCTTAGCGAAAGGCTTCTTCAAGGGAAAGATGTAACTCTGTGAGATGAATTAACAGAACACAGAGCAGTTTCTCAGAAAGCTTGTTTCCAGTTTTGAACGGAAGATATTTCCTTTTTCACCATAGCCCTCTGTGGGCTTGCAAATATCCCTTTGCACATTCCCCAAGAACAGCCTTAGCGAAAGGCTTCTTGAAGGGAAAGATGTAGCTCTGTGAGATGAATTAACAGAACACGGAACAGTTTCTCACAAAGCTTGTTTCCGGTTTTGAACGGAAGATATTTCCTTTTTCACCATAGCCCTCTATGGGCTTCCAAATATCCCTTTGCCATTTCCACAAGAACAGCCTCAGCGAAAGGCTTCTTGAAGGGAAAGATATAACTCTGTGAGATGAATTAACAGAACACAGAGCAGTTTCTCAGAAAGCTTCTTTCCAGTTTTGAACGAAAGATATTTCCTTTTTCACCATAGCCCTCTATGGGCTTCCAAATATCCCTTTTCCAATTCCACAAGAACAGCCTTAGCGAAAGGCTTCTTGAAGGGAAAGATGTAACTCTGTGAGATGAATTAACAGAATACAGAGCCTTTTCTCAGAAAGCTTCTTTCCAGTTTTGAACGGAAGATATTTCCTTTTTCACCATAGCCCTCTATGGGCTTCCAAATATCCCTTTGCCAATTCCACAAGAACAGCCTTAGCGAAAGGCTTCTTGAAGGGAAAGATGGAACTCTGTGAGATGAATTAACAGAACACGGAACTGTTTCTCACAAAGCTTGTTTCCAGTTCTGAACTTAAGATATTTCCTTTTTCACCATAGCCCTCTATGGGCTTCCAAATATCCCTTTGCCAATTCCACAAGAACAGCGTTAGCGAAAGGCTTCTTCAAGGGAAAGATGTAACTCTGTGAGATGAATTAACAGAACACAGAGCAGTTTCTCAGAAAGCTTCTTTCCAGTTTGGAAGGGAAGATATTTCCTTTTTCACCATAGCCCTCTATGGTCTTCCAAATATCCCTTTGCCAATTCCACCAGAACAGCCTTAGCGAAAGGCTTCTTGAAGGGAAAGATGTAACTCTGTGAGATGAATTAACAGAACACAGAGCTGTTTCTCAGAAAGCTTCTTTCCAGTTTTGAACGGAAGATATTTCCTTTTTCACCATAGCCCTCTATTGGCTTCCAAATATCCCTTTGCCAATTCCACAAGAACAGACTTAGCGAAAGGCTTCTTGAAGGAAAAGATGTAACTCTGAGAGATGAATTAACAGAACACGGAACAGTTTCTCACAAAGCTTGTTTCCGGTTTTGAACGGAAGATATTTCCTTTTTCACCATAGCCCTCTATGGGCTTCCAAATATCCCTTTGCCATTTCCACAAGAACAGCCTCAGCGAAAGGCTTCTTGAAGGGAAAGATGTAACTCTGTGAGATGAATTAACAGAACACAGAGCAGTTTCTCAGAAAGCTTCTTTCCAGTTTTGAACGGAAGATATTTCCTTTTTCACCATAGCCCTCTATGGGCTTCCAGATATCCCTTTGCCAATTCCACAAGAACAGCCTTAGCGAAAGGCTTCTTGAATGGAAAGATGTAACTCTTTGAGATGAATTAACAGAACACAGAGCAGTTTCTCAGAAAGCTTCTTTCCAGTTTTGAACGGAAGATATTTCCTTTTTCACCATAGCCCTCTATGGACTTCCAAATATCCCTTTGCCAATTCCACAAGAACAGCCTTAGCGAAAGGCTTCTTCAAGGGAAAGATGTAACTCTGTGAGATGAATTAACAGAACACAGAGCAGTTTCTCAGAAAGCTTCTTTCCAGTTTTGAACGGAAGATATTTCCTTTTTCACCATAGCCCTCTATGGGCTTCCAAATATCCCTTTGCCAATTCCACAAGAACAGCCTTAGCGAAAGGCTTCTTGAAGGGAAAGATGTAACTCTGTGAGATGAATTAACAGAACACAGAGCAGTTTCTCAGAAAGCTTCTTTCCAGTTTTGAACGGAAGATATTTCCTTTTTCACCATAGCCCGCTATGGGCTTCCAAATATCCCTTTGCCAATTCCACAAGAACAGCCTTAGCGAAAGGCTTCTTGAAGGGAAAGATGTAACTCTGTGAGATGAATTAACAGAACACAGAGCAGTTTCTCAGAAAGCTTCTTTCCAGTTTTGAACGGAAGATATTTCCTTTTTCACCATAGCCCTCTATGGGCTTCCAAATATCCCTTTGTCAATTCCACAAGAACAGCCTTAGCGAAAGGCTTCTTGAAGGGAAAGATGTAACTCTGTGAGATGAATTAACAGATCACAGAGCAGTTTCTCAGAAAGCTTCTTTCCAGTTTTGAACGGAAGATATTTCCTTTTTCACCATAGCGCTCTATGGGCTTCCAAATATCCCTATGCCAATTCCCCAAGAACAGCCTTAGCGAAAGGCTTCTTGAAGGGAAAGATGTAACTCTGTGAGATGAATTAAGAGAACACAGAGCAGTTTCTCAGAAATCTTCTTTCCAGTTTTGAACGGAAGAAATTTCCTTTTTCAACATAGCCCTCTATGGGCTTCCAAATATCCCTTTGCCAATTCCACAAGAACAGCCTTAGCGAAAGGCTTTTTGAAGGGAAAGATGTAACTCTGTGAGACGAATTAACAGAACACACAGCAGTTTCTCAGAAAGCTTCTTTCCAGTTTTGAACGGAAGATATTTCCTTTTTCACCATAGCCCTCTATGGGCTTCCAAATATCCCGTTGCCAATTCCACAAGAACAGCCTTAGCGAAAGGCTTCTTCAAGGGAAAGATGTAACTCTGTGATTGAATTAACAGAACACGGAACAGTTTCTCACAAAGCTTGTTTAAAGTTTTGAACGGAAGATATTTCCTTTTTCACCATAGCCCTCTATGGGCTTCCAAATATCCCTTTGCCAATTCCACAAGAACAGCCTTAGCGAAAGGCTTCTTCAAGGGAAAGATGTAACTCTGTGAGATGAATTAACAGAACACAGAGCAGTTTCTCGGAAAGCTTGTTTCCAGTTTTGAACGGAAGATATTTCCTTTTTCACCATAGCCCTCTATGGGCTTGCAAATATCCCTTTGCACATTCCCCAAGAACAGCCTTACCGAAAGGCTTCTTCAAGGGAAAGATGTAACTCTGTGAGATGAATTAACAGAACACAGAGCAGTTTCTCAGAAAGCTTCTTTCCAGTTTTGAACGGAAGATATTTCCTTTTTCACCATAGCCCTGTATGGGCTTCCAAATATCCCTTTGCCAATTCCACAAGAACAGCCTTAGCGAAAGGCTTCTTGAAGGGAAAGATGTAACTCTGTGAGACGAATTAACAGAACACAGAGCAGTTTCTCAGAAAGCTTCTTTCCAGTTTTGAACGGAAGATATTTCCTTTTTCTCCATAGCCCTCTATGGGCTTCCAAATATCCCTTTGCCAATTCCACAAGAACAGCCTTAGCGAAAGGCTTCTTGAAGGGAAAGATGTAGCTCTGTGAGATGAATTAACAGAACACGGAACAGTTTCTCACAAAGCTTGTTTCCGGTTTTGAACGGAATATATTTCCTTTTTCACCATAGCCCTCTATGGGCTTCCAAATATCCCTTTGCCATTTCCACAAGAACAGCCTCAGCGAAAGGCTTCTTGAAGGGAAAGATATAACTCTGTGAGATGAATTAAGAGAACACAGAGCAGTTTCTCAGAAAGCTTCTTTCCAGTTTTGAACGGAAGATATTTCCTTTTTCACCATAGCCCTCTATGGGCTTCCAAATATCCCTTTTCCAATTCCACAAGAACAGCCTTAGCGATAGGCTTCTTGAATGGAAAGATGTAACTCTGTGAGATGAATTAACAGAATACAGAGCCTTTTCTCAGAAAGCTTCTTTCCAGTTTTGAACGGAAGATATTTCCTTTTTCACCATAGCCCTCTATGGGCTTCCAAATATCCCTTTGCCAATTCCACAAGAACAGCCTTAGCGAAAGGCTTCTTGAAGGGAAAGATGGAACTCTGTGAGATGAATTAACAGAACACGGAACTGTTTCTCACAAAGCTTCTTTCCAGTTTTGAACGGAAGATATTTCCTTTTTCACCCTAGCCCTCTATGGGCTTCCAAATATGCCTTTGCCAATTCCACAAGAACAGCCTTAGCGAAAGGCTTCCTGAAGGGAAAGATGTAACTCTGTGAGATGAATTAACAGAACACAGAGCAGTTTCTCAGAAAGCTTCTTTCCAGTTTTGAACGGAAGATATTTCCTTTTTCACCATAGCCCTCTATGGGCTTCCAAATATCCCTTTGCCAATTCCACAAGAACAGCCTTAGCGAAAGGCTTCTTCAAGGGAAAGATGTAACTCTGTGAGATGAATTAACAGAACACAGAGCAGTTTCTCAGAAAGATTGTTTCCAGTTTTGAACGGAAGATATTTCCTTTTTCACCATAGCCCTCTATGGGCTTCCAAATATCCCTTTGCCCATTCCCCAAGAACAGCCTTAGTGAAAGGCTTCTTGAAGGGAAAGATGTAAATCTGTGAGATGAATTAACAGAACACAGAGCAGTTTCTCAGAAAGCTTCTTTCCAGTTTTGAGCGGAAGATATTTCCTTTTTCACCATAGCCCTCTATGGTCTTCCAAATATCCCTTTGCCAATTGCACAAGAACAGACTTAGCGAAAGGCTTCTTGAAGGGAAAGATGTAACTCTGTGAGATGAATTAACAGAACACAGAGCAGTTTCTCAGAAAGCTTCTTTCCAGTTTTGAACGGAAGATATTTCCTTTTTCACCGTAGCCCTCTATGGGCTTCCAAATATCCCTATGCCAATTCCCCAAGAACAGCCTTAGCGAAAGGCTTCTTGAAGGGAAAGATGTAACTCTGTGAGATGAATTAAGAGAACACAGAGCAGTTTCTCAGAAATCTTCTTTCCAGTTTTGAACGGAAGATATTTCCTTTTTCACCATAGCCCTCTATGGGCTTCCAAATATCCCTTTGCCAATTCCACAAGAACAGCCTTAGCGAAAGGCTTTTTGAAGGGAAAGATGTAACTCTGTGAGACGAATTAACAGAACACACAGCAGTTTCTCAGAAAGCTTCTTTCCAGTTTTGAACGGAAGATATTTCCTTTTTCACCATAGCCCTCTATGGGCTTCCAAATATCCCGTTGCCAATTCCAAAAGAACAGCCTTAGCGAAAGGCTTCTTAAAGGGAAAGATGTAACTCTGTGATTGAATTAACAGAACACGGAACAGTTTCTCACAAAGCTTGTTTAAAGTTTTGAACGGAAGATATTTCCTTTTTCACCATAGCCCTCTATGGGCTTCCAAATATCCCTTTGCCAATTCCACAAGAACAGCCTTAGCGAAAGGCTTCTTCAAGGGAAAGATGTAACTCTGTGAGATGAATTAACAGAACACAGAGCAGTTTCTCAGAAGGCTTCTTTCCAGTTTTGAACGGAAGGTATTTCCTTTTTCACCATAGCCCTCTATGGGCTTCCAAATATCCCTTTGCCAATTCCACAAGAACAGCCTTAGCAAAGGCTTCTTGAAGGGAAAGATGTAACTCTTTGAGATGAATTAACAGAACACAGAGCAGTTTCTCAGAAAGCTTCTTTCCAGTTTTGAACGGAAGATATTTCCTTTTTCACCATAGCCCTCTATGGGCTTCCAAATATCCCTTTGCCAATTCCACACGAACAGCCTTAGCGAAAGGCTTCTTGAAGGGAAAGATGTAGCTCAGTGAGATGAATTAACAGAACACAGAGCAGTTTCTCAGAAAGCTTCTTTCCAGTTTTGAACGGAAGATATTTCCTTTTTCACCATAGCCCTCTATGGGCTTCCAAATATCTCTTTTCCAATTCCACAAGAACAGCCTTAGCGAAAGGCTTCTTGAAGGGAAAGATGTAACTCTGTGAGATGAATTAAGAGAACACAGAGCAGTTTCTCAGAAAGCTTCTTTCCAGTTTTGAACGGAAGATATTTCCTTTTTCACCATAGCCCTCTATGGGCTTCCAAATATCCCTTTGCCAATTCCACAAGAACAGCCTTAGCGAAAGGCTTCTTGAAGGGAAAGATGTAACTCTGTGAGATGAATTAACAGAACACAGAGCAGTTTCTCAGAAAGTTTCTTTCCAGTTTTGAACGGAAGATATTTCCTTTTTCACCATAGCCCTCTATGGGCTTCCAAATATCCCTTTGCCAATTCCACAAGAACAGCCTTAGAGAAAGGCTTCTTGAAGGGAAAGATGTAACTCTGTGAGATGAATTAACAGAACATAGAACAGTTTCTCAGAAAGCTTCTTTCCAGTTTTGAACGGAAGATATTTCCTTTTTCACCATAGCCCTCTATGGGCTTCCAAATATCCCTTTGCCAATTCCCCAAAAACAGCCTTAGCGAAAGGCTTCTTCAAGGGAAAGATGTAACTCTGTGAGATGAATTAACAGAACACAGAGCAGTTTCTCAGAAAGCTTGTTTCCAGTTTTGAACGGAAGATATTTCCTTTTTCACCATAGCCCTCTATGGGCTTGCAAATATCCCTTTGCACATTCCCCAAGAACAGCCTTAGCGAAAGGCTTCTTGAAGGGAAAGATGTAGCTCTGTGAGATGAATTAACAGAACACGGAACAGTTTCTCACAAAGCTTGTTTCCGGTTTTGAACGGAAGATATTTCCTTTTTCACCATAGCCCTCTATGGGCTTCCAAATATCCCTTTGCCATTTCCACAAGAACAGCCTCAGCGAAAGGCTTCTTGAAGGGAAAGATATAACTCTGTGAGATGAATTAACAGAACACAGAGCAGTTTCTCAGAAAGCTTCTTTCCAGTTTTGAACGGAAGATATTTCCTTTTTCACCATAGCCCTCTATGGGCTTCCAAATATCCCTTTTCCAATTCCACAAGAACAGCCTTAGCGAAAGGCTTCTTGAATGGAAAGATGTAACTCTGTGAGATGAATTAACAGAATACAGAGCCTTTTCTCAGAAAGCTTCTTTCCAGTTTTGAACGGAAGATATTCCTTTTTCACCATAGCCATCTATGGGCTTCCAAATATCTCTTTGCCAATTGCACAAGAACAGCCTTAGCGAAAGGCTTCTTGAAGGGAAAGATGGAACTCTGTGAGATGAATTAACAGAACACGGAACTGTTTCTCACAAAGCTTGTTTCCAGTTCTGAACTTAAGATATTTCCTTTTTCACCATAGCCCTCTATGGGCTTCCAAATATCCCTTTGCCAAATCCACAAGAACAGCCTTAGCGAAAGGCTTCTTCAAGGGAAAGATGTAACTCTGTGAGATGAATTAACAGAACACAGAGCAGTTTCTCAGAAAGCTTCTTTCCAGTTTTGAACGGAAGGTATTTCCTTTTTCACCATAGCCCTCTATGGGCTTCCAAATATCCCTTTGCCAATTCCACAAGAACAGCCTTAGCAAAGGCTTCTTGAAGGGAAAGATGTAACTCTTTGAGATGAATTAACAGAACACAGAGCAGTTTCTCAGAAAGCTTCTTTCCAGTTTTGAACGGAAGATATTTCCTTTTTCACCATAGCCCTCTATGGGCTTCCAAATATCCCTTTGCCAATTCCACACGAACAGCCTTAGCGAAAGGCTTCTTGAAGGGAAAGATGTAACTCAGTGAGATGAATTAACAGAACACAGAGCAGTTTCTCAGAAAGCTTCTTTCCAGTTTTGAACGGAAGATATTTCCTTTTTCACCATAGCCCTCTATGGGCTTCCAAATATCTCTTTTCCAATTCCACAAGAACAGCCTTAGCGAAAGGCTTCTTGAAGGGAAAGATGTAACTCTGTGAGATGAATTAACAGAACACAGAGCAGTTTCTCAGAAAGCTTCTTTCCAGTTTTGAACGGAAGATATTTCCTTTTTCACCATAGCCCTCTATGGGCTTGCAAATATCCCTTTGCACATTCCCCAAGAACAGCCTTACCGAAAGGCTTCTTCAAGGGAAAGATGTAACTCTGTGAGATGAATTAACAGAACACAGAGCAGTTTCCCAGAAAGCTTCTTTCCAATTTTGAACGGAAGATATTTCCTTTTTCACCATAGCCCTGTATGGGCTTCCAAATATCCCTTTGCCAATTCCACAAGAACAGCCTTAGCGAAAGGCTTCTTGAAGGGAAAGATGTAACTCTGTGAGACGAATTAACAGAACACAGAGCAGTTTCTCAGAAAGCTTCTTTCCAGTTTTGAACGGAAGATATTTCCTTTTTCACCATAGCCCTCTATGGGCTTCCAAATATCCCTTTGCCAATTCCACAAGAACAGCCTTAGCGAAAGTCTTCTTGAAGGGAAAGATGTAGCTCTGTGAGATGAATTAACAGAACATGGAACAGTTTCTCACAAAGCTTGTTTCCGGTTTTGAACGGAATATATTTCCTTTTTCACCATAGCCCTCTATGGGCTTCCAAATATCCCTTTGCCATTTCCACAAGAACAGCCTCAGCGAAAGGCTTCCTGAAGGGAAAGATGTAACTCTGTGAGATGAATTAACAGAACACAGAGCAGTTTCTCAGAAAGCTTCTTTCCAGTTTTGAACGGAAGATATTTCCTTTTTCACCATAGCCCTCTATGGGCTTCCAAATATCCCTTTGCCAATTCCACAAGAACAGCCTTAGCGAAAGGCTTCTTCAAGGGAAAGATGTAACTCTGTGAGATGAATTAACAGAACACAGAGCAGTTTCTCAGAAAGCTTGTTTCCAGTTTTGAACGGAAGATATTTCCTTTTTCACCATAGCCCTCTATGGGCTTCCAAATATCCCTTTGCCCATTCCCCAAGAACAGCCTTAGCGAAAGGCTTCTTGAAGGGAAAGATGTAAATCTGTGAGATGAATTAACAGAACACAGAGCAGTTTCTCAGAAAGCTTCTTTCCAGTTTTGAGCGGAAGATATTTCCTTTTTCACCATAGCCCTCTATGGTCTTCCAAATATCCCTTTGCCAATTGCACAAGAACAGACTTAGCGAAAGGCTTCTTGAAGGGAAAGATGTAACTCTGTGAGATGAATTAACAGAACACAGAGCAGTTTCTCAGAAAGCTTCTTTCCAGTTTTGAACGGAAGATATTTCCTTTTTCACCGTAGCCCTCTATGGGCTTCCAAATATCCCTATGCCAATTCCCCAAGAACAGCCTTAGCGAAAGGCTTCTTGAAGGGAAAGATGTAACTCTGTGAGATGAATTAAGAGAACACAGAGCAGTTTCTCAGAAATCTTCTTTCCAGTTTTGAACGGAAGATATTTCCTTTTTCACCATAGCCCTCTATGGGCTTCCAAATATCCCTTTGCCAATTCCACAAGAACACCCTTAGCGAAAGGCTTTTTGAAGGGAAAGATGTAACTCTGTGAGACGAATTAACAGAACACACAGCAGTTTCTCAGAAAGCTTCTTTCCAGTTTTGAACGGAAGATATTTCCTTTTTCACCATAGCCCTCTATGGGCTTCCAAATATCCCGTTGCCAATTCCAAAAGAACAGCCTTAGCGAAAGGCTTCTTCAAGGGAAAGATATAACTCTGTGATTGAATTAAGAGAACACGGAACAGTTTCTCACAAAGCTTGTTTAAAGTTTTGAACGGAAGATATTTCCTTTTTCACCATAGCCCTCTATGGGCTTCCAAATATCCCTTTGCCAATTCCACAAGAACAGCCTTAGCGAAAGGCTTCTTCAAGGGAAAGATGTAACTCTGTGAGATGAATTAACAGAACACAGAGCAGTTTCTCAGAAGGCTTCTTTCCAGTTTTGAACGGAAGGTATTTCCTTTTTCACCATAGCCCTCTATGGGCTTCCAAATATCCCTTTGCCAATTCCACAAGAACAGCCTTAGCAAAGGCTTCTTGAAGGGAAAGATGTAACTCTTTGAGATGAATTAACAGAACACAGAGCAGTTTCTCAGAAAGCTTCTTTCCAGTTTTGAACGGAAGATATTTCCTTTTTCACCATAGCCCTCTATGGGCTTCCAAATATCCCTTTGCCAATTCCACACGAACAGCCTTAGCGAAAGGCTTCTTGAAGGGAAAGATGTAACTCAGTGAGATGAATTAACAGAACACAGAGCAGTTTCTCAGAAAGCTTCTTTCCAGTTTTGAACGGAAGATATTTCCTTTTTCACCATAGCCCTCTATGGGCTTCCAAATATCTCTTTTCCAATTCCACAAGAACAGCCTTAGCGAAAGGCTTCTTGAAGGGAAAGATGTAACTCTGTGAGATGAATTAAGAGAACACAGAGCAGTTTCTCAGAAAGCTTCTTTCCAGTTTTGAACGGAAGATATTTCCTTTTTCACCATAGCCCTCTATGGGCTTCCAAATATCCCTTTGCCAATTCCACAAGAACAGCCTTAGCGAAAGGCTTCTTGAAGGGAAAGATGTAACTCTGTGAGATGAATTAACAGAACACAGAGCAGTTTCTCAGAAAGTTTCTTTCCAGTTTTGAACGGAAGATATTTCCTTTTTCACCATAGCCCTCTATGGGCTTCCAAATATCCCTTTGCCAATTCCACAAGAACAGCCTTAGAGAAAGGCTTCTTGAAGGGAAAGATGTAACTCTGTGAGATGAATTAACAGAACATAGAACAGTTTCTCAGAAAGCTTCTTTCCAGTTTTGAACGGAAGATATTTCCTTTTTCACCATAGCCCTCTATGGGCTTCCAAATATCCCTTTGCCAATTCCCCAAAAACAGCCTTAGCGAAAGGCTTCTTCAAGGGAAAGATGTAACTCTGTGAGATGAATTAACAGAACACAGAGCAGTTTCTCAGAAAGCTTGTTTCCAGTTTTGAACGGAAGATATTTCCTTTTTCACCATAGCCCTCTATGGGCTTGCAAATATCCCTTTGCACATTCCCCAAGAACAGCCTTAGCGAAAGGCTTCTTGAAGGGAAAGATGTAGCTCTGTGAGATGAATTAACAGAACACGGAACAGTTTCTCACAAAGCTTGTTTCCGGTTTTGAACGGAAGATATTTCCTTTTTCACCATAGCCCTCTATGGGCTTCCAAATATCCCTTTGCCATTTCCACAAGAACAGCCTCAGCGAAAGGCTTCTTGAAGGGAAAGATATAACTCTGTGAGATGAATTAACAGAACACAGAGCAGTTTCTCAGAAAGCTTCTTTCCAGTTTTGAACGGAAGATATTTCCTTTTTCACCATAGCCCTCTATGGGCTTCCAAATATCCCTTTTCCAATTCCACAAGAACAGCCTTAGCGAAAGGCTTCTTGAATGGAAAGATGTATCTCTGTGAGATGAATTAACAGAATACAGAGCCTTTTCTCAGAAAGCTTCTTTCCAGTTTTGAACGGAAGATATTCCTTTTTCACCATAGCCCTCTATGGGCTTCCAAATATCTCTTTGCCAATTCCACAAGAACAGCCTTAGCGAAAGGCTTCTTGAAGGGAAAGATGGAACTCTGTGAGATGAATTAACAGAACACGGAACTGTTTCTCACAAAGCTTGTTTCCAGTTCTGAACTTAAGATATTTCCTTTTTCACCATAGCCCTCTATGGGCTTCCAAATATCCCTTTGCCAATTCCACAAGAACAGCCTTAGCGAAAGGCTTCTTCAAGGGAAAGATGTAACTCTGTGAGATGAATTAACAGAACACAGAGCAGTTTCTCAGAAAGCTTCTTTCCAGTTTTGAACGGAAGGTATTTCCTTTTTCACCATAGCCCTCTATGGGCTTCCAAATATCCCTTTGCCAATTCCACAAGAACAGCCTTAGCAAAGGCTTCTTGAAGGGAAAGATGTAACTCTTTGAGATGAATTAACAGAACACAGAGCAGTTTCTCAGAAAGCTTCTTTCCAGTTTTGAACGGAAGATATTTCCTTTTTCACCATAGCCCTCTATGGGCTTCCAAATATCTCTTTTCCAATTCCACAAGAACAGCCTTAGCGAAAGGCTTCTTGAAGGGAAAGATGTAACTCTGTGAGATGAATTAACAGAACGCAGAGCAGTTTCTCAGAAAGCTTCTTTCCAGTTTTGAACGGAAGATATTTCCTTTTTCACCATAGCCCTCTATGGGCTTCCGAATATCCCTTTGCCAATTCCACAAGAACAGCCTTAGCGAAAGGCTTCATGAAGGGAAAGATGGAACTCTGTGAGATGAATTAACAGAACACGGAACTGTTTCTCACAAAGCTTGTTTCCAGTTCTGAACTTAAGATATTTCCTTTTTCACCATAGCCCTCTATGGGTTTCCAAATATCCCTTTGCCAATTCCACAAGAACAGCCTTAGCGAAAGGCTTCTTCAAGGGAAAGATGTAACTCTGTGAGATGAATTAACAGAACACAGAGCAGTTTCTCAGAAAGCTTCTTTCCAGTTTGGAAGGGAAGATATTTCCTTTTTCACCATAGCCCTCTGTTGTCTTCCAAATATCCCTTTGCCAATTCCACAAGAACAGCCTTAGCGAAAGGCTTCTTGAAGGGAAAGATGTAACTCTGTGAGATGAATTAACAGAACACAGAGCTGTTTCTCAGAAAGCTTCTTTCCAGTTTTGAACGGAAGATATTTCCTTTTTCACCATAGCCCTCTATGGGCTTCCAAATATCCCTTTGCCAATTCCACAAGAACAGCCTTAGCGAAAGGCTTCTTGAAGGGAAAGATGTAACTCTGTGAGATGAATTAACAGAACACGGAACAGTTTCTCACAAAGCTTGTTTCCGGTTTTGAAAGGAAGATATTTCCTTTTTCACCATAGCCCTCTATGGGCTTCCAAATATCCCTTTGCCATTTCCACAAGAACAGCCTCAGCGAAAGGCTTCTTGAAGGGAAAGATGTAACTCTGTGAGATGAATTAACAGAACACAGAGCAGTTTCTCAGAAAGCTTCTTTCCAGTTTTGAACGGAAGATATTTCCTTTTTCACCATAGCCCTCTATGGGCTTCCAAATATCCCTTTGCCAATTCCACAAGAACAGCCTTAGCGAAAGGCTTCTTGAAGGGAAAGATGTAACTCTGTGAGATGAATTAACAGAACACAGAGCAGTTTCTCAGAAAGCTTCTTTCCAGTTTTGAACGGAAGATATTTCCTTTTTCACCATAGCCCTCTATGAACTTCCAAATATCCCTTTGCCAATTCCACAAGAACAGCCGTAGCGAAAGGCTTCTTCAAGGGAAAGATGTAACTCTGTGAGATGAATTAACAGAACACAGAGCAGTTTCTCAGAAAGCTTCTTTCCAGTTTTGAACGGAAGATATTTCCTTTTTCACCATAGCCCTCTATGGGCTTCCAAATATCCCTTTGCCAATTGCACAAGAACGGACTTAGCGAAAGGCTTCTTGAAGGGAAAGATGTAACTCTGTGAGATGAATTAGCAGAACACAGAGCAGTTTCTCAGAAAGCTTCTTTCCAGTTTTGAACGGAAGATATTTCCTTTTTCACCATAGCCCGCTATGGGCTTCCAAATATCCCTTTGCCAATTCCACAAGAACAGCCTTAGCGAAAGGCTTCTTGAAGGGAAAGATGTAACTCTGAGAGATGAATTAACAGAACACAGAGCAGTTTCTCAGAAAGCTTCTTCCCGTTTTGAACGGAAGATATTTCCTTTTTCACCATAGCCCCGTATGGGCTTCCAAATATCCCTTTGCCAATTCCACAAGAACAGCCTTAGCGAAAGGCTTCTTCAAGGGAAAGATGTAACTCTGTGAGATGAATTAACAGAACACAGAGCAGTTTCTCAGAAAGCTTCTTTCCAGTTTTGAACGGAAGATATTTCCTTTTTCACCATAGCCCTCTATGGGCTTCCAAATATCCCTTTGCCAATTCCACAAGAACAGCCTTTGCGAAAGGCTTCTTCAAGGGAAAGATGTAACTCTGTGAGATGAATTAACAGAACACAGAGCAGTTTCTCAGAAAGCTTCTTTCCAGTTTTGAACGGAAGATATTTCCTTTTTCACCCTAGCCGTCTATGGGCTTCCAAATATCCCTTTGCCAATTCCACAAGAACAGCCTTAGCGAAAGGCTTCCTGAAGGGAAAGATGTAACTCTGTGAGATGAATTAACAGAACACAGAGCAGTTTCTCAGAAAGCTTCTTTCCAGTTTTGAACGGAAGATATTTCCTTTTTCACCATAGCCCTCTATGGGCTTCCAAATATCCCTTTGCCAATTCCACAAGAACAGCCTTAGCGAAAGGCTTCTTCAATGGAAAGATGTAACTCTGTGAGATGAATTAACAGAACACAGAGCAGTTTCTCAGAAAGCTTCTTTCCAGTTTTGAACGGAAGATATTTCCTTTTTCACCATAGCCCTCTATGGGCTTCCAAATATCCCTTTGCCCATTCCCCAAGAACAGCCTTACCGAAAGGCTTCTTGAAGGGAAAGATGTAACTCTGTGAGATGAATTAACAGAACACAGAGCAGTTTCTCAGAAAGCTTCTTTCCAGTTTTGAACGGAAGATATTTCCTTTTTCACCATAGCCCTCTATGGGCTTCCAAATATCCCTTTGCCAATTCCACAAGAACAGCCTTAGCGAAAGGCTTCTTGAAGGGAAAGATGTAACTCTGTGAGACAAATTAACAGAACACAGAGCAGTTTCTCAGAAAGCTTCTTTCCAGTTTTGAACGGAAGATATTTCCTTTTTCACCATAGCCCTCTATGGGCTTCCAAATATCCCTTTGCCAATTCCACAAGAACAGCCTTAGCGAAAGGCTTCTTGAAGGGAAAGATGTAACTCTGTGAGATGAATTAACAGAACACGGAACAGTTTCTCACAAAGCTTGTTTCCGGTTTTGAACGGAAGATATTTCCTTTTTCACCATAGCCCTGTATGGGCTTCCAAATATCCCTTTGCCATTTCCACAAGAACAGCCTCAGCGAAAGGCTTCTTGAAGGGAAAGATGTAACTCTGTGAAATGAATAAACAGAACACAGAGCAGTTTCTCAGAAAGCTTCTTTCCAGTTTTGAACGGAAGTTATTTCCTTTTTCACCATAGCCCTCTATGGGCTTCCAAATATCCCTTTGCCAATTGCACAAGAACAGACTTAGCGAAAGGCTTCTTGAAGGGAAAGATGTAACTCTGTGAGATGAATTAGCAGAACACAGAGCAGTTTCTCAGAAAGCTTCTTTCCAGTTTTGAACGGAAGATATTTCCTTTTTCACCATAGCCCGCTATGGGCTTCCAAATATCCCTTTGCCAATTCCACAAGAACAGCCTTAGCGAAAGGCTTCTTGAAGGGAAAGATGTAACTCTGTGAGATGAATTAACAGAACACAGAGCAGTTTCTCAGAAAGCTTCTTTCCAGTTTTGAACGGAAGATATTTCCTTTTTCACCAGAGCCCTCTATGGGCTTCCAAATATCCCTTTGCCAATTCCACAAGAACAGCCTTAGCGAAAGGCTTCTTGAAGGGAAAGATGTAACTCTTTGAGATGAATTAAAAGAACATAGAACAGTTTCTCAAAAAGCTTCTTTCCAGTTTTTAACGGAAGAAATTTCCTTTTTCACCATAGCCCTCTATGGGTTTCCAAATTTCCCTTTGCCAATTGCACAAGAACAGCCTTAGCGAAAGGCTTCCTGAAGGGAAAGATGTAACTCTGTGAGAGAATTAACAGAACACAGAGCAGTTTCTCAGAAAGATTCTTTCCAGTTTTGAACGGAAGATATTTCCTTTTTCACCATAGCCCTCTATGGGCCTTCCAAATATCGCTTTGCCAATTCCACAAGAACAGCCTTAGCGAAAGGCTTCTTGAAGTTAAAGATGTAACTCTGTGAGATGAATTAACAGAACACAGAGCAGTTTCTCAGAAAGCTTCTTTCCAGTTTTGAACGGAAGATATTTCCTTTTTCACCATAGCCCTCTATGGGCTTCCAAATATCCCTTTGCCAATTCCACAAGAACAGCCTTACCGAAAGTCTTCTTGAAGTTAAAGATGTAACTCTGTGAGATGAATTAACAGAACACAGAGCAGTTTCTCAGAAAGCTTCTTTCCAGTTTTGAACGGAAGATATTTCCTTTTTCACCATAGCCCTCTAAGGGCTTCCAAATATCAATTTGCCAATTCCACAAGAACAGCCTTAGCGAAAGGCTTCTTGAAGGGAAAGATGTAACTCTGTGAGATGAATTAACAGAACACAGAACAGTTTCTCAGAAAGCTTCTTTCCAGTTTTGAACGGAAGATATTTCCTTTTTCACCATAGCCCTCTATGGGCTTCCAAGTATCCCTTTGCCAATTCCACAAGAACAGCCTTAGCGAAAGGCTTCTTGAAGGAAAAGATGTAACTCTGTGAGATGAATTAACAGAACACAGAGCAGTTTCTCAGAAAGCTTCTTTCCAGTTTTGAACGGAAGATATTTCCTTTTTCACCATAGCCCTCTATGGGCTTCCAAATATCCCTTTGCCAATTCAACAAGAACAGCCTTAGCGAAAGGCTTCTTGAAGGGAAAGATGTAACTCTTTGAGATGAATTAACAGAACACAGAGCAGTTTCTCAGAAAGCTTCTTTCCAGTTTTGAACGGAAGATATTTCCTTTTTCACCATAGCCCTCTATGGGCTTCCAAATATCCCTTTGCCAATTCCACAAGAACAGCCTTAGCGAAAGGCTTCTTGAGGGAAAAGATGTAAATCTGTGAGACGAATTAACAGAACACAGAGCAGTTTCTCAGAAAGCTTCTTTCCAGTTTTGAACGGAAGATATTTCCTTTTTCACCATAGCCCTCTATGGGCTTCCAAATATCCCTTTGCCAATTCCTCAAGAACAGCCTTAGCGAAAGGCTTCTTGAAGGGAAAGATGTAACTCTGTGAGATGAATTAACAGAACACAGAGCAGTTTCTCAGAAAGCTTCTTTCCAGTTTTGAACGGAAGATATTTCCTTTTTCACCATAGCCCTCTATGGGCTTCCAAATATCCCTTTGCCAATTCCACAAGAACAGCCTTAGCGAAAGGCTTCTTGAAGGGAAAGATGTAACTCTGTGAGATGAATTAACAGAACATAGAACAGTTTCTCAAAAAGCTTCTTTCCAGTTTTGAACGGAAGTAATTTCCTTTTTCACCATAGCCCTCTATGGGCTTCCAAATATCCCTTTGCCAATTCCCCAAGAACAGCCTTAGCGAAAGGCTTCTTCAAGGGAAAGATGTAACTCTGTGAGATGAATTAACAGAACACAGAGCAGTTTCTCAGAAAGCTTCTTTCCAGTTTTGAACGGAAGATATTTCCTTTTTCACTACAGCCCTCTATGGGCTTCTAAATATCCCTATGCCAATTCCCCAAGAACAGCCTTAGCGAAAGTCTTCTTCAAGGCAAAGATGTAACTCTGTGAGATAAATTAACAGAACACAGAGCAGTTTCTCAGAAATCTTCTTTCCAGTTTTGAACGGAAGATATTTCCTTTTTCACCATAGCCCTCTATGGGCTTCCAAATATCCCTTTGCCAATTCCACAAGAACAGCCTTAGCGAAAGGCTTCTTGAAGGGAAACATGTAACTTTGTGAGATGAATTAACAGAACACAGAGCAGTTTCTCAGAAAGCTTCTTTCCAGTTTTGAACGGAAGATATTTCCTTTTTCACCATAGCCCTCTATGGGCTTCCAAATATCCCTTTGCCAATTCCACAAGAACAGCCTTAGCGAAAGGCTTCTTGAAGGGAAAGATGGAACACTGTGAGATGAATTAACAGAACACGGAACTGTTTCTCACAAAGCTTGTTTCCAGTTCTGAACTTAAGATATTTCCTTTTTCACCATAGCCCTCTATGGGCTTCCAAATATCCCTTTGCCAATTCCACAAGAACAGCCTTAGCGAAAGGCTTCTTCAAGGGAAAGATGTAACTCTGTGAGATGAATTAACAGAACACAGAGCAGTTTCTCAGAAAGCTTCTTTCCAGTTTGGAAGGGAAGATATTTCCTTTTTCACCATAGCCCTCTGTGGTCTTCCAAATATCCCTTTGCCAATTCCCCAAGAACAGCCTTAGCGAAAGGCTTCTTGAAGGGAAAGATGTAACTCTGTGAGATGAATTAACAGAACACAGAGCTGTTTCTCAGAAAGCTTCTTTCCAGTTTTGAACGGAAGATATTTCCTTTTTCACCATAGCCCTCTATGGGCTTCCAAATATCCCTTTGCCAATTCCACAAGAACAGCCTTAGCGAAAGGCTTCTTGAAGGGAAAGATGTAACTCTGTGAGATGAATTAACAGAACACGGAACAGTTTCTCACAAAGCTTGTTTCCGGTTTTGAACGGAAGATATTTCCTTTTTCACCATAGCCCTCTATGGGCTTCCAAATATCCCTTTGCCATTTCCACAAGAACAGCCTCAGCGAAAGGCTTCTTGAAGGGAAAGATGTAACTCTGTGAGATGAATTAACAGAACACAGAGCAGTTTCTCAGAAAGCTTCTTTCCAGTTTTGAACGGAAGATATTTCCTTTTTCACCATAGCCCTCTATGGGCTTCCAAATATCCCTTTGCCAATTCCACAAGAACAGCCTTAGCGAAAGGCTTGTTGAATGGAAAGATGTAACTCTGTGAGATGAATTAACAGAACACAGAGCAGTTTCTCAGAAAGCTTCTTTCCAGTTTTGAACGGAAGATATTTCCCTTTTCACCATAGCCCTCTATGGACTTCCAAATATCCCTTTGCCAATTCCACAAGAACAGCCTTAGCGAAAGGCTTCTTCAAGGGAAAGATGTAACTCTGTGAGATGAATTAACAGAACACAGAGCAGTTTCTCAGAAAGCTTCTTTCCAGTTTTGAACGGAAGATATTTCCTTTTTCACCATAGCCCTCTATGGGATTCCAAATATCCCTTTGCCAATTGCACAAGAACGGACTTAGCGAAAGGCTTCTTGAAGGGAAAGATGTAACTCTGTGAGATGAATTAGCAGAACACAGAGCAGTTTCTCAGAAAGCTTCTTTCCAGTTTTGAAAAGAAGATATTTCCTTTTTCACCATAGCCCGCTATGGGCTTCCAAATATCCCTTTGCCAATTCCACAAGAACAGCCTTAGGGAAAGGCTTCTTGAAGGGAAAGATGTAACTCTGAGAGATGAATTAACAGAACACAGAGCAGTTTCTCAGAAAGCTTCTTCCCGTTTTGAACGGAAGATATTTCCTTTTTCACCATAGCCCCGTATGGGCTTCCAAATATCCCTTTGCCAATTCCACAAGAACAGCCTTAGCGAAAGGCTTCTTCAAGGGAAAGATGTAACTCTGTGAGATGAATTAACAGAACACAGAGCAGTTTCTCAGAAAGCTTCTTTCCAGTTTTGAACGGAAGATATTTCCTTTTTCACCATAGCCCTCTATGGGCTTCCAAATATCCCTTTGCCAATTCCACAAGAACAGCCTTTGCGAAAGGCTTCTTCAAGGGAAAGATGTAACTCTGTGAGATGAATTAACAGAACACAGAGCAGTTTCTCAGAAAGCTTCTTTCCAGTTTTGAACGGAAGATATTTCCTTTTTCACCCTAGCCCTCTATGGGCTTCCAAATATCCCTTTGCCAATTCCACAAGAACAGCCTTAGCGAAAGGCTTCCTGAAGGGAAAGATGTAACTCTGTGAGATGAATTAACAGAACACGGAGCAGTTTCTCAGAAAGCTTCTTTCCAGTTTTGAACGGAAGATATTTCCTTTTTCACCATAGCCCTCTATGGGCTTCCAAATATCCCTTTGCCAATTCCACAAGAACAGCCTTAGCGAAAGGCTTCTTGAAGGGAAAGATGTAACTCTGTGAGATGAATTAACAGAACACAGAGCAGTTTCTCAGAAAGCTTCTTTCCAGTTTTGAACGGAAGATATTTCCTTTTTCACCATAGCCCTCTATGGGCTTCCAAATATCCCTTTGCCAATTCCACAAGAACAGCCTTAGCGAAAGGCTTCTTGAGGGAAAAGATGTAAATCTGTGAGATGAATTAACAGAACACAGAGCAGTTTCTCAGAAAGCTTCTTTCCAGTTTTGAACGGAAGATATTTCCTTTTTCACCATAGCCCTCTATGGGCTTCCAAATATCCCTTTGCCAATTCCTCAAGAACAGCCTTAGCGAAAGGCTTCTTGAAGGGAAAGATGTAACTCTGTGAGATGAATTAACAGAACACAGAGCAGTTTCTCAGAAAGCTTCTTTCCAGTTTTGAACGGAAGATATTTCCTTTTTCACCATAGCCCTCTATGGGTTTCCAAATATCCCTCTGCCAATTCCACAGGAACAGCCTTAGCGAAAGGCTTCAGAAGGGAAAGATGTAACTCTGTGAGATGAATTAACAGAACACAGAGCAGTTTCTCAGAAAGCTTCTTTCCAGTTTTGAATGGAAGATATTTCCTTTTTCACCATAGCCCTCTATGGGCTTCCAAATATCGCTTTGCCAATTCCACAAGAACAGCCTTAGCGAAAGGCTTCTTGAAGTTAAAGATGTAACTCTGTGAGATGAATTAACAGAACACAGAGCAGTTTCTCAGAAAGCTTCTTTCCAGTTTTGAACGGAAGATATTTCCTTTTTCACCATAGCCCTCTATGGGCTTCCAAATATCCCTTTGCCAATTCCACAAGAACAGCCTTACCGAAAGGCTTCTTGAAGTTAAAGATGGAACTCTGTGAGATGAATTAACAGAACACAGAGCAGTTTCTCAGAAAGCTTCTTTCCAGTTTTGAACGGACGATATTTCCTTTTTCACCATAGCCCTCTAAGGGCTTCCAAATATCAATTTGCCAATTCCACAAGAACAGCCTTAGCGAAAGGCTTCTTGAAGGGAAAGATGTAACTCTGTGAGATGAATTAACGGAACACAGAACAGTTTCTCAGAAAGCTTCTTTCCAGTTTTCAACGGAAGATATTTCCTTTTTCACCATAGCCCTCTATGGGCTTCCAAATATCCATTTGCCAATTCCACAAGAACAGCCTTAGCGAAAGGCTTCTTGAAGGGAAAGATGTAACTCTGTGAGATGAATTAACAGAACACAGAGCAGTTTGTCAGAATGCTTCTTTCCAGTTTTGAACAGAAGATATTTCCTTTTTCACCAAAGTCCTCTATGGGCTTCCAAATATCCCTTTGCCAATTCCCCAAGAACAGCCTTAGCGAAAGGCTTCTTGAAGGGAAAGATGTAACTCTGTGAGATGAATTAACAGAACACGGAACAGTTTCTCACAAAGCTTGTTTCCGGTTTTGAACGGAAGATATTTCCTTTTTCACCATAGACCTCTATGGGCTTCCAAATATCCCTTTGCCAATTCCACAAGAACAGCCTTAGCGAAAGGCTTCTTGAAGGGAAAGATGTAACTCTGTGAGATGAATTTACAGAACACAGAGCAGTTTCTCAGAAAGCTTCTTTCCAGTTTTGAACGGAAGATATTTCCTTTTTCAACATAGCCCTCTATGGGCTTCCAAATATCCCTTTGCCATTCCACAACAACAGCCTTAGCGAAAGGCTTCTTGAAGGGAATGATGTAACTCTGTGAGATGAATTAACAGAACACAGAGCAGTTTCTCAGGAAGCTTCTTTCCACTTTTGAACGGAAGATATTTCCTTTTTCACCGTAGCCCTCTATGGGCTTCCAAATATCCCTTTGCCAATTCCCCAAGAACAGTCTTAGCGAAAGGCTTCTTCAAGGGAAAGATGTAACTCTGTGAGATGAATTAACAGAACACAGAGCAGTTTCTCAGAAAGCTTCTTTCCAGTTTTGAACGGAAGATATTTCCTTTTTCACCGTAGGCCTCTATGGGCTTCCAAATATCCCTGTGCCAATTCCACAAGAACAGCCTTAGCGAAAGGATTCTTGAAGGGAAAGATGTAACTCTGTGAGATGAATTAACAGAACACGGAACAGTTTCTCACAAAGCTTGTTTCCAGTTTTGAACGGAAGATATTTCCTTTTTCACCATAGCCCTCTATGGGCTTCCAAATATCCCTTTGCCAATTCCACAAGAACAGCCTTAGCGAAAGGCTTCTTGAAGGGAAAGATGTAGCTCTGTGAGATGAATTTACAGAACACAGAGCAGTTTCTCAGAAAGTTTCTTTCCAGTTTTGAACGGAAGATATTTCCTTTTTCAACATAGCCCTCTATGGGCTTCCAAATATCCCTTTGCCTATTCCACAAGAACAGCCTTAGCGAAAGGCTTCTTGAAGGGAAAGATGTAACTCTGTGAGATGAATTAACAGAACACAGAGCAGTTTTTCAGGAAGCTTCTTTCCACTTTTGAACGGAAGATATTTCCTTTTTCACCATAGCCCTCTATGGGCTTCCAAATATCCCTTTGCCAATTCCACAAGAACAGCCTTAGCGAAAGGCTTCTTGAATGGAAAGATGTAACTCTGTGAGATGAATTAACAGAACACAGAGCAGTTTCTCAGAAAGCTTCTTTCCAGTTTTGAACGGAAGATATTTCCTTTTTCACCATAGCCCTCTATGGACTTCCAAATATCCCCTTGCCAATTCCACAAGAACAGCCTTAGCGAAAGGCTTCTTGAAGGGAAAGATGTAACTCTGTGAGATGAATTAAAAGAACACAGAGCAGTTTCTCAGAAAGCTTCTTTCCAGTTTTGAACGGAAGATATTTCCTTTTTCACCATAGCCCTCTATGGGCTTCCAAATATCCCTTTGCCAATTGCACAAGAACAGACTTATCGAAAGGCTTCTTGAAGGGAAAGATGTAACTCTGTGAGATGAATTAGCAGAACACAGAGCAGTTTCTCAGAAAGCTTGTTTCCAGTTTTGAACGGAAGATATTTCCTTTTTCACCATAGCCCGCTATGGGCTTCCAAATATCCCTTTGCCAATTCCACAAGAACAGCCTTAGCGAAAGGCTTCTTCAAGGGAAAGATGTAACTCTGTGAGATGAATTAACAGAACACAGAGCAGTTTCTCAGAAAGCTTCTTTCCAGTTTTGAACGGAAGATATTTCCTTTTTCACCATAGCCCTCTATGGGCTTCCAAATATCCCTTTGCCAATTCCACAAGAACAGCCTTAGCGAAAGGCTTCTTCAAGGGAAAGATGTAACTCTGTGAGATGAATTAACAGAACACAGAGCAGTTTCTCAAAAAGCTTCTTTCCAGTTTTGAACGGAAGATATTTCCTTTTTCACCATAGCCCTCTATGGGCTTCCAAATACCCCTTTGCCAATTCCCCAAGAACAGCCTTAGCGAAAGGCTTCTTGAAGGGAAAGATGTAACTCTGTGAGACGAATTAACAGAACACAGAGCAGTTTCTCAGAAAGCTTCTTTCCAGTTTTGAACGGAAGATATTTCCTTTTTCACCATAGCCCTCTAAGGGCTTCCAAATATCCCTTTGCCAATTCCACAAGAACAGCCTTAGCGAAAGGCTTCTTGAAGGGAAAGATGGAACTCTGTGAGATGAATTAACAGAACACGGAACTGTTTCTCACAAAGCTTGTTTCCAGTTCTGAACTTAAGATATTTCCTTTTTCACCATAGCCCTCTATGGGCTTCCAAATATCCCTTTGCCAATTCCACAAGAACAGCCTTAGCGAAAGGCTTCTTCAAGGGAAAGATGTGACTCTGTGAGATGAATTAACAGAACACAGAACAGTTTCTCAGAAAGCTTCTTTCCAGTTTGGAAGGGAAGATATTTCCTTTTTCACCATAGCCCTCTACGGTCTTCCAAATATCCCTTTGCCAATTCCACAAGAACAGCCTTAGCGAAAGGCTTCTTGAAGGGAAAGATGTAACTCTGTGAGATGAATTAACAGAACACGGAACAGTTTCTCACAAAGCTTGTTTCCCGTTTTGAACGGAAGATATTTCCTTTTTCACCATATCCCCCTATGGGCTCCCAAATATCCCTTTACAATTCCCCAAGAACAGCCGTAGCGAAAGGCTTCTTGAAGGGAAAGATGTAACTCTGTGAGATGAATTTACAGAACACAGAGCAATTTCTCAGAAAGCTTCTTTCCAGTATTGAACGGAAGATATTTCCTTTTTCACCATAGCCCTCTATGGGCTTCCAAATATCCCTTTGCCAATTCCACAAGAACAGCCTTAGCGAAAGGCTTCTTGAAGGGAAAGATGTAACTCTGTGAGATGAATTAACAGAACACAGAGCAGTTTCTCAGAAAGCTTCTTTCCAGTTTTGAACGGAAGATATTTCGTTTTTCACCATAGCCCTCTATGGGCTTCCAAATATCCCTTTGCCAATTCCACAAGAACAGCCTTAGCGAAAGGCATCTTGAAGGGAAAGATGTAACTCTGTGAGATGTATTAACAGAACATACAACAGTTTCTTAGAAAGCTTCTTTCCAGGTTTGAACGGAAGATATTTCCTTTTTCACCATAGCCCTCTATGGGCTTCCAAATATCCCTTTGCCAATTCCCCAAGAACAGCCTTAGCGAAAGGCTTCTTGAAGGGAAAGATGTAACTCTGTGAGATGAATTAACAGAACACAGAGCAGTTTCTCAGAAAGCTTCTTTCCAGTGTTGAACGGAAGATATTTCCTTTTTCACCATAGCCCTCTATGGGCTTCCAAATATCCCTTTGCCAATTCCACAAGAACAGCCTTAGCGAAAGCCTTCTTGAAGGGAAAGATGTAACTCTGTGAGATGAATTAACAGAACACAGAGCAGTTTCTCAGAAAGCTTCTTTCCAGTTTTGAACGGAAGATATTTCCTTTTTCACCATAGCCCTCTAAGGGCTTCCAAATAACCCTTTGCCAATTCCCCAGAACAGCCTTAGCGAAAGGCTTCTTGAAGGGAAAGATGTAACTCTGTGAGATGAATTAACAGAACACTGAGCAGTTTCTCAGAAAGCTTCTTTCCATTTTTGAACGGAAGATATTTCCTTTTTCACCATAGCCCTGTATGGGCTTCCAAATATCCCTTTGCCAATTCCACAAGAACAGCCTTAGCGAAAGGCTTCTTGAAGGGAAAGATGTAACTCTGTGAGATGAATTAACAGAACACGGAACAGTTTCTCACAAAGCTTGTTTCCAGTTTTGAACGGAAGATATTTCCTTTTTCACCATAGCCCTCTATGGGCTCCCAAATATCCCTTTACCAATTCCCCAAGAACAGCCTTAGCGAAAGGCTTCTTGAAGGGAAAGATGTAACTCTGTGAGATGAATTTACAGAACACAGAGCAGTTTCTCAGAAAGCTTCTTTCCAGTATTGAACGGAAGATATTTCCTTTTTCACCATAGCCCTCTATGGGCTTCCAAATATCCCTTTGCCAATTCCACAAGAACAGCCTTAGCGAAAGGCTTCTTGAAGGGAAAGATGTAACTCTGTGAGATGAATTAACAGAACACAGAGCAGTTTCTCAGAAAGCTTCTTTCCAGTTTTGAACGGAAGATATTTCCTTTTTCACCATAGCCCTCTATGGGCTTCCAAATATCCCTTTGCCAATTCCCCAAGAACAGCCTTAGCGAAAGACTTCTTGAAGGGAAAGATGTAACTCTGTGAGATGAATTAACAGAACACAGAGCAGTTTCTCAGAAAGCTTCTTTCCAG